>NC_057387.1:60219182-60542631 GCF_019320065.1 Cervus canadensis
TTCAAAAGAGGTTCTAAGTGAACAGCAGAACGTCTGCAGCCCAACAGCTGAGTATTGCATATATGAGTCAGTATGTAATAATTCGCCTGAATATATAGATAGACCATTATGGGACTTGTTAAGGTTTGTGTCATGTCCCTGTAATAATTATTGAAGGCCTAATTCAGACCAGCTTTCCTCCACAAAATTAAATAAAGGAGTACTGGATATACCATGCATCGGAGAGATTAGTCAGTTCTCTTTGCACAGCAGTGACCTTTGTATCCCCTCTATTAACGAGTGGGAAAGATTTAACTTCACTGCACGTGCCCTTGTAGTTTCCGGCCATTATTTAAAACATGTCAAAATGAGTTCAGTAACTCTTCAGTCATTTTTAACCTCACCTGTTCCTCAATCAAGCATTTCAGGCCCACCTTTTCTTTTTCTTTTCTAAATCAAACCCAGATAGCTAGTTGGAGTTTCTATCATGCATAATTCTGTAAGAGTCTTGGAACTTCACACCACTTGAAGTTCAGTAAAATAGCTATACTGCTTGTCAACTAGGAAGTGAATATATACACTGATACTTGCCGTGGAGGTCACTGTGTGTCTAGTATTTTGTGATTTAATTGCATGCTGAATGTAGGCTTGAATCTGTTAGGAAAAAAAGGTGAATGCAGACTTATAAGGTAATCTTTTACCCTCCACATTACATTTCACTTAAGTGGTAGTCAACATGCAACCCTAATTGACAGTCAAATCAAACCTCTGTTGACTGTAGTTACATGCATATTGCCTAATTGTATAATTCACATAATAGCTTCATGCAAAATTCAAGGTATAAGTACACTTCCTAAAGATGGAATTGCTGAGCATAAATCAATGACTTTTTTGATCTTAAAAAGTTCATGTATTCATTGACTTGTGACTTCATGGGCCAGTTAATTACTATATTTCAGAAATAATTAGGTTAATGGACATACAAGCACCAGAACAGATATGGAACCCCTTATTTTTTTATTGACATACAATTGATTTATAATATTATATTAGTTTCAGGTGTACAACATGATTCAGTATTTATACATGATTGAATGATCACCACTATAAGTCTACTTACCATCTGTTACCATTCAAATTTATATTTTTTTTTTACTATATTCTCTGTGCTGTATATGACATCCCTGATATTTATTTTATAACTGGAAGTTTGTACCACTTAATCTGCTTCATTAATTTCATTCATCTTCCTGCCCCCTTCTTTGCCAATCACTAGTTTGTTCTCAGAATATTAGTCTTTTGTTTTATTGTATTTTCCTTTTGTTTTGTAGATTCTACATATAAGTGAAAATATACATGGTATTTGTCTTTCTCTGTCTGACTTATTTCACTCAGCATAATATCTTTTGGGCCTGTGCATGTCTACACAAATGGCAAGACATTATTTTTATGGCTTAGTAATATTCCATTGTATATGTGCATGTATGTGTATGTGTGTATATAGATATATACACATCTTCATTCACTCATCTATTGATAGTCATTTAGTTGGCATCCATATCTTGGCTGTTAAATAGCAATGAAAAACAGGATATTTTGAATTAGTGTTTTCTTTCTTTCTTTCTTTTTTTCAGATAAATAGAAGTATAATTGCTGAATTGTATGGTAGTTCTATTTTTACTGTTTTGAGGAAAGCCCATACCATTTTCATAGTGGCTATACCAGTTTAAATTCTCACCAGCAATGCACCAGGGTCCCCTTTTCCTTACATTCATGTAAACACCTGTTATTTTTGTCTTTTTGGTAATTATTAAGCCATTCTGATAGGCTTTCCTGGTGACTCAGACAATAAAGAATCCACCTACAATGCAGGAGACCTGGGTTTAATCCCTAGGTTGGGAAGATCCCCATGGAGGAAAGCATGGTAACCCACTCCTGTATTCTTGCCTGGAGAATCCCCATGGACAGAGTAGCCTGGCGGGCTATATTCCATGTGGTTGCAAAGAGTCGGATACAACTGAGCGACTAAGCATACACACACATGCCATTCTGATGGATGTGAAGTGATATCTCATGTTTTGATTCACATTTCCCTAATGATTAGTGATTTTGAGCATTTTTTTTTTTTCTTTTATTAGTTGGAGGCTAATTACTTCACAACATTTCTTTTTCTCTGATTGCTGTGGGTAGGACTTACAAAACCTGTGTTGAATAAATTGGTGAGAGTGGACATTCTTGTCTTGTCCCTGATCTTAGAGGAAGCACTTTCAGCTTTTCACAAGAGAGTATGATGTTAGCTGTGGGTTTGTCATATATGGACTTTCTTATTTTGAGTCCAAGGGGTCACAAGTAAAAACTTTGTGTCACAAGTAAAAACTCTGTGTTTACTTTTTGGAGAGTTTTTTTGATCATAAATGGATTTTGAATTTTGTCAGAAGTTTTTTTCTGCATCTATTGAGATGAGCATATTGTTTTTGTTCTTCAATTTGTTAATGTGATGTATCATGTTGATTTTGTGTGTACTGAAAAATACATGCATCCCTGGGATAAATCCCAACTTGATCATGGTTTGTGATTCTTTTAATGCATTTTTGGAGTTGGCTTGCTAGTATTTTATTGAAGATTTATTTGTTCATCAGTGATACTGGCCTGCGACTTTCTTTTTTTTTTTTTTTTTTTTTGATATGTTTGGTCTTGGTATCAGGGTGGTTGTGGTCTCATAGCCTAAGTTCAAAAAGATTTCTTTGTCTGCAATTCTTTGGAATAGCTTCAGAAAGATATATTTTAATTCTTCTCTAGATTTTTGGTAGAATTTACCTGTGAAGCCATGACAGGTTTTGTTTTTTGTCCTAGACTTTTATTTGTTGGGAGTTTTGTAATTACTGATTCAATTTCACCACTAGTTATTTGTCTGATTGTATTTTCTATTTGTTCCTAGCTCAATCTTGAGAGGTTCTACCTTTCTAATAATTTGTCCATTTTCTAAGTTGTCCATTTTATTGGTGTATAATTGCTCATGGTAACCTCTTAAAATATTTTGTGTTTCTGTAGTGTCACTTATAACTTCTCATTTTTCATTTGTGAATTTATTGACTTAGGCCCTCTTCCTTTTCTTCTTGATGCTGCTGCTGCTGCTAAGTTGCTTCAGTCATGTCTGACTCTGTGCGACCCCATAGACGGCAGCCCACCAGGCTCCGCCATCCCTGGGATTCTCCAGGCAAGAACACTGGAGTGGGTTGCCATTTCCTTCTCCAATGCATGAAAGTGAAAAGTGAAAGTGAAGTCGCTCAGTTGTGTCTGACTCTTTGTGACCCCATGGACTGCAGCCTACCAGGCTCCTCCGTCCATGGGATTTTCCAGGCAAGAGTACTGGACTGGGTTACCATTTCCTTCTCCATTCTTCTTGATGAGTGGCTAAAAGTGTATCAGTATTTACCTTTTCAAAGAAGCAGCTTTTAGTTTTATTGATCTTTTTTGTTATTTTTTGTCTATTTCATTTATTTATGTTTTTAGCTTTATAACTTCTTTCTACTAACTGGGTTTTCTCTGTTCTACTCTAGTTGCTTTAGGTATAAGAATAGATGGTTTATTTGAGATTTTTGTTTCCCAAGGAAAGCTTGTATCACTATAAACTTTACTCTTAAAACTGCTTTTGTTATGTCCCATTGGTTTTGGATTTATTTTCATTTGTCTCTAGATATTTTATGATTTCTCTTTTGATTCCCAATAGTGATCCATTTGTTGTTAAGTAGCATATTGCTTAGCCTCTGTGTGTATATGTTTTCTGCAGTTTTGTTATTTTTTCTTGTAGTTGATTTCTAACCTCAAAGTATTGTGGCTGGAAAAGATACTTGATAATATATCAGTTTTCTGAAATTTACTGAGACTTGCTTTGTGGTTCAGCATGTGGTCTATCCTGGGGAATATTCTACATGTGCTTGAAAAGAATATGTATTCTGTTGCTTTTGGATGGAATACTTTATAAAAATAAGTTATTTCCATCTAGTCTAATGTGTCATTTAGGGCTTGTGATTCCTTATTAATAAGGAATTTATTTTAAATTGGATCCTTTACTTAAAATTTTTGTATTGAATTATAATGAGTTCTTTATATATTTTGAATATTAACCCCTAATCAGAAATATCTTTTGCATATATTTTCTCTCATTCAGTAGGTTGGTTTTCAGTTTTGTTAGTTTCTTTTGCTCTGCAAAGGGTTTTTAGTTTGGTATAGTCACATTTATTTATTTTTTCTTTTGTTGCTGTTGCCAGACTCCTCATTTAGATCCAAAAATCTATTGCTAAGACTGATGTCAAACAGGTACTACCTATGGTTTCTACTAGGAGTTTTATGGTCTTACATTTAAGTATTTAATCCATTTTCAGTTTATTTTTGTATAAAGTATTCAAAAATTGGATTCCCCTGGTGGCTCAGATGGTAAAACGTCTGTCTACAATGCTTGAGACCCAGGTTCAATCCTGGGTCGGGAATATCCTCTGGAAGAGGAAATGGCAACCCATTTCCTTGGCAACCCATTGCCATACTCTTGCCTGGGAAATCCCATGGATGGATGAGTGTGGTAGACTACAGCCCATGGGGTTGCAAAATTATCTAGCTTTATTCTTTTACATGTAGCTGTCTAGATTTCCTAACATCATTTATTGAAGGGACTGTTTTTTCTCCATTGTGTATTCTTGCCTCCTTATTTGTAGATTATGTTACCATTTAAGGCTGGATTTACTTTTGGGTTCTGTATTCCATTCCATTGATCTATGTATACAGATTTGTAGCATAGTTTGAGATTAGGGAATGTGATACCAGCTTTGTTCTTTCTCAGGCATGCTTTGGCTGTCCAGGGTATTTTATGGTTCCAAACAAATGGAATCAGTTCTTTTAATGTGTCGTAAATGCAACTCCTTTTTGGTTTGTTTTCCAAAGTTGCAAATAATTTTTTAAAATGTTGATTTGAATACATCTAAGGTTTTCTTTTTTCTCCTTCTCTTGTCTTCAATTGATTATCTCCATTTTTACTAAGGGACATTTAACAAGTACTTTGAAAATATATTTATTTTTAAATTTTTTAATTGAGAGGAATATTGAATACATTAAAAACTTATTTAGTATGGTTGCACTTGGTCTTTGTTGCTACAAGCATACTTTCTCTAGTTGTGGTGAGCTGGGGCTACTCTGTTGCAGTGCGCAGGCTTCTCATTGTGGTTGCTTCTCTTGTGGAGCACGGGCTCTAGGCATATGGGCTTTAGTAGCTGCAGCAGGCAGGCTCAGTAGATGCAGCGAGCAGGCCCTGTGGTGCATGGGCTTCAGCAGTTGCATCACATGGTCTCATTAGTTGTTTGCGGGCCCTAGGATGCACAGGCTCCAGTTGTGGCCTCAGCGGTTGCTGCTGACGGGCTCTAGAGCTTGGGGTCAGTAGCTGTGGTACACGGGCTTAGTTGCTTTATGGTGCGTGTAATCCTTCTGGACCAGGGATTGAATTTGCCCTGCATTGGCAGGGGTATTCTTATTCACAGTATCCCCAGGGAAGTCCCTAGCAAATACACTTTAAGTTTCTTGTTTTATAAATTAATTTAAATATAATGTTCAAAGAATAGTGGAATATTATGTAATTGAATTTCTCATTCAAAAGGAAGACTCTCCCTTATAACAGCCTTATTATATATTTACTAATCTTAATCTCCCAGTTCATAGAAACTCATTTTTTCTGGATAGTCTGTTATACTTGTTGATGTCCATAAAAGTTTAAAGTTTTTTATATTAAGTCAATGTTTGCCTCTCTGCATCTTCTCTCCACTGGTATATTTCCATCACTGAGAATCTCAGAAACTAAATCTAATATCTTTCAAATGACAACCTTTGAATATTTAAAGTCAAATATTATAGTTTATCTTTGATTCTTCAAACTAAACAACCCTGGTTTCTGTAGCAGACATACAGAAGATGTATGTTTACAGAGTCCTCAGAATGCTGGCTTCCCTTCCTTGAAACTCCTCCAGTTCTGTTTAGAGGCTTCCAAGACAGAACAACTTTCTTCAAGTATAGTATGAGTAAGATAAACTACCCTGAGTGTGTAATGTATTTTCATGTCTGTGATAGCTCAATTAATTTAAACTATTTCCTATTGGTTGGTTTAACATCTTAAGCATAATAGGCCAGTTCTGATGTGAAAATAAACACTTTTGTGATATTTATCCTCTAATCTGCTGACAATACTATTAAAAATTCAGGACTAATTTGTTCCTAGAAATTTCAGCCCATTGAGATTTTGAATCTTTTCCCTGTCTTACAACTCACAGTTCTTTCTTTCAGCTTCTAAATTATAAATTTGATAAAAATTCCTTTTAAATCTTTAAGCATACACACAATTAGTAAATATGCTGTGTGAAATACTATAATGAAAAAAGACTAATAAACTATATCTCCCTTTCTCATCTCATCCTCAAATTATTCACCAATAGAGAATTTAAGTCATGAAAACAAGAATTATTACAAAGCAAGATGGAAGTACAATATATGATAAGAATTATAAGCATGATGGAAATTTACAGGAGAATAAAGGATTTTCTAATATTTTAGAAATGTATTATTTAATTTAAAAACTTTTGGGAGGGGTTTATTTCTATTTTTACAAACATAAAATAAGGCCCATGGAGTTAAATAGCTTACCAGTAATTGCATAGTTTTTAAATGGTGAATACAGAATTGATATAGTATTCTTTAAAACTTACGCATAATCTACTACACTAAGAATTTATAGACAAATGTTTTAACAATCATTAAGATTTTGATAAGAAAGAGGAAGACTTTCAAGACAAAGAAGATGGTAAAACTAAAGAAGCGAAATGTATATTCTGGCAATGGTGAAGTATTTGATCATAACAGGAGGTGGTTGGTGATAAAATTAGAAAGATAGATTTGTTTTCATCTTTGAATAAGGATCAGCAGTCTACAGCAAGAGTGCCTCTGAGGGATTTCCTGGAGGTTGGGGTCTGGAAGTAATAATTTAGAAATTGCTAATTTAAATGATTAAAATGTTAAGCAGTCTCATAAATGTATCATTCTGGTGGCAGTCCACTAGAGACTTCCTTCAAATTAGCATCAAAGATAGCACTTACCAGTTACCTTTTACAAAATTACCATTATACAATTACCAATTTCAAAAATTACCAAATGCAAAAGACACCCATTATGTCTGGATGTCCTTACATAGCTGGTGGGAAGAAACATTTACTGAGTTTCTCCTGCATACATGTTTTATGTTTTTTCTCCGAGGATAAAAAGATCACATTCTAGCAAAGAAGGACAGAGATGAAGAAAGCTTGTTGATTCAGATACAGTGTGGTATCCATTAAACTCTTTACGCACAACTGCTTGGAAAGGGCTAAAGTCATTTACACATGAACAGTGTTTGGACTTGAGTTAAATAGTCTGGAAAGAAAGTTGAACATCTAGTGATAATGGACAATAGAAGCAAAAGCACACTGTGATAAAAAAGCAGGTTATAGTATATTGTTGCCTAAGTATGACTTATAAAGGGAAGTGTGGGAAACTGGCAAGAATCTGAAGGGCCACGCAAAGGTCAGATCTCAGAAGGTCTTGCATGTGTCAAACTTCAGAACTTAGACTTTGCCTTTTAGCTTAGGGAGGAAAGCAGGGGAACAATAGAAGATTTTACATATATCACTTAATACCACAGCACTAATGTTGAATATTGGGAGTGAGAGACTAGAAAATGCCAAATAGTATCCTCTTATTAGCCATATTTGTTTGTAAAATACAAAGTCTAGTTTAGATAATGGAGATTTGATATGGGTGGGTACATGTGTAGGAACAGGAACTGTAACAGATATTGTAGACCTTAGTGTCAAGAGTTAGCAGATATACCTCGCTAATGAGGTAACTCAACTTTTCTATAGTGTCCTATTCAGTATGCATCTTGCCTTCATAGATTTTATCACCTTTTTGTTTTAATACTCCGCATCCTGTTTTCTCTGTACTTATAATGTTGGCCTACTCATAACTTCTTTCTTCTTTTTTTTTTTTCTTCACTCATAGCTTCTTAGTAATCGTCCATCTCATCCTCTTAGGTTTTTTCCTACATTGGTAATCTTACTTTCTGCTCCTCTGGCTTACTAGTTGATTCTCTTCATATTCTACAATTTTTTTCACATTGGTAGTCTGATAATCCATATGACCCAGTTTGACCTTGGTTCTTCATATTAGACCTCTTAATGTACTTTTTGTTTTTAGGTTGTGCATTTCCACAAAGTTCAATCAATTATAGTCCAACGGATTATATATATATCACTACATAGAACTGCCCCATTATAAGAACTGTTTCCCTTGGAAAAAGTGATATGTGTTAGTCACTCAGTTGTGTCCAACTCTTTGCAACCTCATGGACTGTAGCCCACCAGACTCCTCTGACCATGGAATTCTCCAAATGGATATAATAAATTATATAATTTTCACCTCTGGAATATACTGTAATAATGCAAGTAGTAAAATAGTATCAGGAAACGGTACTGGAAATGTAATCAGAAACTATTTATTGAATAGAAGACAAATTCCTGTCTTTAATTGATTTTATGATAGAAAAAGAAGACTCAACATAGGTGCCAGTGATTCTAAATGGATTGACTTATGTGATGGTGGACAGAGAAATCTCAAAAATGTACTCATGAATTTCCCCATGGTGACTCAGAAAATTGAAAGATGGAGACAGGAATTTTCTGAGTCACCATGGGGAATTTCATGAGTACATTTTTGAACATATTAAACTTTTCTTGCCTGTGGGTCATACAGTTAGATGTATGAAGTTAAAATTCTTCCATGAGTTAAATCCTTAAGAAGAGAGATTTGATTGTATAAACAGACCAGATAGTCTGTTGTTTAAACTAGGAGTGTGTGCGATATTGTCATTGGAGAAGAAGAAAAGATATATACTTGTAAGGTAATAACACTGAAAAGGCAGGCAGAGAGGAAATATGATACTGAACCTGGAAAGGAATCATTAGAGATGTTAAAAAACAATAAGAAGAACATAGTTTCAGCAAAACCTAAACAGTCTTTATAAGATTACTCGACACTGTCAAAGAAGCAAAAAGTTAAGTCTGCTAACGGAAGTGTCTATGCTATTTGGCAATTAGTTACCCTTGCTGTGTTAGCAGGGAGAGTTTTAGATATGTGTTGGGGTCAGAGTAAGATTCTTGTTGGTTGATGAGTGAAGGAATGAAGTGTAGGTGAATGGTGAAGGAATGAGAACTTAAATCTGAGCTACCGTTTTTGAGATTCTTTATGGAAAAGGAAGAGCATGATAATTAGATAGGGATGTGCAATCAAAACATTTTTTACTTTGCATTTTTTGGGGGGAAGGGGCTGAAAGAGATTTAGATAAGTTGATAGGCTTGACAGGAAAGTTACAGATTCTGAGTACAATTCAGGTGATCAAACTAGGATATAAAAGGAGAAACTATGAGGCCTGGTAAGGTTTAGGAGGAAGAACAATCAAAGAGCAGAGAAGGAGGGAGAGACAGTATCTGTTAGTGTCTGTTAGTATCTGTTAGTATCTGTTAGCTTTATAATGAAAAATTCCTTGATTTTGTATAAGACTGCAGGAAGCTATATGAAATGCATCTTAGGATGAGTATTTGCCTGTCAGTCTCTAAGGCACAGTGTTGAATGCTTTGCACAGGCAGATCTGGTTGAAGCCACTGCTGGAAGGAAGAACAGATAAACTCAAGAGCATCTGAAATCATGCATTACAAGTTTAGAAAGAAAGGAAGATGGGGAATTTTAGATGTTAACTTTTTTAAAATGACAAGTGTCATGCAGCCTCAAACCTTTCTAATCTCTAAGATTAATAATAAGAAACAAAAATACATTTCTCATTGAAAGAAAAATAAATATTCTCCAGTATTTACTGGACCACCTACTAGTAACCCTGTCCAAAATGGAAATGCTATTAATTTAGTTTGACCTTCTCTTCTCAAGGGCTTTGCAGGTGGCTCAATGGTAAAGAACCTTCCTGCTGAGCAGGAGATATGGATTTGCCCTTTGGATAAGGAAGATCCTCTGAAGAGGGAAATGGCAATCCAGTCTAATATTCTTGCCAGGGAAATCCCATGGACAGAGGAGCTGGCCGACTATAGTCCAAAGGATCTCAAAGAGTCAGACGTGACTAAGTGACTAAATGGAAGCTCTTATCCATGTCCCTGATTCTTAGTGACTTTACATTGTTAGTATATGCAAATCATTTGATTAGTAATTACATCGCATTGATTTTCCACAGAAACGTAGTAAGTATAGTTGTCCATAGTTTTCAGAATCCTCTATCCCCCTTCTTTTGAAGAATTGAACAACTGCCTTTCTATATTGTTGTTAATATTATTCTCATTATGATTCCAAGATTCTTCACAATAGTTCTGGTACCTCTTGCTAATTCCAAGTCTCTTGGAAATTTTTTGTATCTGGAAAATAAACGAGTTGAAAATCACTAGGTACTTTCTTCTAATCTTCCTTTGTATCTTGTGTCCAGCGTTTCCTTAAGCATTTGTGAACTATGTATTATGAAATAAATGATAGCAGCTGAATTAAGCATATCATGTCTTCTTAATTTAGATTCTAAATTAGTTTTTACATTTGTAGTTCTGATGAAAAGTGTATTAGTTTTCTTGAACTAAAATATATGCTTTCAAACTAAAGTTGCATCCTTGAAGGCTACTGTAATTAATCCATATTGGTCATGTATGTTAGTACAAATTAGTGAAAAATATGGATAAGGAATAATGTTAAAGCAGTTCAGTTTAGTTTTATCATGAACATTATCTTGTTCTGATCAGTTGTCTTGAGACTCCTCCAAGAGCTATACTTTTAATGACTATTTTGCAATGGTGACTGTAATATCCTAAGCCAGCTAAGTTGTCTATATGGAATCTGTTCTCTACTCTGAGACAATAAATAAGCACAGATTTCCTTTCAAGATCAGCTATATTTAAAGAGAGTAGATTCACTCAGGCACACTGTAGAAGATGCCAAGCAATGTAATTTAAATGAAGGGAGGGAGAAGAGGGGTTGTGATAAAATATTTTGTATTGTCATCCAACTGGTATTGTCTGACCAAATCCAAGATGGATGTTGAAGTACATCCATCTATCTGTTCTTTGAGAAGAGACTATGATCACTTTAGGACCAATGGATTGCTGAGAAACAAGCTTTAAAAAGTGCATTTTGATGCACAGAGGACTGCAAATTAGAATAAGTTTGTAAATGATGTCTCAAGTTTGAATTCCTATTCCAGAGCAGACTCCACAGTCAGCATGTTTTATAATACAAGCGTTTAGGTACTAGCCAGTTTAGATTTATTACTCATCCCTTTGTCTGCTACAAAGACTGAGAGGATTGATGAAGCTATTTTATTAGCAGTGCTACATATTGAGTGCTCTTCCGAAGCCTCCTTTTATCACACTTTAAAAATCATTCTCTAATTTAACAGTGATATTAAGAGAGCACTTTTATTCAGTCCAATTATGTGGAAGCACACTCATTTTTCTAAGGGGTTAATCTTTAGGGATGAAACAGATTATCAGCTTTTGAACCAATTTAAGTAGAATCTCCAGAAACAAAGCCAGGACAAATAATTATTGGCAGTTCACAGAAGGCATTCTGTGCCCACTGCTCTGTTGGATTCCCTTAAAGTCAGCTTGCTTGTCTTAATGGGAAACACCTGTGGTCCGGAACATAAGACAAATCAAACTAACTGTGCTTTGAGACACTCAAACTACATTATGGAAATAAAAATCTCCTCGTCTCAGCATCGCCAATGTCCCTCTTTCCCTTGAAACAGATATTAAAGAGAGACTGTTTGAAAGTATTCATTTCCCCAAGGCATCCCAGAACTCTAAACATTGTCAATGAACATATCAGTCAGAAAACAGGTCCCCCAGACTCCAAGACCATTATTTCATTGACCCACTAAATAATTAAAACAAAAACAAAAACAAAAAACAAGCTTGTAGATGTAAATACAAATTCATTTCATCTCAAACTTGGAAAATTATCAGTATATCAAAGAGGCATAGAAGGCATTTTCTTTTACTTATCCCAGGTAAGATGCTTTACATAATGCGACTTCTTTTTTTCCAAAGGACAAGTTTACTTATATATTTTTGAGATGGCTAGAGAAGCACTCAAGTGGAGATAGTCATTTGATGGAAAAGGTGATGATGTCTGCAAGATACTTTACAATAAATATGACCAAAATCAAAAGTTTCTGCATTAAACAGATGCTCACAGGGAAACTCCAAGGATAAAAAGGAGATCTTTGAAAAACTACATGCAGAACCACAAGGAAAAGAAGAGGTTTACTTGTTAGGGTAGAAGAGATGTTATTATTAGCCAGAAGGTAAAGTCGCTACTTTACTTTCTTCTCTTCCCAGAAGAATAGCCTTCAAATTGGATGTTGTACAACACAATTTTTTTTTTTTTTTTCAGAGCAGGGAATTTTCCTGAAAGCTGTAACATTTGCAAGATATTAGAAAGGATTAATGATCATCATAGTTTGATTACCTTTCTGGGTAGGAATGAGAAAAAGGAAAGAAAAGGGACTCTCATACATAAAGGAAGGTTTATGAACTCAAATGCCCATAGAGGAAAGTGGTGAGGTGACTGTTACGTAAATTAAGCCAATCGGTGTTTGAAAACCTCTTTCTCTCAGTTTTTTTCTCTTAATCATAAGGCCATACTGCTATTATCCCTGCCCTTTTGATAGGTATATTGGAATCTAACTCTGTAATGTGTAAAGCAACAGATGTGGTGGTTTAGTTGCTAAGTCATATCCTACTCTTGTGACCCCATGGACTGAAGCCCATCAGGCTCACCTGTCTGTAGGGTTTCCCAGGCAAGAATACTGGAGTGGGTAGCCATTTCCTTCTCCAGGGAATCTTCCTAACCCCAAAATTGAACCATAATCTCCTACATTGCAAGCAGATTCTTTACCGACTGAGCTACAGACAGAGGGTAAATGGCAATAATGAACATACAACCTCAGTATTTAAAAAAAAAAAAGAAAAAAAAGATAGTCGGGAATCACAACAAACTGAAGAATACATATTTTGCCTAAAAGAGGCAATTCAGGTAGTTATTACCACTTAGGCCAAATCCTGGGCTGCGTATCTATCTTCCAGCTTTGCAGTAGAAACTGGAAATCTAGATTTAATGAGGAATCTTTAATCAATTTAACTTTTAAAAATGCATATTTAGATGAAGATTGATCTTTAATTGTATTTGTCTATTTGTATGTTTGTTTATAGCACAGAATCGGTCAACACTGAGCAAACCAACAGATAACTTCTGCGGGCCTGTACTTTGTCACCGGTGGATTTGTGAAACTAAGTGAGGCTAGGGGAGATTCTGAAATAAAGGCTGCCCATTGCCTGGCTCCAAAGGTCTGACAACTATCCTCTTGGAAAATTTCTAGAATGCCTGGATAGTAAAGACTTGCTCCTTAAGTAGTACAAAGAAATAACAATAGTTGGATTAAGAAAAAGCTTAATTCTGCCCCAGCCCCCTTTCCTGAATTTGTTCAGCTTTTATATAATCACTTAAATCCATTCAGTAGAAAATGACTTATATGTTATTGGCTATCTAATGTGCTTCCACTTTGGAAAACGGTAAATGAGAGGATGTAGAATATGGTATAACCTCTGTCGTTGGTCATGAAAGAGCATTGGCAGCAACCACTCTGTATACTTCTAAGCTCTAAGGAGTATAATTTGCATGATGGCTCAGCTGAAGACACCTCCACTCTCCAGAATATATTTGGTAATAAATAAAATACCCCAGGTAGAATTGCTTACCAGAACACTTTCAGGTCATACTGTTCATACTATGAGATACTTATATGCATCTCTTTTGGTCCTCTCAATGGTTAAAGGCCACCCATAACATAGTTTAATGTGGCTTAATAAATTGTTTCCAATGATGCTACAAGGAAATGACTTATCCATATGTCCTAGAAAATGTATTTTAGTTTTACTGATAGATCAGGATGCAGCAGGATCATTCCTGTAAAGATGTTATACGTAAAATTGTATAATGGGTAATACAAAATAGCATCAAAAGAGATAGTGATACTCCCACTGAAGGTGACCACACTAGATATCCGTTTAAAAATATTTTCAAATTTATTCATTAAAATAACATTATATTTTTACAAACTTACAGTGAGATTGAGCATTTTTTCCATATTAAATTATTACACACAGTTTATAAGATTTAAGAAAATATAATTACCAGTAGGAACTAATGAATCTTTACTGAACTTCCGTGATAAGATTACTAACCTGCAAAATAAATAATAATAATAATAATAATGTTTCCCAACATTTGACAATTTTTTTGTAATATTTGTGTTCAGTTTGATGATAATGCTGGGTGATTTGAATGATAACGTATTTCAAAGAAGAGACAGCTGCTGATGAAAAACAAAAACACCCTATATCCTGATTATTAGAGCTAAGCAAAATAGCAGTACTGATAGTTTAGCATTATCTTACACAGTATCAAAAAGTGTTCAGTTTATTTTACAAAGATTCAATATACTTTCAATATAATAAGTAAGCTTTAAAATAAAAATGTAAAACAAATATTAAATGATGCATTCTTCTTTAAAACAATTTTAGCATATACTTAAGCAGAAACTAGCAGATTAATGGGGCTTCCCTGGTGGCTCAGATGATAAAGAGTAGTATTAATATTATTAAAAAGAAACCAAATACTTTATAAACAGAAAATTTAACCGCAAAAAATTAGAAATTAAATATTATTTAGCTTTATTGTAAAAGTATTTTTCATTTCACTAAATGCATCTATAGTATTATCATTGAGTCCCAACTATACTTTTGTATAAATGTTTGATGATGCAGATAAATTGTTTCTAACTCTATTCTTGCCTGGAGAATGTTGAAGGGATATTTATGAGCTAACTCCAAATAGTTTCTACTGACTTCTTTATCTTCAAATAATCCCATCTCTTATTTTGATACGTTGAAAAATCTTTGTGAAAAAGCTTTCTGCTTCTTTTGACGGGGATGGATGTGAACTGTAGGTGTGGTTTTAAAGAAACCGTTTCTTAGTTTGTCCCTGTCTTCTTTAGTGTCATGATGTATATGTGAAAATTCTGATTCAGAGCTACCTGTATCATTTTCAAGATTGTCATGTTCATATTTCACTTGTTTAGATAGCCTTTGAAACAGTAAGAACTACACTTGGCATATAAGCTCTGCTTTTTTTTTTCCTCTTCCTGAGAATTTTGAGGTATGAAATAGCTCCTCTACTCAATAAAAGAAAAAAAAAAAAAAACTTAATGCAGTGTACAAATCTCTAAGAATGTCTCGGGACATAAATGATTCAATCATATGATTTTTTAAAAAATCAATTTTTCACACTTACTCATATCTACAAATATATTCAGTGCTTTTGAATAGCTGGATTCTCTATTGGTAGATGGCTATAACACTGGACAATTGCCTTAATTGTTCTGGTAGTGAAGGAGGAAACAGACAGAACAGGCTCCATCTTGAAAGCAGGTCTACATCTTGGGCCGGACTGTGGACTTGGAGCTATATGTCCAGAATCTATGGAAACGACATACCAACTGGAAAACCAACCACCACCCCCGCCCCCAGATGGAAGAGCCCGAGGGCTCGTACCTAGACTATCCGTCACCTAAAAGAATACCCTAATTATCTGTGTAACCAAATAAAACCATAAGTTCTATTATGCTTTTGGGGTATGACCACAGGCCTATTGATAACTGTCCACTGTTAACTACCTAGGCTTAAGGCATACGAATCATGGGTTAACTTTGATTGTATCTTTCTTTTCCTTTGTTTAGACTAGTTTCAGATAATTTGGGGAGGTGGGTTTGAGCATGTGCACTTAGGGTATATAAGGTTTTCACAAACACTGGTCGGGGTCCTTGGCTAAGAGGAGACTCTGCCTTGGGCCTGCTGGTGTAATAAACTGCACTCCACTATCTGATTGTCCTTCTGAGTGAGTTTGTTTCCCGGAAAGCGTGGCTACAACAGTAGAGAGTGCTTTGTCCTGTCCTAGTGAACGTTAAAAGAACATCAGGCTTTTATATAAGAACATGGAATTCTGCCCATTAAAGTTGTGATGACCCAAACCTGGGAAAGAGACAAATAACATTTACTGTTTCTGAATTGAGATTAAATGCAGTCTTTCCAAGTTAGACTTTATATCCCAAGCCAAAGGGAAACAGTATAAGCTTATATGTAAATAATCAGTTGAGTTTTAAAAATTAGTTTCATAAATACATAATGGTGTCAGCAATTTACATTAAAAATAGAGAGAGAATATAAAGGGATGAAACTGGCATATCATGACCAGTTGCAAGGGCTCTTGTTTGTATTTTTCACTGATCAGATTACATCACTTTGTTTTATATTGTCATTGCTGACCCAAGATACACCAGACTGGCAACTTCCTGACCAGCCAGTCAGTGAGAGGTGTTAAAAATCCATTCTTTGGAAATAGCTAGAAATATGGTTCTAGTTAACTCTGGTTTGTACCAGCAACTGCTAACATAACTGTCAAAGAGGAAATGATCCAGTTGCCAGAGCATGTAAGAAATCTCTTATTTGAATCTGAACATGTGACAGGAAAAAAAAAGGTTATTTATAATCTCCCATTGGTTGCTAAGACTGAGTTATACTAGCTATGGAGTCTTTTGTTTGTTGAGCATTCACCCACAAAATCATCGTTTTCATCCTAATGGTCTCTTGCACTGTTAAAAACAGTAGTGGGTCTCGGTGTAGGGCACTGGAGATTGAAGCAAGATAGAACTAAATTACTTTAACAACAACAACCAAAAAAAAAAAAAAAAGGAATTTGGGAGGTAGGAAGTATGAATGAAAAACCAGAAGTAGAGATAAAGAGAGGCAATAGCTAAGAAAGTTAAATAAAGGAGAGAGAGAGGAAAACTGGTGTCAGCAAGGCCAAGAGATTTGTCTAAATGGGGAACTGCAAGGGGAATACTGTGATATGTTCAGCTTATGTTCTCTTTCATTTCAACTAATCTTTGAATAAACACCATTCTTTAGTGAGTGGAGGTCGCTTTGTGGACAGTTCAAAGAAAAGGACAAGGGGACAACAGACATATATTATTACTAGGGTATCAAGAAAAATGATATATAACTTAATTGGTAATGTTTCTCCCTCACTAAATAAATATTAACCAATACTTTTAAAGCATCAGAGAGATGACAAATAATAGGTGTGCCTGAAGCAACTGGTTCTGATGGTGGCATGGCAAGAGGCAGAATATTGATAAGCTAGAATAGAACACTCTTAAAGGGAGGCTACCCACAGTAGTAGAGGGTCTTAAAATAAGTTAAAATCATGATAGGCAAGAGAATGAAGCAAAGCGCTTCCTAGTCTGAGGTTTAAAAGAAAAATGGAGACTTACATTTAGGGAAAGCACAGGGTCTATACTGGCTTTGTGTAGCTTGTATCTCTGTAGAAGGCAGAACTGGGACCAGTAGAAGTTAGTGGTGGGAAAGTAAGACTGATTTTAACATAAGAAAGAAGATTTCTAACTGGATAGAACCAACAATAAAAGTTACTTTGGGATATCACTAAAATCATCCAGGTAAATATTGGTTGTTCATTTCTTGGTTGTTATATTAGACCTACCTGGCCCACAGAGCCTCATACCACAGTTAGAATTCTATGATTATAACCTTTAGTTTTCCTTTTATCAAGTAGTGACTTTGATCAATTCCTTCAAACTATGGTTCAATTAAGAAAAAATAAATCACACATTATTGGTTTCTATAAAGAAAAAAAAAATCATGTATCAACCAGTTATCTTAGCACCATTTTGATAATGATACATTTCCAATAGTTAATTGCTTACATGATTTAACACATAATAATAAAATAGAAATGAAATACGATATAATTAACCATTCACCAGCAAACATAACTAAGAAGAAACCAAAAATTTTGTTTTGAAATATAACTTTAGAGTTTTGAAAATCAAGTTTATTCTTAGAAATGCATGTGAAGGAAAAAAAGCATGAGATAGTAAGACATGAAGAAAAGAGGAGTGTGGAAAGAGAAGAAGGGGGAAGGGGAGAGAAAGGAAGAGGATAGAGCAGGATGAAGTGTGAATATGTGTGTGTTCAACTTCTCACTCTAGTGCCTTTCAGCAGGAGGACTGGAAGCAGTGAGGAAAGAAAGATTTATTTTTTAAACATGTACAGTTATGGAGAAAAGGCCATGACATGACAAAAGGTTGAAAAAAGCAGCCCCAAATCTCTGGCTAGGAGGATTATGAAGCTCCAAAAATACACCAGACTGTGAGAACTACCACCTACATTTGCAATGTTTTACAAGTTAAAAATGTCACAGTGCATAAAAATAGTTTTTTTCACCCCTGCGGACTGGTGGTTGGTGGTTTAACTTGAGAAGCAGATTGCTGTGGTAGTTTGAATAGCTTGAATATTCATTCACAGCATGGAAATAAAATGAAGAATGGCTTTCATCAGACTTTCCTTGTGTCCAGGAACCATATTTAGTCTTCTGTTTCCCTCAGTCTTTTTTAAAGAGAAAAAAAAAAAGAAAAAGGAAATATCTATTTTCAGAAATGCTTGTAATCTATCCTCTCAAATCCAAAATGATTGTATCAGGTTTTGTCATGAGTACATAAAGGTCTTTTCATGTTTTCTTTTTCTTTCTCTCTCTCTTTTTTTAAACTAAGCTAGCTAGGAAAAGTAAAATATGAAACAATGCCATACAATTTCTTAAGAATAGACTGATTCCTGAAAATATACTATGAAACCTGAATGGGCTTCCTTTAAAGGGTTTAGTTTTTCTGTGTTCAGCACAGTAGCACACTGTTGAAAAGCCTCCAGCTTTGATCACTTATCCACAAACAAAAGGGGCTCTCTTCCAACCTCCTTGCATTCTCTCTTCAGAGGGCTTGCACTTTCTCTTGTGGATCTTCTGCTTCACAGTCCTGGGGCATTAGTAAACACCAAAGGTGTCCCAAACATATGGCTATCCACAAGGTTTCCATGTGGGGTCTGGCTTTGAATGTATCTGATGATTACACATTTCAAATAGAAACCCAGCTGGTGATTCCCTCAGCCTAGCAGGTCTCCATTTGGCTCCAAACGATCTGGGAGTGGATTTTCCTGTTTGAGGATTACCCATTGCTGTAATGGCCCAGCTTCTATCCCTTTGACCCTTTGGTCACCTCTGCATCCTGGGGATCAAACTGCAATGATAGTTCCTTCCATTGTTCGGGAGCTGCAGCAGCCCAGCTGAGGCCAGGTGGGCATGCAGGAGCAGGTGAAAATGACCCATTACTAGAAAGAGAAATATATTTTTAAATAGGCTCATATGTTCAGTGAACCACTGAAGGTTTTTATTTCCTTCTTGAACTTTTTTTTAACTTGTGGTTTTCCTTTTAACCCTGACGTTGGTTCACATAATCACAAAATTATTGATAATGAAGGATTGAAGGACTTTTTTTTAATGCTGCATTTTATCAGAGGGAAAAGCTAAGAAACTCTTTGAAGTTTTTAAAACATCTGGGGTCACATAAATGTTTCCACACAGTGTAACTTGGTAAAATGTTATCTTTCTTTACCCTGGTTTTTTTTTTTTTTCTCACATTGTCTTTGAAGATAATTTTTTTTTTTCCATCAGGAACATTCTTCTACTTTTTCTTTTGCTAAATTCCTTGGGAAAGCTGATGAAGAAAAATGACCTATAGTTGATTGTGTCCCTTTTATTTGCTCTCAGAGACCTTTCTAATTTTAATATGTAGATCTGATTACAATTGTAATTATTGTTTTCAATAATGAAGCAGAAATTATCTGTTTAATAATTATCTTCTCCATTGAGCAACCGTTTAAGTGGACTAGGATTGTATCAGTTGTGTTTTATGTGTATTAGTCATTAACAGAATCCTGTTCATATTGAAGGCACTCAGTAAATATTTGTTGAATGAACAATAATGGTTGAATTTATGAACACACACACAAAAAAAACCAACTCAGTAACCTTTTCCTCAACTTTCAAGATTATGACAAGGCATATTTTTGGGAGACTTTCTAGGTCAGTTCAATAAATCTTCCTTGTTGTTCAGTTGATCAGTTGTGTCCAAGTCTTTGTGACCCCACAAACTGCAGCACACCAGGCTTCCGTGTCCTTTACAATCTCCTGGAGTTTCCTCAAACTCATTAACTCAATGAGCTATGAGTTCATTGAGAACTATTGAGAATGAATATTCAGGGTATTCAAACTACCATGTGCCATCCAACCATCTCATCCTCTGTCACTCCCTTCTCCAGCCCTCAGTCTTTCCCAGTATCAGGGTCTTTTCCAATGAGTCAGCTCTTGGCATCAGGTGGCTGAAGTATTAGAGCTTCAGCTTCAACATCAGTCCTTCAGTGAATATTCGGGGTTGACTTCCTTTAGGATTGACTGGTTTGATCTCCTTGCTGTCCAAGGGACTCAAGAGTGTTCTCCAGTACCACAGTTTGAAAGCATCAGTTCTTTGGCACTCAGCCAACAGTAGCTTTGTCTATATGAAACTTTGTTAGCGAAATGATGTCTCTGCTTTTCAGTATGCTGTCTGGGTTTGTCCCAGCTTTCCTTCTAAGGAGTAGGTATCTTTTAGTTTCATGGCTGCAGTTACCATCCTCAGTGATTTTGGAGCTCAAGAATTTAAACTCTGTCACTCTTTACATCCCCCCCCCCCCCGCCATCTATTTGCCATGAAATAATGGCACCAGATGCCATGATCTTAGTGTTTTAAATGTTGAATTTAAAGCCAGCTTTTTTGCTTCCTCTTTCACCTTCATCAAGAGGCTCTTTAGTTTCTCTTAAATTTTCACCATTAGGGTGATATCATCTGCATATCTGCAATTATTGATATTTCTCCCAGCAAAATTCCAGCTTGTGATTCATCCAGCCCAGCATTTCACATGAAGTACTCTGCATACAAGTTAAATAAGCAAGTTGACAATATACAGCCTTGACGTACTCCTTTCCCAATTTGGAACCAGTCCGTCATTCCATGTCCAGATCTAACTGTTGCTTTTTGACCTGCATACAGGTTTCTCAGGAGGCAGGAAAGGTGGTCTGGTATTCCCATCTCTTGAAGAATTTTCCAGTTTGTTGTGATTCACACAGTCAAAGGCTTTAGTCTAGTCAATGAAGTAGAAGCAGATGCTTTTCTGGAATTCTCAAACCTTCCTTACTTAACAAAACTAGGTTGGGTTGTCCACATTGGGAGACCAAGAGACATCAGTTCTTGCTCCTCTCTGAGTTCCTTCTTTTACTTTAACTTTGATTGCACAGAGTAAGCAGAAAAAAAAAAAAGAAAACTGAAAGGAAATAGCAGTGGCAATTAACAAGAAGAGCCTCAAGGCTAGAAGAGGGGGGAAAGTGAATAGAGGTGGTTTTCAAGTTTGAAAATCCAGGTTTGACTTTGAAGAAGAAGTTGGAACTGGTGGAGGGATACCTTTAAATCTCCTAATTTTCAACAGGTAGCTCCTCTCTGTGGCCCTTTTTTCCTAGAAAGCTCTAAATCTATACCTTCAGCTTCAAGAATTTTCTGAATATTTTCCTAAAAAGGCAGTCCATTCTCTGGATTATTGTTCCCACCTTCAAAACATCTCCACTCTGTGTCTGAACACCAAAAGGCTCTGCTCTTTCTAGAAGGCATAGAAAGAAGAACTTAGACTCTAGATTCTGAATATCTGGATTTGAGTCTCTGCTAATTTGGTAAATTACTTCACTTTTCACTTCTCCCTTTCACATCTGAATGTCTATCCAACTCACTTTTTTTTTTTTTTTTTTTTGAGGATAAAATAAGGTGTTGAAACACAGTTCATAAATCTCTATACAAATTGTTTTCCCTCCTCTCCTAATAAGTCATTTGATAAATAACTGAATGGCTATGTTTTAGTCCATCCACAATCTTCTACAAGCTTAAAAGCTTTGCCAATTTGTTTTTAACAGCAACAACAAAACAGCAAAAGCTGCTATTTACTAAGTGCCTGCTGTAGCTAAGTGATTGAAATAGCATTAATTAAATTTGAATAATTTTCTATTTCATAGATTTGGAAACTGAGACTCATGTGGCTGCGTTTCCAATCTAGACCTGAATGTAAATATCATCTTTTTATATCCCTATCCAAAATGAAATCTCACTACTTTTAAAGAAATTCATTAATTTAAGAATTTTGGATACTTTAGCAGTCTGAGGGACAGCAGATAGTAAAATATGTGAGTCTTGTGGATAGGCTTCCAAATGTTTTGAACTTTAGAATCGCATTTAAAAAACTACACATATGAACAAAATTTGCATATAATTTCATGGGTTTTATGAACTGCCTCAAGCCATTCCTTGAGTCTTTGGCTTAATAACTCCTGCATTAATATATTATGGGCCTCATTCCTTTATACTACACAGCTGACTTGGGGCTCTGAGGTCAGATGGGAAACAGGTCAATGTGGCTCATGTAGAACTAACCAGGATTTTTCATTCACAGTAACTGCTGACATTTTGAGGCTGTATGATTTTTTTGTTGAGTCTGTTTTTTGCATTGTAGGTTACCAGCATACATGTCCCCTCCACTCACTAGATGCCAGTGATTATGGACCTTCTCTTGTGAGAATTTTTTCCAGAGTTGCGTGATATATCCTAGGGGAAAAAAATCTCCCCCAGTTGCAAGCCACTGAACTTAAATCTGGGTATTAAGGCAGTGTGATTAAGCAGGAATCCCCACCATTGGTGTTTGGAGTTTCCAGAATCATGAATGTTTCTGTTTACTGAGCCTTTAAGGCTTGACTTATTAGAGGTGTGAGTCCTTGGCAGCTGCCAAACTGATTAGTTGTATTTTTCTCTCCAGTGGCAGACTTGGTAAGGATGAGTGAGGGCTGGGGTGCAGCCAGGCTCATAACTACTTGCAGCTCACATTTCACCATTTAGAGGTCTGCTTTAGTTAACAAAGTCATTTTTTAAAATGTAATACCCTGCTCAAGAGAAGATTAAACCATATTGCACTTAATTGTGATTTCCTTAACTAGACCTTGGGAAAAAACAAAACAAAACAAAAACTTACCTTTGAAAGCACTAGTTTTGACTCGAGCCGTGAAGGTAAAAGTTACAGGTGCTGTGTTCCAGAAGCTTTAGATGTCTTTGGATGTATCTTGCTGGAAGAAATGACTGATAGGAGGACAGTAGTGATTAGTCTCATCATCTCTCTCCCTGTTTCCCCCACACCTCTCAGTGTTCCATTCCTTCTAAGTATGGAAGATGGTGGTGCTGTGGGCAGGGGAGAATGGAAATGTGTAGCAGGAAGAATTAAACACGTTACATCAATTAATCTCATTTACTACTTACCTCAGCCCATGAAGTAAAATCCTCATTTTGCAGTTGAAAAATACAAAGCCTTAGAGATGCTAAAGAATTGGACTAATTTCAAACATTCGTTCACCATTAGGATCAGGATCTGAGGTGAGGTCCAATGCTGTCTTCCTTCTCTCTTTTCTCTCCCTTCTGATTCTTCTCCTCCTTTTCTCTTTCCATCTCTTCCCTCTTCTTCTCCTCTTACATGTCTTCCTCTTTCTCCTTTTATTCCTCTCTTCTTTTTGAAGGTGATATTTGGTATATAAAAATACAAGCTTGTAGATAAAATATAATAAAGCCCCATGAACCACTGCTTAATAATTAAGCATTGCCAAGATAATTGTAACTACTTCTATGATCATCCTTTTTTTAACCTCCCCTCTATAGATATCTTTATTTTAATTTAGTGCTCATTATTGACTTGCTGTGCACAAACACACACACAACTGAATAATACATAATCAAAACCAGCTAGGACCTTGGGCAGAAGCCATTTAAACTTATGGATGAGGTAAATAGAATCGTCAACTATTGTAAGTGAGGTTTTGTTGTTATTGGTGTTCAGTTTCTCAGTCGTGTCCAACTCTTTGCCACACCATGGACTATAACATGCCAGGACTTCCTGTCCTTCACCATCCCTCAGAGCTTGCTCAAGCTCTTGTCCATTGAGTCGGTGATGCCATCCAACCATCTCATCCTCTGTATCCCCTTCTCCTCCTGCCTTCTATCTTCCCCAGCATCAGGGTCTTTTCCAATGAGCCAGCTCCTCGCATCAGGTGACCAAGCGTTGGCGCTTCAGCATGAATCCATCCAATGAATATTCAGGACTGATTTCCTTTATGAATGAGTGGTTGGATCTCCTTGCAGTCCAAGGGACTCTCAAGAGTCTTCTCCAACACCACAGTTCAAAAGCATCAGTTCTTCAGCACTCAGCTTTCTTTATAGTCTAACTCTCACATTCATACATGACTACTGGAAAAACCACAGCTTTGACTAGATGGACCTTCATCAGCAAAGTAATGCCTGTGCTTTTTAATATGCTGTCTAGGTTGGTCAGAGCTTTTCTTCCAAGGAGCATCTTTTAATCTCATGGTTGCAGTCACCATCTGCAGTAATTTTGGAGCCCAAGAAAACAAGTCTGTCACTGTTTCCATTGTTTCCCCATCTATTTGCCATGAAGTGATGGGGCTAGATGCCATGATCTTAGTCTTTTGAACATTGAGTTTTAAGCCACACACATTCATCAGTTGGCTTAAAATAAAGTCTCTGTTTCCATTGTTTCCCCATCAATTTGCCATGAAGTGATGGGATTGGATGCCATGATCTTCCTTTTTTGAATGTTGTGTTTTAAGGCAGCAAACTCTCCGTTTTCACTTTCTGCCATATGGGTGGTGTCATTTGCATATCTGAAGTTATTGATATTTCTCTCAGCAAGCTTGATTCCAGCGTGAGATTCATCCAGCCCTGCATTTTGCACAATGTACTCTACAGATATGCAGATGACACCATCTTTATGGCAGAAAGTAAGAAAGGGGAGTGAAAGGGGACAACAGAGATGAGACGGTTGGATGGCATCACCGATTCAATGGACGTGAGTTTGAGCAAGCTCCAGGAGTTGGTGATGGACAGGGAGGCCTGGCGTGCTGCATTCCATGGGTCGCAACGGACACAACTGAGTGACTGAACTGAGCTCTGCATGTAAGTTAAATGAACAGGGTGACAATGTACAGCCTTAACACACTCCTTCCCTAATTTTGAATCAGTCTGTTGTTTCATGTTTGGTTCTATCTGTTGCTTCTTGACCTGCAAATGAAATTTGCTCATCCCTAAATTTCCCATCTTCAAGCATGTACCAGAAGATGACACACAATATAATATTATTTTTTAAAAATATATTTCACAAGTAGGAAAACAGTATTACCTTCCGAAGAGTCATCCAGGCTTAACATGTAGGTCATTCATTGTTAACTCCACTGAAATATAGTTGTCTTTGTATATGCTGTATTTATTTTTCTATCAGATAATTTTGTCCCTCCCATTTTTTTTCTACTATGAAAAATGCTGCCACGAATATTTGTGTGTAGGTTTCTTGATTCAAGAAATCTGCATCCAGTTAGATCTTTCAGTGAACTAGCAGTAGTATTGCTGGATTAGAGAGTATGAGAACATACAATGCTACAAGATACTGCCAAACTGTTTACCATGAGAATTTTTCCAATTTATCCTCCCACCAAGAATATCTAAAGGGCTATATTGATGTGTATCGTCTCCTACACATAATGTTCCATATATTCTGCCAACCTAGTTGGTGTGCGGTGGGATATCATGATGCTCTTACCATGGATTTTTCTGAATACAAATTAAGTTGGACTTTTTTTTTTTCATACACTCATTTGCCATTTGAGATGGCTTTCCTGTGAAAATACTGCCAATAGTTTTAGCCATTTCTACTTTTATTCTTTCTCATTGATTTGTAGGAATCTAAATATTTTGGATTATAATAGTTTATCTGGTCTATGTTTTGTGAGTATCTCAGTGTGTATCTTGTCTTCAGTTTTCAGTAGTGGTCATGAATTCTGCTTTTCACACTTTATGTCACCTTCTCAGTAAGAGTAGCACTTTTGTTCAGATTCATCATGTATAGTCATTTTCCTCTATCCTTAACAATTTTAGAGCACTGATTAGTGTATTTGAAGGTTTTTTTTTTTTTTTTACCTTCACTGGTATTCACGTATAATCTATAGTAAGTATAGAAATTAATTCACTTTATTAAGGAGTTGGAAATAAAAATATGTTGAAAATATGCTCATTTCAGGGAAAGCAAAATAAGAGGTGGAGGCCAGAATCCCTGATTTATAGAGTCAGTTGGTAACAACTGGACAATTAATTTCTAGAGGCAAGACCAGATATATTAGGTATAAATTGGTGTTTTCTGTTGAATGAGATATACAGTACATAAGTTTGTTTGCTCCTTATTCTGTAACTCCTTTCAGAGACCAAGTCAACTGGATTTATCTGCTACAAATCTTTGTTTATCTCCCCCACAGTGCTGGAATTCTAATAATTCAAAATTGATTAGAGTTAGTAAACAAAATCCCCAGGTGACCAGTTTTTGCAGCCTTTGCTTGCTTACTTCCAAATGCCACGTCTGAGGAAACAAGTCTGTTTAAATTAATTTATACCTTAGGAATAGGAGTTTATTTGAGGTGTTGAGAATTACCCTTAAATGGAATTCCACTGAAATATGTGAGTAGCTTCTGGGAAGGAAAGAAGAAGCAAAATTCTATAATCCTAACCAAAGAGAAAACTTGGGCTATTGTTTATCTAAGAAGTGGAGGCACATGCATCTTCTTTAATTTGAAAAACTGGTCAAATTTTCTTGTTTTGTTTTAGATTAGGCTAGGAATACTTTAATTGGGTAAAATAAAAGTGATTATAGCTGTTTACATGCCTGTTTAAATTTATCTAATAATTAGCAGAAAAATGATTTCAGTTATTTTTAAACATGCATTGAATTGTCTTATTGTCTGTATTATTTGGTTATGATATTAATGCGTGAGTGGTATGTTTGGGTTTTAGTTAAGCTCAGTGGTATGGATAAATGCCACAGGAAGTACAGCAAGGTAAAGCAAAATATTAGATTCGGGGGAAAAATGCTAAACTGCAAAGTCAGAATGAACTAGGTTGCAAACCAGTCTTTAAGAATCTCCAACTTGTTAGTAGGGATACATATTATTTTGAGAGTCTTTTTCATAGTGTTTATTTATTTATTTTTTTCATTTGTTTTTATTAGTTGTAGGCTAATTACTTTACAGTATTGTAGTGATTTTTGCCACACATTGACATGAATCAGCCATGGATTTACATGTGTTCCCCATCCTGATCCCACATCCCACCTCCCTCCCCATCCCTTCCCTCTGGGTTTTCCCAGTGCACCAGCCCTGAGCACTTGTCTCATGCATCCAACCTGGGCTGGTGATCTGTTTCACGCTTGATAATATACATGTTTCAATGCTGTTCTCTCAGATCATCCCACCCTCACCTTCTCCCACAGAGTCCAAAAGTCTGTTCTATACATCTGTGTCTCTTATTCTGTCCTGCATATAGGGATATCGTTACCATCTTTTTAAATTCCATATATATGCGTTAGTATACTGTATTGGTGTTTATCTTTCTGGCTTACTTCACTCTGTATAATGGGCTCCAGTTTCATCCATCTCATTAGAAGTGATTAAAATGTATTCTTTTTAATGGCTGAGTAATATTCCATGGTGTATATGTACCACAGCTTCCTTATCCATTCTTCTGCTGATGGGCATCTAGGTTGCTTCCATGTCCTGGCTATTCTAAACAGTGCTGCGATGAACATTGGGGTGCACGTGTCTCTTTCAGATCTGGTTTCCTTGGCGTGTATGCCCAGGAGTGGGATTACTGGGTCATAGTGTTTAAAATGGGTCTAACATCTAACTTCCAATGTGCTGTGAAGCTAAGGAGAAATTTGTATGTAAAGTATGACATCAAGTAGATGCTTAAAAGGTGATTATAATTTATTACTGATTCCCTTATTTTTAATAAAAATATTTAGATTTTGTTAGTTTTTTTTTTTTTTAACATCATTAAATAAAGCTGTAACCATCTAAATCTCTTGCCCTGATTATGAGAATGAGTCATTTTTCAGGTGAACTTGAAGACCCCTTTAAAACCAAGATAGGATTATAGCTCTTTAAAATGTGAAGTAATATTTTTTTTTCTTTTACTAATCTTTGTGGGAAATATTACTGAGAATGAGTGCTGAGGAAAAAGAAAGCATTTTTAATAGATCCCTTCAAGGTTTACAGAAATGAGTGATGATTGTTTAATTGCCAAATTTTAAAGAATTAGCTAGAATATAATGCAATCAATCATTTAACCAACATTTACTGAAATACCATAGAAAGAGCACAGGCTTTAGAAGCAGATAGGACTACGTTTCAGTCCTGGCTCTGTTATTTTCTATTTGTTCAAATTTGAACATATTATTTTACTCTTTGAGTCCCATTTTCCTTGTCTGTGACATGGAACCTATTGGGAATTTTTAAATTATTATAATTGAAAGTTATAGTATAAAACTTGAAAAAAATATAGGTTCTTGATTATATGGTAAATATCATGAGAATAGTAATGATGATAATTGGTTAAAAGTGGGAGCCTCATATTAGCACAAAGATACATAAAATATGACAGTTTTCCTTAAACAACTTGAAATATTATTCTAGTAAAGAAATAAAAAGTATAATTGAACATGTTCTAGAATAAGCCTATGTTAGTATCTGTGCACAGAATATGGTAAATTCTTGGGGGAGAGAGTTATAAATTAATTATAAATTAATGAGCTGAGTATAAACAATGGTATAAAAGTTGGGTAGGAAAAAAGGAAGAATATTATTGTCAGTGGAATTGCATTTTAAAGGCAGTAAGAAACAGCAGCTTTAGGGAGCAGCAAACCACATAATATGACTGCCTACTCTTTACATTTTACCTCTCAAATTTTAGTATATTTCAAGATGACCTGGAAAAATTCTTAAGAATGCAATTATTCGTCCATCCATCCATTTATAGTCTTCTAAGTCAATGTTTGCCTGATTCAGTCTAGTATGGAAAAAATGATTGGTATTTCAGAAATCAAGTATAAGCTAAGAAAGGACTGGAATAAGCTTTGTATTAAAAGTAATATTAATTTCTTTCTTCACAGAGGAGCCATTATCATCGTTTTGAGTGATTTTATCTTAAGATATACACAAGTATGTTGAGAGCAACTAGAAGTTGAAATCCCCCTTGTTGGCCATTCTCTCCTATTTATTTGTTTTCAGTGTAAAACTGTTGATTTGTATTTCTTCTTTACTTCTTCTCTATTCCTTTTAAGGATACCTTACATTTACTACACTGATGCTTCTACACAGAAAAATGTTTTCACTTTCATTTCATTTCTGTGGGTCATTCCCTTTTGAAATGCAAATACAACTGCAAATGGTGATATGTTAAAGAGTCATTACCAATTCATACCGAGGTTGGATTTTATAAAAATCTTTTTCTGTAGGCTATCTAGATAAAACAGTTCCCTACATGTGGTGTGCTAAAGACCAATTGAAAAAAAAAAAAATGGAAAAAGAGGGTCTAGAGTTGCTTTTTGTCAAGAAATGGGTGACAATTCTGTTAGTCCTCTCTGTAGGATTCTAGTGTGATTACCCCTGGAAACCACGATGGCCATTAAAAATATCAACTTTCCTAGTTAGGGAAAGCTGTGAAATAAAAGCATGTCATTTTAGAAAAATAAAGCAAAAACACATCAGATCAGCACAAGTTAGCAATATTCATACATTTTCAGTGCTGTTTAGAGGAGCATAAAACATTCTTGCTCTAATAGAGCTGATGGGAATGTAGTTTGGAGGGAGAAAAATTTTTCCTTCACCCTTTTAGGTTCGTTTGGTTGGACTATTAATTAAATTGACATAAAACAGTAACAGGAGAAAACCAAATTTAATTACTAATTGGGTATGTAAGGGAGTCTCATAAGAAAATGATGCCCAAGGGTGAGTGGGGCAATTGAAGCTTATATGCCATTCTGAGCTAAGGAATGGAATGGGGCCTCCGGCTTCAAAGGGGAAGAGGGTAATTCACAGGACAATGAGAAGATCAGATGTTTAGCAGCTTGATGTTTGCCCTGTTAGACAGATGGGTCATTCAGATAAAAATTCTCTCTGGTAATAGGTCTCTTTTTCTGAGTCAGTCCCCCTCTCTAAATTCTTTAAGGCAGTTAAAGGGAAAGATAAATGGTTTTGAGTCTGTTCTTGAGTGCCTTCAGCTCAAAATAATCTACATGCCAAAGTGGCATATTTGGGGGAGTCCTGATTCTGCTCCCCTTCAGCAGAATTCTGCAAGCATTTTGGAAAGTAATTCACCAGCATCTATTAATATTTAAGTATGAACACATCTGTGAAATAGCATTTCTACCTTTAGGAACTGTTTATAAAAATATAAGTATTCAATATAGAAGATCATATATGTAAAGATATTTAATACATTATTATTTCTAGTGGCTCTCAGTCTGGAAGCATGTTGGGTGTCTATTGGTAGGAGAGTGATCAAAATGTTACAGTACATGTCCATGAAGAAATATTAATCACCTATTAAAAGGATGAGTTGAATCTACAGATATTGACCCAAAAGAATATCTGTGATATATTATAACTGAAAAGAGCAAGATGTGGAGTTCAGGATATGGAATATTGTGCTCTTTAGATAAACAAGTAGCTACTAAGCTCTCATAATTTGGTTACTTTGGAGTAGTGGGGTTGAGAGTATGTCTGTGTACTGTTAGTATTTTTATGCAATTGTGTATCACTAAAGTTGATATGAAAAACTGTAGCATGGTGTAACAAGAAGGAAGAGTTTTGTAAGGAAGGTGAAACCTACTGATGATAGAGTTCAAGATAGCCTATACAGATGACACACACATAAAGAGTTAAAAACTCAACAGTATGTCAAAAGTTAGCAGTTTTATTTTGCAAGATCAGTCTTTGTTGGTGCCCAGAACTAGAAATACATTTTTGACTAATTTCTTACAATATTTTTCTTTAAAATTAAAGCCTTCTTACAAAAACTAGGGGTTATTGCCAAGAAATTTGAAATTTTGAACAGAAATTCCAGGAAGCTAGAAGTTTCTGGGTAATGTATGAGTCACAGGGAAGGAATCTATCACTATCTGGACAAAGCTTTTCTCTAAAAACATAAGCAGGGCAATAGGTCATGAGCAGTCGATTACTTATTTGTAATGACATAAGTAAATATTAAAAGGACTGCTCTCTTCAGAATAATTGATGACTAGTTAAAAAGAAATAATTATATATTTATTATTCAGAGTTTTTTTTTTTTTTGCTTTTATTTTTTTTATTTTTTATTTTTTTAATTATTTTTTTTTTTCCAGTGGGTTTTGTCATACATTGATATGAATCAGCCATGGATTTACATGTATTCCCAATCCCGATCCCCCCTCCCACCTCCCTCTCCACCCGATTAGCCTCTACTTTTATTGTTTTACCACTTCTTTCTCAGAGGTAGATCTTATAGAAAAAGTTTTCTGGGAAATCAGGAAAGTGAGAAGCTTTCGAGTGAGGACTTGCTCTTTGTATTAAGGGAAGAGAAAAATACTATGCACTGAGAAATTCTCATGTTTATTGTTTAAAACACTTGGAATCATTTCACTCAAAATCTCAAAATGTTAACTTAATCACATTATTTTTTCTTGTTCATGTCACACTTTTTTCACACACTTGTGTGTTCTATTCTATTGTGTATTCTATTCTATTCAGTATGTGTATACTTGTGGATAACCATATTTAGGAAAAAGTTTTGGGAATAGAATAATGGACACTAAGTCCCTGTCCTCACAGAATTTGCCTTTTCTAAAATGGTTATCGAACTGATCTATCCGTGTATCTATTTCATCTACATTCAGCCTTAAGCGTATTACCTCAGAATGTCTGCCCTTTATTAATTTATTGTATTGTTTCTGTCTAGCTGATATTTTAGATTTTGTATCATATTGAACATAATTTTTAACATGGAATTTTCATGTGCTTAATAATGCCTCATTTGATATTTTTTTTCTGTGTATTTACTTTTTTAAGTTCTTGTTTGCTAAGAAGAAACTGAGGAGATGGGTTAAGTGTCATTCACTTATTATTTGTATTATGAGTGCTTACTAAGGCACTAGACTGGGCATCAGGATGATAATTCAAAGTAAAAGTTATACCCCATTGGGGAGGACAGAAAAGGAAACTAAGATGCTAGCTATGATAGAGACAGGGCCAGCTTCATGCATATGCAACCTGTATAGTCCCACAAGGCCAGATGCTCAGAAGATCCTGTGCTTGGTTTAATGTCCTGTTTTCACTGTCTAGAAAGTTTTTGTTTTATTTTCAAACTTATATTTTGTATCTGAAGTGTAATAGAACACTGGAGAATGCATATGAGTATAGGAGATATACATAGTGTGCATGTTTGCTGTCATTTCTTACCTCTTCATTGTCACGTAGCATTTATGATGCCTCTGAGCACAAAATCCTGTGGTGGGTCCATTATTCATGAGAGTTCAACCGGGGAACACAAGATAACCAAGTTATATCTTAACTAAGTAAGCGAAGACACCTTTGGTCTTGCAAGTCACAGGAACTTGCTTCAAACACAGAAAGAAGGCAGTGATGTTCTAAGAAACAGGAATGATCAAGGGACCTTGTTGTATTCTTTTTCTCTGGTTACTTCCCTAAATTAGCCAACCACTGTCTTGAAAGTGATGACGCAGAGTGAAGAAATAGTAGGTAAGCTCATACTTTCTTTCCCTGTCAGTCCTTGTTACTCATCAGTAAGATGAAGGTGAGTGAAAGTCGCTCAGTTGTGTCTGAATCTTTGTGACCCCGTGGATATACAGTCCTTGGGATTCTCTAGGCCAGAATACTGGAGTGGGTAGCCTTTCCCTTCTTCAGGGGATCTTCCTGACCCAGGGATTGAACCCAGGTCCCCTGCATTGTAGGTGGATTCTTTACTAGCTGAGCCACAAGGGTTTCCCCTTGTGGAAAGATGAAGGTAGAGATTATTAGTAGAATTTGTGTGTATCAAAAAGTATAATAAAACCCAGATTTGTGTGGTGTTTCCAATGTTAAGAACAAAACACAAAAATGTGTATAAACTATGAAATGCAAGATGCAACTTTAGTGATTCTGTTTAGGAATTAAATGCTCCTGTATTTTCATTTAAAACTGGCATTTCACAGCATAAAGAGTGGTAAAATTTATGCTAATAATTTAAATATTTATTTTAAATTAGAATGACATTAAGTAGCAAATTAAAAAAAAAAAGTGACAAGTCTAGGGAGAAAGAGCATGAAATAAAAGGAAGAAGTTTTCTGTTTTTATATCTTCAGTGGAAATTTTTTCCTGTTTTGAACAGGGGCCCTCAGTTTTATATTTCACTGGGTCCCACAAATTCTATAACTGGCCTTAGACAGAGTAAGTACAAGGTTCAAATTTTCCTGGTAACACTCAACCAGAAGTGCAAAGCTAGTATTCAAGTCTAGACTTACCTAATTTTAATTCATTTAGCCACCCTGAGATAGTGCACAGAAGCTGAGCCATGCTGTCACAGTGGTGTTGGGGATGGATCAGAATGAGGCAGAGAAGAAAGTAGGTCATAGATTATGAACGAGGATGCCCATTTTTCTCCCATGGCAACATTGGTACCATTAGACAAATGGTACTAGAATCTTCACTTTGACCAAGTTACATGTGACTGCAGTAACTGGCCCAGTGGCAAGAAAGATTATCTAAAAGTACACTTGTTTCTCACTGTGTCTTATAGGCCATCTTCTCATTTTGTTTGCAGAGAAATCAGATTTGGAAAGATAATTATGATTTATACTCTGGATTGGCCATCTGTTAATAATCCTCTTATAGAATAGTCTATAAATATACAAAAATATTAATAAAGGAATCTTCCTCTTACTGAAGGAGTCTAATATTGTTTTGTACTTACTACTACTTTTTTGCCATAGCATTAAGAGAGAAGATGGTGTAACTTACACAAAATTAGACATACAGAAAGTAATGGTTTAAACACAAAATATGTAATCTGGAATTGATATGAAAAGTCAGAGAAGAAAGAAAAGATTGTCATTCCAAATATAACTAGAAGGAAAGTTAAAGTGTCATATAGTTTACTGAGGTGAAATTAAATCAGAATAGAGGGCATGTCTTCTGTGTTCTGTATTTGTTTTTGTTTTAAAGCAATAGTGTTTTTCTTTCATCTCCCCAAATAGCACATTAAAAAGGACAACAACCCCTATACTAACCTAGATACTATCTCAACATAATCCCCTGGGCATACAATTTCCACATATTAAAGTTGTGCAACTTTTGACAAGCCTAATTACATTTTGCTATTTTAATAAGCTAATGTATATGATATAGTGTTTGAAATAGTATATACCTGGGTCATTTTCATATTAACTTTCAATAGAATTGACCACTCAGATAAAGAATAAAGAGAACACTATATAATTAGGAGTGAATATGAAAAATGGATGTATGATAATATCATTTTACGTCTTGAATGACTGAAAGATTTAAAAATGGTTTGTCCACTGAATTAGGAAGCAAAACATCAAATCCCCAAACTTTGCTTTTCAAAGGCATTTATTTTTAATAGGTATATCAGATGGGTAGATTAGAGGGAAGCTAGAGATTTAGCAATATTGCACATATTATTTCCTAAATATGACAGAGAAGTATGAGCTTGTTAATAAAACAAATAGTTGATTTAGTAGCTTCTTATATCATACTCCCAAGAGATTGATGAATAAATAGATGTCAACGGTTAGGACGTTAGTGGTGTGTGAAGACTTCTGTCTGCAGACACTACTGCTATGCTAGTGAGGAGTTTTAACATATGACAGAACAGTCAAGGCTGAAAGAGATCTCAATAAGCAGAAAGAATGAATTGAAATTAATGAGAGGAAATCCTATGGAATAATTATAAAGTCTGGTGACTCGGTTCAAAACATTTGTTGTGTAAGTGTAGGATAGGAAAGAAATGTTTCGCATTGTCATACTTACTGACTTCATTGAGTGTGAGCTTAATATTTATCAACAGTGAGTTATTATGCCAGAAAAGCAACCCAATTGTTGTTCAGTCATTAAGTTGTGTCTGACTCTTTGTGACCCCATGGGCTAGCCCACCAGGTTCCTCTGTCCATGGAATGTCCCAAGCAAGAATACTGGGGTGGGTTACCATTTTCTTCTCCAGGGGATCAAACCTGCATCTCCTGCATTGGCATGTGAATTCTTTACCACTGAGCCACCAGGGAAGCCCAGCCTGATGGTAGGCTGCATTAATTTTAAGGAGACTGAAAAAGAGAGGGAATTATCCCAGACCAGAGAACAGTGGGACTGAGTACACTAGTCACGTCAGGGACATTATACTAAAAATGTGTCTGTTAAACATTTGAAGAAAATGGGAACAATTTGTCTGTAGAAAGATAGATATTAGGGATGCATAATACCTGCCTTAGCTATTTAAAGGGATCATATATGAAATACGGATAAAATTTATTCTTTGTGACTCAAGTAGGTATATGACTTAGGAAGTCAGGGAGAGGCCACTTTTGATCCAATAAAAGAGACATATTAATTGGAACTCTTAAAAAGCAGACTGGACACTTTTCTAGGCAATTAATCTACTTGAACTGAAAGTATATAAGAAGATACTGGAAATACAAGTTACCTTTGTAAAAGAGTCTTTCACTGAGTGACAGATAGAACCAGACAACCTCTCAGCTTCCTTCCAAGCTGCAATGTTATCTCAAGAATCAAATTAAGACCAGGAATTAGGCACCATGGATGTGAATACACAGCTAATATGGCAATAGACTTTCCACAATGTAAGTTTTATTACCTAAATATACCATTCAAATATGCCTTTATTTATTTATTTTCGCTCTACTGTAGTACCTATAAGCAATTATTCATTGTCTACCATGTATTTTAGCTATGGAATGCTTATTTGAGAAATATTTTACTAAGCTGAATTTGCGATAAAAATCTTGTTTATAGAATAATTAAAACATATATACAGATGTTGTGATGTTTAAATTGTTTCCTTTCCAGATATTAGTTTTTGCCATTTCTTTTTCTTTGTTATTGTGACATTACTTTATACCATAAAAATACAGCTTGAGGTTAATATTGTAAAATTCTAAGATATAATTTTATATGTTTAACTTGGAAAATAATAATAAGGGAAAATGCCTTTTTGTACTTTTTTTCTCTTCAGTTTGCTAGTATGCTATGATATTAGACTTTAGGATAAATTCTAAAGCTGACTGGATTTAATCAAAGCCCTTGTGTCATTTTCATCTTTTAAAAAACTCACCAAACAGATATGGTCAAAGATTAGGCAAATCGAGTTTGTCTGTTATGTTCCAGCATCTTTTGTATAGAAAGCTGTATGCTTTAAAAGTCAAATAGAGTAGAAAACAAGAATATAATTTATCTTAGTATAAATATAATTTTGATTTGTAATGTTCAATATGGGGAACTAAAAAATCACAGATGTATTCAGTCAAATTGGACTAAATTATAAGGTAAACTTTAATTTTAAATGGAGATGCTAAATCCATCCTCTCTCTAGAGCTCATGCACTAGCTCTAGGCAGATATTTGAATGCTGGCACTAATCCAGGAACAAAAAAGCCAAGCAAAACAAACCAAAAAACAAAAAGTTTATAAAATGGTGTCTACACTATACTCACTACTTTATAATTGTAAACCTTAGTAATACATGTGCCTATGTGTGATTACTAACTTTTATTTTTCTCACATGACGAATTACAAGAAATATCTATGCAAGGCCATTAACTCTTTCCAACAGAGGCAAGATATCCAGGCAGCTAGTGGAACAAAAACATTTGGCCTGAGGCCTAGTGCTATTGGTAAACCACAATTTCTTGCACTGCCACTATAATTTAAATTAAGTAGAAGCCAGGCTTATAAACTCACATTATGACCCAAAGTTTATGGCCCTTTTATATCTCTTGGGTTCTGATCACAATGAAACTTTCTCCATCTGAAGCAATTTAATACAAACATTCCTTTGGCAGACTATAAAATGTGATTTTTCAGTCAACCTTTTATAGGTATGTTGGGTGCATATTGTGTGCCCAGTTGGAAAAGGAAAGAAAAAAAGAAACAATGACAATATAAGCATTGAAACATATGTGTTGTGCTCCTGTGAAACAGATTTGCAAGTGAAAAACTACTAGGAAATCTTCCTAGCTCAATTTTTGTTTTTATCTGCAGAAGGTGGATGAACAAAGTTTCGGCTGAACATCTTTTGTCTGTTAAGGAGCAGCATTAAAAGCTCAACAATTAGAAATGTTCTAGTGCTCAGTCACTTTATATACTATCTTCCTCTCAGCCCCAACAAACTGTTTCTCTTTGCAAGTGGAAAATTTCTCTTTTGCCTGTGAGCATAAATCTAAGTAATAACCCATGAACATTTGACTTGAATAAAAATCAAGAAAATAGCAAAGAGTTCACCTCGTAATTTTATTATAATAGGTAAACTAAAAATAATGCCAGATGTCTTAAGAGACTTCTGCCTTTAAAATTTTACAGGGAAAAATTAACTTTTGAAAATAAGCTATTAAAATATCGTGGAGGCAGGTGTAGATTTTGAACAGGAAGACTTTTGTTAAAAAGAAATATATGGGTTCCATATTTATTGTGTAAAAACCTAGAAATATGCATTCATGTTGAAACCTTTGGAAATCCAAGTCATTCAGTGTAATGCTAGTTGATTTTAGAGTGGTCTTATGATAATGCCACTATCAGTTACAGCTTTTCAAATTATGTATTTCAAATGATTTGTAACTGCTATAGAGGGCATTGAGGCTTCCTGGGGGCACAGTGATAAAGAATCCACTTGCCAATGCAGGAGACACGGGTTTGTTCCCTGGTCAAGAAAATCCCCTGGAGTAGGAAATGGCAACCCACAGTATCCTTGCCTGGAAAATTCCATGGACAAAGAAGCCTGATGAGCTACAGTCCATGGGGTTGCAAAGAGTCAGACACGACTGAGTGAGTGCACATACACATATGCAAACACACACACATAGAGGGAATGTGATTGTCAGTCAATTTAACTTTCTCCCACCAATTCTTTCCTCACTCTTCTCAAAGATCAGAATGTATGGAGACAGATTGTATTTCTACTAGTGATAAAAATAATGAATCACCCTGAAACTAAAATTCAGATGCAAACGCAGTGATTATAGTGATTGGAATACTCATCTGAGTTTCAGTGCTTGGAATACTTTTAAAGTGAGGAGTCAGTTACTAAAGAAGAAAAGTTCAAAATAAGGTATTTATTATTGAATGAAATGAAACCAACTAAACTGGCCTAAAAACAACAATAGCAACAACAAAAACTTTGGCTAGTAAACAAATGAGTTCCATTTTAAATTTGGCCTGCTAAAAGCATTCATAATCTCTTTGTTCCATTTGTCTTCCAATATAGCTGCACTGTCACTAATAGCTTTTCTATACTTTCTGTTGAATGGAGTGTGTCCCTTGCTTCACCAAGTGGTGCTAGACCCACACCCAACAGTACTGATGGAGAGCCCCTTGCAGAATGGCCTTGAGCAGAGTGTCCCACTGTGAAACCACTCAGGACTGAGTTGTGGTACCTCAGTTCAGTTCAGTCGCTCAGTCGTGTCCGACTCTGCGACCCCATGAATCGCAGCACGCCAGGCCTCCCTGTCTAAACTTGAGTTCCTGGAGTTTACTCAAACTCATGCCCATCGAGTTGGTGATGCCATCCAGCCATCTCATCCTCTGTTGTCCCCTTCTCCTCCTGCCCCCAATCCCTCCCAGCATCAGGGTCTTTTCCAATGAGTCAACTCTTCGCATGAGGTGGCCAAAGCATTGGAGTGTCAGCTTCAGCATCAGTCCTTCCAATGAACACCCAGGAATGATCTCCTTAGGATGGACTAGTTGGATCTCCTTGCAGTCCAAGGGACTCTCAAGAGTCTTCTCCAACACCACAGTTCAAAAGCATCAATTCTTTGGTGCTCAGCTTTCTTCACAGTCCAATTCTCACTGCTAATATGCCAGCAATGGTTCTGGTTATTTGTTAACTTTCAGCTCTATTTAAATACTAATTCTTTTCATTTCTCTAGTAAAAATAAAGAAATACCTCAATACCTGTTTGTTTTCTTAACTTTCTAGAAGAAAGAGAAATGGATTAAGAAAGAGCAATAGTAAAGCTATGAAAAGCTCATGAATAAGGTTTAATGAGCATTTGCCCAGGTAGTGTTTAAGATCACAGTACTGTCACTTTAAAATCCAATGTGTATTATATCAAAATACGTTGTCTGTGTTGTAACTTGAGTCTTTTCCATTAGTTCACCAAATCTTCCTATAAGTACTAGTTTACATCCTGTCAATTAAAATTTATGGGCTGGCAGCTAAATATTGAAAATGAATCCTAATTTAAACTATATTGCTGTGTATGCTGGTTTCCTTTTTAAGGACAGAAACACTTCAGTTTTCACAGTTTTCTCTTACTGAGAAATTTAATCCAATGCTTTGAAGTCGCAAAGTTAAATTAGCCTTTAGCTTTTACCAGAAAAAACACTGTGAATGAAATTATAAATTTTCCTGCATAATGGTTCTCACTAAAGTACTTTTCTACGCGTACTTCCAACTGATGCTATAATGTTGTTTTCGTGATCAAACACATGAGTTGTCGGCGTTTTCGTAAAAATAATTAGGAAAGAAAAATATCCAACAGGAGCATTCTAAGTTGATTTATAAGAAAATGTCTCCTCTTTCTATCTTCAACTTACACTAAATAAATATCTTAACACTGAAATCAATTTGGAAACCAATATAAAAAGCAAAATAAAAATTGAAATAATACAGTCAATAAACTTTTTTCTTCTCGCCAATAATACGTTTTCCCAAAAAGTACCACTTTGGGAACTATAAATACAAAAGTGTTTTTCCCAGGGATTGGACAAGTATTTTTTTTTTTTTTTTTTTTTTTGTCTTCCACATTGGTGCAACTACTATTCATTTTATGGATTACTGAAAAGTGGCAGGCACTCAAATTAACAAATGGATAGGCACTTCTAGTGTTGACATTATCTCTAATTTGCACCAAATAAATGCCTTGAGTCAGATAATTTGTTGTATTGGAATGACAGATGTTAATAGAATAATATCCCCGGTAGTAGGCAGAGCACATAGACTGGGGGAAAAATGGTCATCATAGGGGTAACAACTATAGATCTGGCATAGTTTTAGGATCATGGGGCATGCAAGAGTAGGCTCAAAATTTACCCTTTCTCAACCACATCGATGGCCATTGGCTAGTGGTTAATTCAACACTTTAAAGTGCTGGTGCACTGGGAAGACCCAGAGGGATGGGATGGAGAGGGAGGCAGGAAGGGGGATCGGGATGGGGAACACATGTAAATCCATGGCTGATTCATGTCAATGTATGGCAAATACCACTACAATATTGTAAAGTAATTAGCCTCCAACGAATAAAAATAAATGGAAAAAAAAAATCTCAAACAGAAAAATGTAAGACCTCAAAAAAAAAAATATAAAGTGATCAATAACATGGTGTAGGTAGCATTTTAATTATACTGTTGGGGCTATTTCTTCTTCCATGATCTGTATTCTTTCAAATGGTGCCTAAAAGGAAGGAGATACAATAGGGATTTCAAGAGAAAGATGATTTCAGTAAGAGACAGAGTAGGTTATAGAATAATTGCTTCCTGGGTATGTTTCATTGGTCATATTCATAGCATTTTGCTAGTTGAGTGCTCTTTTATAATTTATTCATAATGGTGAAAATAATATTTAATGTTCTAGAACAAAAGAAACTAGAAAATTTCAAGTGAAGAAAGATAGAAATGCAAATCAATGACAATTTAAAAATATTATTTTGAGGTTTATAATAATCCAGGTTTAGTTCAATTTATGTGAGGCATTTTGCTGAACAGCTTAAAAGGTATATCAGTTTTTTTCCTAGGAATATTGTTAGGCTGATAGTGCTTTTATTCCCAAGAGATATACCTGTTTATCTCAGTGCATGTCAATTTATACACATAAATAATCACACTCAAATTTTATTTTATTGCAGTTGGCATTCTTTTTATATTGTTTTGTAACTCTTCAAAACAAATTATTTTTAAACATTTGCCATGTTATCACCTATTCTTACAGCATAAGTTCTTGTGTTTGGCATTCTCCTGAATGCCATATTTTTTAAAACTAATCCCTATTATTTGATACTTTTTCCCTTTGATTAATAAAATTATAAATTATATAATTATCTAGATTTATAGCATTTATATACAATATATACATTTCAGTATTAAATTGAAATGTACCAGGAGAGCCTGAATAGGAACACTTTAAACTACATGGTATATTACTTTGAAATATTGGACAAAAAATTTGCATAATATATTTGATTCTAACTCTTTCTACCAGAATTTTTTATGATTTTCACATTATTTGTACTATTGGACATATTTTTTAAATGAATCAATTTTGAAAAATATTTTTCCAGACTACTTTATATAATTTTAAAATTTATTACCTTCAATCATGTAGTAAAATATAGCTGATTAAATTAAACATTTTTTAAATGTGTTCTGTGTACCACATATTGAGGTTTTTGTCTGAGCAGTGAAGTGAAGAAAATGTAGTCTTCCCTTTCAAGAAGTTTACAGTCCAATGCAGAGGGCAGACATAGGTATTTACAATGTAGTAGAAGTGTTACAATTGGAATATATTACAAAGTGCTGTGGAAGAATGAAAATTATTCCACTTTTTAAAGAAGTCACAGGAGTACATAGAAGTAGCAAAGCTTAATTTATGTGAGGAAACATTCATCAGTTACAAGCGTGCATGTGGCGCTTAAGGGAGAGGCAAAGTTGCAGAGACTTCAAAAATCTAGTTAGTCACATAGACTGTACCGTGAGATATAACTGAATTTATACTTGGAATGACATACAAGGGGCCAGATTCCAACATTTGGGTTTTATCACTTGGGTAAAGGCAAGATAGAAGAGACTTAGTCATCACCAGAAGCTTCAGATTCTTATCTAGAATGATGGGTCTGTCTGCCTTGTTCTTCATCATATTCTAGTAGAAAATGAATGTTTGGTACATACTGGGCATGTAATACATAAATGCTGACTGAATTTAGTTCAGTTAAGGACCATTATCTAAAGACAGAATAGTCACAATGTATTGAGAGCAATTTGTAATATCTGATGATATGTTTTCAATACTGAAATAGATGTGCTGGGAGAAACCAACATCTTTTGGTTCTAGGATAATTCTCATAAATTTAATTATATTCACAGTCCAATTCATATTATAATAAATTATTCTTTTCTCAAGTGAAATCAATAAAAGTCTTTGAAGAATTCATTACACTGCACATTACAATGGCCTTATAAAGTGCTTTTAAAGTATTGACTAATGCTTCAATATTTCCATGAATTAGTAAGCTACGAGCAGTGCTCCCACTACGCAGAAATGGGAATATGGTAATGAAGATCTTAGAAATCAAAGTTAGCAACAAATTGGTTTTTATATGGGGTTGCTAATTGTTTTTGTTGCTGTTGTTTTGGTTCTGAAATCCCAAATAATTAGAAAAGCAATGTGACCATCTTTGTCTTGCATATCTGCTTCTTAGCTTATATGAGAAAGATAAAGGATAATTAGAGAAATTTAAATCAGAGTTATTTAGGTAACCAGCTTTAGCATATACATATGGATAAATCCTCTTAATTGGTGATACAGTGAGATAATAGAGTACTTGAGGATGAGTTTTATGATGGGACTGAAAAGTCTAAACTTTCAGCTGAATCATAATAGGGGCAGGGTATAGTTTGGGATTGTGTGTGTGTGTGTGTGTATGTATGTGTGTGTGTATTTGGTAACTAAATTCTTTGAAAAATAATGCTTAGTAAATGTTGAATATAATCCTCTTTATTTAGATATTATGTTGTAGAGAGATCATTCCTTGACCCATCTTTTATTAGTGAAAATGTATCCTGTCTCAGCATATTTATAGATGTTTTTTATGAAGCACAAAATGAGGGGAAAGGATTAGGGGTGGTGTGAAAGAAACAGAGTGTTTACAATGGAGACTAGTTTATTTATTTTAATTAGGTGGTGTGGAGAATTATTTTATTTTAAATTTAATAAGGAGTTAGGAGGTTATTTTGAAATGTATCCTTATCCCCATCCCCAGATCATTAGTCTTCACTATCCTTTAAAAACCACATAGATTTATAGCTCATAAATTACATTTTCTCTCATATTTATTGTAAAATGCTTTTTTAGTCCTAAAGAGAAAAGTAAGATGATATGTGTTTTAAATAAAATAAAAAATTGTCTTTAGGCTAACTTGCAGGTTAGTAATTTAAGAGACTATAAAAAATACATAGCTGTGGTTTATACGAGCAAACCAGTCTGTTTCCTGGGTAGATGCAAGACTGTTCAAATTGAAGCTCAGTGTATTAAATCCTGTTTAGAAAACTCCCCCTAGTTATTTGCTAACCATGTTTAGATTCAGACTTAATATTTTGAGGCCTAGAGAAGGGGATCACCATAAACTCATCTCATCTGTCAGACAATACACAAGAGGATTCTGATAGTATAAGAGTGAGGATTTGGAAACTGGCTGCCAAAGGAGATAAGAACTAAAGCAGATTTTGAGAAATTTAAATATGACTTAATTTAACATTTAAAGTCATTAGCAAAGTGCAGGCATTACTGATATGCTGTTAAAAGAACAACAGCAAAAAACAGAGGTTCTGAATACTTGGTGTTCTTTGCTGTAGGTCATTTCTGAGAGAAGCTCATACTACATTGTTGTATGTATACAAATTTGCAAAGAACCATACCAATACAAATAAGATTTGGATAGTGTTTTGCCTTTTAAAAATCCCATTTAAGAAAACTAATTAAATAGGAGTGTAATATCTCAAGGGCTTCCCAAGTGGCACATTGGTAAAAATCCCCCTGCCAATACAGGAGATGCAAGAGACGCAGGTTCCATCCCTGAGTCAGGAAGATCCCCTGAAGTAGGAAGTGCAACCCTTTCTAGAATTCTTGCCTAGAAAACTCCATGGGCAGAGGAGCGTGGAGGGGCTACAGTCCACAGGGTTGCAAAGAGTTGAACATGACTGAGTGACTGAAAACATGCACACACACGTAGTATCTCAAGCTCATCAGCAGTAACCTGAGTCATTGACATGAGAATATATATTGTAACTAAAAGTAATATTAAATGAGGTGAGAAATTTGAACAAAAGTCCAACAAAAGCTGATTATATAATCAGATGCAAGTGTAAGGTGTAATGTCATTTTTTATATATGAATATGTGTTGTGTGTGTGTGTGCGGAGTCATGTCTGACATTTTTGCTACCCCATGGACTGTAGCCCACAAGGCTTCTTTGTCCATAGGATTTCGCATGCAAGAATACTGGAGAGGGTTGCCATTTCCTCCTTCAGGGGATCTTTGCAACCCACAGATCAAACCTGCATCTCCTATGTCTTTCTGCATTGAAAGTGGATTCTTTACTGCTGAGCCACTGGGAAGTCCCATAAATACATACTACTTTTACACAAGCCCATAGACAAAGGCATCATAAGGGTGTGTTCATTCTGAGTTACTTAAATCACAGAATCTGGGAGCTAGGAACTGCCACCAGGGATCAGATAATCTAGTATTCTGACTGTCTCAAGGGACAGGCAGTTGCAAATTCTTACAATTCTCCTGGGATGAAGACTAAAGCAACCATTCCATTCATTGTTTTATCATTCTTATGGCTACTAATGTATTCACTACTTCCAAATCACACTTATCCTAAATTTGTTACCCTGTTTAAGTGAAAAGATACAATTTCAATTATGAATGTCTGTATGAAAGTATTTCAAAGACAAGATGAATAAATATCACTCAAATGATACAAACAAGATCAAAAAGAAAACTTTACTCTGAAACTTTAGAATCAAATAGATCTCTTAATTTGTACAGATTAGATTTAGATATGTTAATAAAAATTTCATGTATGACAAAAGTAAGTAGAAAAATATTGTAGTCTAGCAGCAATAGCTGATATTTATTTTAAAAATATATATTCTAGGCACTGTTTTAACCACTTTAGATAAACTACCTCATTTCACCCTTAGAAAGCCCTAAGACAGATATTATTATTAAACTTTATATTGGTGAAGATATTGTGACAGATTTAAATTGTTAAATCACCACATGTGGTGATAGTAAGCATTGGAGCCAAATTCCTAATCTAGCCTGAGTGCAGAGCTCTGACTTTGACCACCCTCATCTACTGGCTCTAGCACAGCATCCTCATGGGATTGGGGATTACACAGTGAAAGCCCTTTTTAAAATAGCTATTCCTCAGATATTATAAGGTTATGATAATGATGTGATGATTAGAGTCTGTGATCCCTTATGAATTCCATTTTTGGATAGTGTGGCTTAAAAACTAAAGATCTCAAGAGTATATATTTGGTTGCATTTGGCAATAGGTGTTAATTTTTTCTTCCATCACTGTGTAAAACTCTCCCATTTGCTAGCGAGTCAACAACATTTATGAAGCATCTGTATTATGGGTAATATATACTTACAGAAAGGTCTTACCTGGTAGCTCAGACACTAAAGAATCCATCTGCAATGCAGGAAGCCTGGCTTCAGTCGCTGGGACTGGAAGATCCCCTGGAGAAGGTAATGGCAACCCACTCCAGTATTTTTGCTTGGAGAATTCCATAGACAGAGGAGGCTAGCAGGCTGTAGTCCATGGGTCACAAAGAGTTGGACAAGACTGAGGGACTAACACATGCTTACAGAAAATGCTTTGTCTTGGAGAAACTATATTTGACTTTCTAAATTAGAATATTCTGCTTGGATGAAAGATTGAGTTCTTTAAAATCAACATAAAACAACTGCAAATTAGTTTACTGCTAATTTCACATAAATGTAATAATAATTCACATTTCTATTGCTTGCTCTCAGCACATATATATAGAAATCACACTTGCGTGATGCTTTTAAGTTTCCAAAGTGCTCTTACTCATAATCTCATTTAATCCCCAACCATTTTTAGCTATTTTAATCTGTTTGACTGTAAACACATATTTTAAACTGCTTCTAGACATCTCCTTGTAAATTCTGCATTCTACTTATTCTCAACATTTCCAAAATCAAACAGTTTGCTTTCCTGCTGAAACTCAGCATTTTTACCTCTACTTTTTGTCTCTAGAAAGTGATAAGTTGATGGTGCTTTTCTATTGCCTTATAATATTTATGAATCTTTCCCAGGTAAGAATACAGGAGTGGGTTGCCATTTCCTCCTCCAAGGGTGTCTTCCCAACACAGGGATTGAACCCACGTCTCCTGTGTATTCTGCTTTGCAGGTGGATTCTTTACCACTGAGCCACCAAGGATTCCCATATTGCCTTATAATATTTACGTATTTATCCCATTTTGGGGAAGATAGGTAATGTTTAGTTTGCTTCTGTATTCTCATACCTAGTACAGAGCCCACCTCACAGTGAATGATCAATAAATATTTGTAGAATAAGTACATCCAATTTTATAAAAGAAGAAACTGAGGCAAATGGAAATTGACTAATGTGTTGAAACAGAGCAATTTAAAAATGTGGACAGAGAAAGAGGAGAATATCAGTTTTGTCATGAAATGTATCTGAAACACACATCAACATCATTACTGCCTCATTTCCTTCTTTATGTTTTGCCAAGATGCCCATCAAAATAGCAATGCTAACCTTTCTTAGGTTCCTTATAATCATCACCTACCATGATGAGGTTTTCCAGACTTTAGAGAAATGAAAATAATAATGCTTAAATATTTCGAGATTTCTGTTCTACATGGAAACAGAAATAGTCTGTCTTCAAGTATTTACACCCATATCTACATAAAAACACCAAGTTGGATTATAGATTACAGGCACTACAGAAGATATACCTCAGTGAATTTGAGGAAAACAATGAGATTTACTTTTGCGTTGACCCTGCAAAACTTTATAGAGAAATGGCAAATTCCTGTTTTGCTAAAGGCTGAGCAGGGGAATTTTTCCTGAAACTGTTTGCTGAGCTTTACTCCCAAATGGGAATGTAAATTACAGTTCAGGGTTTTTGAAACTGGGTTTACTCCCTCACTAGAGGTTGTTTTGGGAGGTGTTTTTTTAAACTTCACTTCAAGCAGAGAATCTATTAATCCTTCCCCTAATAGGACAGATTTTATTCTGCCCTGGGATATATACAAAACAGAAGCTCTGCCATAATACTTTCCTTACCTTTGTTCACACTTTGATGGGAAAAAAAAATAAATGAATTTCTAGGCAATAGTTTTCATAACCTAAGGGATATCTAATGACTTATTTCAATGTCCCAAGCTTCTGGATGTTTTGGAAGATCCCACTGACTCAGAAAATTTCACAAAATCTCTAAATAACTTTTGGTTTTATACTTAAAACCTGCAATTTGGCTGTCTGAGCTGTTTTATGAGCTAACTGACTTTTGGGATTCAAAAACATTAGCTTGAATTCCATCCCATGTGCATGAGAACCTTGTGCCCTTACTAATATCTCTGGGAATTCTCATGGAGAGGGTTGTCTCATCTTCTTCCAGATCTCTTCTGGTTTGACTTCCTCTATCTGCTGAAATATTAAAAGTCATAGATCAACCAGTCATAGAGAACATTCTATGCCATTTTCTCATTTTTTGACCTAAGCAATGACTATAGTCACTTACTTTATTCCCCAAATATTATTCACACGAGAAATGTGTGTGTCTCACATACAGTTACTTGAAGTGATAGAATTTATAGCATAGCACTATATAGCATAAAAGTAAATGCTGAAGATTAGACATTTCCTTTCACAAAGCTCTTTACTCTTGTTCCCAGTGAACCTCTGGGCCTCACTGCCTTTCTGTTTCTCAGATTCTGTAATGGTTATTTTTACATGTTGACTTGGTTAGGCTCTGGGGTTCAGTTGTTTTGTCAAACACTAGTCCCTATGTAGCTGTGAAGGTACTATGTAAATGTGATTAATACCTAGAATCAGTTGTTTTAAAGTAAAGGTCACTGCTCTTGAAAAGGTGGGTGGGTCACATTCAGTTAGATGAAAACTTTAAAGAGCAAAAACTGAGGCTTTATGGAGAAGAAGGAATTCTGCTTCAGGACTAACATTGATAGCTTGCCTGAGTTTCTAGTCTGCTGGTCTGCCCTACAGTTGTTAGCCTCAAACCTGCAACTTTGTCTTACCTGATTTTTCCAAGCCTATAAATTTTGGACTTTCCGGCTTTACAGTCATAGTGACTAATTCCTTAAAGGAGCATTTCTCTTTATGTATATACATATGTTCCATTTTTTCCTCATTTTCTACTGAACTCTAAGTGACACACCCTCCCTTCTACAAGTTATTCCCCATAACACGTGTTCCTTCAGTTCAGTCTCTCAGTCATGTCCAACTCTTTGAGACGCCATGGACTGCAGCATGCCAGGCTTCCTTGTCTGTTATGAACTCCCAGAGCTTGCTCACATTCATGTCCATCAGATTGGTGATGCCATCCAACCATCTCATCCTCTTTTGTCCCCTTCTCCCCCTGCCTTCAGTCTTTCCCAGCATCAGGGTCCTTTCTAAGAAGTCAGTTCTTTACAACAGGTGACCAAAGTATTGGAGCTTCAGCATCAGTCCTTCCAATGAATATTCAGGACTGATTTCCTTTAGGATTGACTGGTGTAATCTCCTTGCAGTCCAAGGGACTCTCAAGAGTCTTCTCCAACACCACAGTTCAAAAGCGTCAGTTCTTGGGTACTCAGTTTTCTTTATGGTCCAACTCTTACATCCATGCTTGACTATATAGACCTTTGTCGACAAAGTAACATTTTCCTTTCTTTTCAACAAAATGGTGTTCTAATTCCTACTCTGCTCTTTGTCTATTTTTGCATATTAAAAAACTCATTATTGTTTTCTGTTTGCCAGTGAAACAGAACTTTAGTGACATAGAGTAACTGGCAGAGATTCATTTTTGTCTTTGTGCCTCACCAGTCTCTGAGCTCTCTATCTGGAACTTGTTCATCTATGGCTTGACTTATGCCACCTCCCTCAAAAAGTGAATGTATCAACAATCAAATTTGAATTGAAATAAAATTTACCTCTATTGCAGTAGTTTCCTATGAAACTTTCTATAAAATAACTAAGTTCAGTATCTTCTACCTTCATCCTGATTACTGATTTCTCACTTCCTCAAAAACAAGATTTATCATTACTTAGAACAGTTGATTTATATGTAGTAAAAAAAGCATAGGTTTTAGAATCAGGTAGACATGGCTCAAATTCTAAGGCTCTCATTCAAAATCTTTGTAATGTTACATAACTCCTATATTTTTTCTGCATATACCAAATGAAGAATCTGCCTGCAATGCAGGAGACCTGGGTGCGATCTCTGGGTTGAGAAGGTCCCTGGAGGAGGTCATGGCAATTCACTCCAGTACTCTTGCCTGGAGAATCCCATGGACAGAGGAGCCTGGTGGGCTACAGTCCATGTAGTCACAAAGGGTTGGACACGACTGAGAGACTGAAACAACACACAGCATACCAAATAAGGATAATAATGATGGATTTGTAGAATTTTAAAAAGCATTAAATAAAATAACATGTGGAATACCTTGATCATTTTCTAACACTAAGTAGATATTTAACAGAGTTGTTTTTAGTCTTTTTTTTTTTTTTTAAGAATGGATCATAATATGGGGAAAGAGTTGTAGAAAAAGATTTGTCTTTACTGGATAACATTTTTTAGTTATTATGAAAATTTCATACATACACAGAGTAAACAGAAAAGTATATTAGCCTGCCAGCCCCCTTCTGTCCATGGGATTCTCCAGGCAAGAATCATCTCCTACTCCAATCACCAATTACTAATAACCTCCCATTCTTGTTTTATCTCCACCTCCCTCCATTTACTCTCCACCAACCACATGGTGGAAGAAGATGATGATGATTTACATAAAATTCATATCCATTAAAAAGCACACATATTAGGTTTAATTAGGTTTACAATTTTGACAAATGGATAAACCCATATGATCCACATCCTGCTTTGATGGAGAACAATTCCCGGAGTTCCCTCTTGTTTTTTACCAATTAATCTCCAGTCTTCACCCCACCACACACCCTGCATAGAAATCACTGTTTTCTCTTTCTCTTTTTTAAACCTTAGACTACTCTTGCTTGTTCTAGAATTTCATATATGAATATTCATGTATAAATTAATTTTAGACATGTATTATCATTTTTATTAGCTAAATATCTAAACATAGAATTTCTGGTCAAAGGATAAGTTTTTTAAACACTGTGAAAAATTAAAAATACATTTTGCAAAGTGACTCTAACAGTTTACATTCTTAGTAGCAACACATAAAGACATGGTTGCTCCATAATCATGCCAAAATTTTATATTTAAAGCAATTATATTTTACACATTTTTGTGTTTTGTGGTATCTTATTTATTATTAACATGAAATTTCCCAATGACTTACAGATTTGAAGACATTTTTAAAGTGCTTATTGGCCATTCATGTCTTCATTGTGGAGTGTATTTTCTTTTGCATGTTAAAGAAAATATGCTATTAGTTTTCTTATAATTAAGTTATAAGATTTCTTTCTATATTTTCAGTTTAAATCCTCTGATAGATATATTCATTGTGGGTATTTTCTTTTTGTCACTTGTCTATTTATGTCTGTAATGATTTCTCTGAGTAGACAATTTAAATTTTGATGAAATCTAAATTTTTGTTATCATGCTAAGAACATTTGAGATCTTTTCTATTAAAAAGTTCTTAAATGTACAGTATAATATTATTAACAATAGAAACAATGTTATATAGTAGATCTCTAGAATTTATTCATCTTGATAAACAAAAGTTTATACCAATGAATAGCAACTCTCCATATCCCTTTTTGCCTAGCCCCTGTCAAACACCATGCAATTCTCTGATTCTTTGGGTTTAACTATTTAAGCTGTCTCATTTAAGTGCGGTCAGTATCTTCCCTTTTGCGACTAATTTATTCCACTTAGCATAATATCCTCAGTATTTATTCATGTTGTCCAATATTACAGGATTTCCTTTTATTTAAAGCCAAGTGGTATTCCATTATATGTATATTATCACATTTCCTTTAACCATTCATTCTACTATGGTCATTTAGGTGGTTTCCATAATTTGGCTATTGTAGGTAGTACTTCAGTAAACACATCCATGAGATTCTGATTTTAATCTTTGGATAAATACCCAGAATATCCAGTAATCAATGGACCATATGGTAGTTTGGGCTTCCATGGTATCTTGAATGATAAAGAATCTGCCTGCAATGCAGGAGACCTGGGTTCGTTCCCTGGGTTGGGAAGATCCTCTGGAGAAGGGCATGGCAACCCACTCCAGGATTCTTTCCTGGAGACTCCCCATAGACAGAGGACCCTGGTGGTCTACAGTCCATGGGGTTGCAAAGCGTCTGACACAACTGAATGGCTAAGCACAGCACAGGTCGTGGTAGCTATGTTTTAAATATTTAGAGAACTTATATACTATTATTTATAGTGACTGCACCATTTTTCATCCCTCTACCAAGTGTACAAAGATTCTGATTTCTCTACATCCTCACCAAAACTTGTTGTCTTTTGTTTCTTTGATAGTAGCCTTCTTAACAGCTGTGAGGTGATATATCATTGTGGTTTTGTTTTTCATTTGCCAGATAAAAGTGAGTTCAAACATTTTTTTATACACTCACTGGCTGTTTCTTGATATGTCTATTGAAGTCCTTTGTTCAATTTTTAATTGTTATTATTTTTTGCTATTTAATTATAGGAGTTTTTATGTATTGTGAAAATTAACCCCTTATTATATATATGGTTTATAGATATTTTCCTCCTTTCTGTAGGTTTCCTTTTTACCTTGTTGAATATCTGTAGAAAGCAGAAGCATTTTAGTCAGTGCAGTTCCACTTGTTCATATTTGCTTTTATTGTCTGTGCTTCTGGTGTCATATCCATGAAATCATTTTCAAAACCAATGTTACAAAGATTTTCCGGTATGTTCCCTCTAGGAATTTTACAGTTTCATGCCTTCTGTTTAAGTTTCTAATCAATTTTAAATTGATTTTTGTATGGTCTGAGATATGTTCTTGTGGCGGTTTTTGACATAAAGTCTATTTTGTCTGATACACTTAAGTTCACTCCTGCTCTTTTTTGCGTTGAACTATTTGCATTGAACATCTTTTTTCGTTACTTTTAACTATGTGTCTTTTTATCTAAAGTGAGGCTGTTGTAGTTGGCTGAATCTTGGTTTTTTCTTTTAGTTTTGTTTTTCTATACATACAGCTAGCTACTCTATGCCTTAATCAGTTGACAGTTAATTACTGATACAGAAATATTTATTTCCATTTTGTTTTCTATCCTTTAGCTCTTTTCTTCTTTTTCTATTTTCTTTTGTGCTTCATTGTTTTTTTTTTTTTAATGTGCTGTGATTCTTTCCTATTTTCTTTCATGTAACTTTCATAGTTGTAATATTTATGGTTTCCATGAGGCTTACGTAAAATATAGTAGTCTATTTTAGATTTTAACAGCTTTAGTTCAATCATATACAAAAAAAGTCTACACTTTTATTTCCCTCTGATATACTTGTGTTTTATGTTACAATTTATGTCTATTTATATTGTGTATCTATTAACATGATGAAGTGGTAAAGAATATGCATGTTAATGCAAAAGATGCAAGAGATTTGGATTCTATCCCTGGGTCTGGAAGATCCCTTGGAGGAGGAAATGGCAACTTACTCCAGTATTCTCGCCTGGAGAATTCCATGGGCAGAGGAGTTAGTTGGCTGCAGTCCATAAGGTCTCAAGAGTCAGACACAGCTGAGTGACTGAGCATACATGCACGTATCCATAAACGTAGTTTTGAGTTATAGTTATTTTTCATACTCTTTTGACTTTTTACTTAAATAGCAAATGACTTACCTACCACATGCAGTAATGTGATATTTACTATATATACATATATTTACTTTTACCAATGAGTTTTACAGTTTATTATGTTATTATGTTGCTGTATGGCATCCTTCATTTCTACTCAAGAAGTCCTTTTAGAATTTCTTTTAAAGCAGATTTAATGTTGAAGAATTTCTTTTTTTTTCATTTATTTTTATTAGTTTGAGGCTAATTACTTTACAATATTGTAGTGGGTTTTGTCATAGATACTGTTGAAGAATTTCTTTTATGGTAGGTTTAATTGTGAAGATTTCTTTTAAGGCAGATTCAGCTTTAGTTCATATAAATAACCTCAGATATGCAGATGACACCACCCTTATGGCAGAAAGTGAAGAAGAACTAAAGAGCCTCTTGATGAAAGTGAAAGAGGAGAGTGAAAAAGTTGGCTTAAAACTCAGCATTCAGAAAACTAAGATCAAGCCATCTGGTCCCATTTCTTCATGGCAAATAGTTGGGGAAACAGTGGAAACAGTGACAGACTTTATTTTTTGGGCTCCAAAATCATTGCAGATGGTGACTGCAGCCATGAAATTAAAAGACGCTTGCTCCTTGGCAGAAAAGTTATGACCAACCTAGACAGCGTATTAAAAAAGCAGAGACATTACTTTGCCAACGAAAGGTCTGTCTAGTCAAGGCTATGGTTTTTCCAGTAGGCATGCATGGATGTGAGAGTTGGACTATAAAGAAAGCTGAGCACTGAAGAATTGATGCTTTTGAACTGTGGTGTTGGAGAAGACTCTCAAGAGTCCCTTGGACTGCAAGGAGATCCAACCAGTCCATTCTAAAGGAAATGAGTCCTGAATGTTCACTGGAAAGACTGATGCTGAAGCTGAAACTCTAATACTTTGGCCACTTGATGCAAAGAACTAACTCCTTAGTAAAGACCCTGATGCTGGGAAAGCTTGAAGTTGTGAGGAGAAGGAGATAACAGAGGATGAGATGGCTGGAATGCATCACCGACTTGATGGACGTGAGTTTGAGTAAACTCCGGGAGTTGGTGATGGACAGGGAGGCCTGGCATGCTGCAGTCCATGGCCAGTCAGTTGCAAAGAGTCGAGTTGGACATAACTGAACAACTGAACTGAATAGCTTTGGTTTGGGAAAGTTTTTTTCTCTCTACATTTTTGAAAGACAGGTTTGCCCAGGAACACCATTGTTATTTGGCAGGTTTTTTTTTTTTTTTTTTTAAATAAGCATTTTGAATACATTATTTTCACTGCCTTTTGGCCTGCCAGGTTTCTACTGAAAAGTCTGGTGATAGTCTTATGAAGTTTCCTTTGTATGTGACAATTACCTTTTTCTTGCTAATTTTAAAATTCTTAGTTTTTGGTTTTTGAAAATGTGATTATAATTAATTCTGTGAGGATTCTTTGAAATAATTTTATCTGTGGTCCTTTGAACTTGCTAGCAGTAGTGTCTGTTTTCTTCCTTTGGTTTGAGGAATTTTCAGCCATTATTTTTTTAAATAAACTTTCTGGTCTTTTCTCTTTCTCTTGTCCTTCTTAGACTACCTTATATGTTCGTTGTTGCTCAGTCACTCAGTTGCTCATGTCCAACTCTTTGTGTCCCCATGAACTGCAGCATTCCAGACTTCCCTGTCCTTCACCATCTCCTGGAGCTTGCTCAAACTCATGTCCATTGAGTTAGTGATGCCATCCAACCATCTCACCCTCTGCCATCCCCTTCTCCTCCTGCCTTCAACTTTCCCAGCATCAGGGTCTTTACCAATGAGTCAGCTCTTTTCATCAGGTGGCCAAAGTATTGGAGCTTCAGCTTTAGTTAGCATCAGTCCTTCTAGTGAATATTCAGGGTTGATTTCCTTTAGGATGTGTATATTGTTCTTTATGACAATTTTTTTGTAAATTCCTTAAACTTTATTTTTGCTTTTCCTTTTTTAATTTTCTTTTTGCTCCTCTGAACAATTTCAGGTGAGCTGTTTCTAAGTTTGCTGATTTGTTCTTTTTAATCTAGTCTGCTGTTCAACTCCTCTATTGATTTTTTAAAATATATTCTTCAACTCCAAGATTTGTTTTTTTCCTTAATTTTCTCTATCTTGTTAACATTCTCACTTTATTTATGCATTGTTCTTTAAACTCATTAAGCATTTTTAATATTAATTATTTTGGATTCCCTATTGAGTAATGCATATACAGTTGACTCTTGAAAAATGCAGGGGTTCAGGACACAGACCCTTCATGCAGTCAAAAATCCATGTATAACTTATTGTCAGCCCTCTGTTTATGCAGTTCCTCTGTATCCAAGTTTCCTCCAGACCCTTGATTCTGCATTCACGAATAAAACCAACTGATGAATGTGTGTGGCTTAAAACTCAGTGTTCAAAAGACTAAGATCATGGCATCTGGTCCTATCACTTCATGTCATATAGATGAGGAAACAATAGAAACAGTGACAGACTTCATTTTCTTGGGCTCCAAAATTACTGCAGATGGTGACTGCAGCCATGAAATTAAAAGATGCGTGTTCCTTGGAAGTAAAGCTCTGACCAACCTAGACAGCATATTAAAAAGCACAGGCATTACTTTGCTGATGAAGGTCCATCTAGTCAAAGCTGTGGTTTTTCCAATAGTCGTGTATGGATGTGAGAGTTCAACTATAAAAAAGGCTGAGCGCTGAAGAATTGATGCTTTTGAACTGTGGTGTTGGAGAAGACTCTTGAGAGTCCCTTGGAATGCAAAGAGATCAAACCAGTCAATCCTAAAGGAAATCAGTCCTGAGTACTCATTGGGAAGACTGATGCTGAAGCTGAAACTCCAATTCTTTGGCCACCTGAGGTGAAGGACTGACTCTTTTAAAAAGACGCTGATGCTGGGAAAGATTGAAGGCAGGAGGAGAAGGGGACAACAGAGGATGAGATGGTTCGATGACATCACCGACTTGATGGACATGAGTTTGAGCAAGCTTTGGGAGTTGGTGATGAACAGGGAAGTCCAGCATGCTGCAGTCCATGGGGTCACAAAGAGCTGGACACGACTGAGCGACTGAACTGAATTGATGAATGTGTAGTACTGTAGCATTTGCTGTTGAAAAAATTCACATGTAAGTGGACACAGGCATTTCAAAGCCATGTTGTTCAAGGGTCAACTCTGTTTCATTAGGGCCACACTCTATAGTTTTTTCTTGTTCCTTTATTTGGTTCATATTTCAGTTCCTCGGTCTTTTTATTGGTATCCATACGTTAGAAAAAATTGCCGCCTCTTCCAATCTTTATAGGTGGTTGATGGTCATCTTCTGTATAAGACTGAGAGTTAAGTCACAGATTCTCTGGGTATCACCAACCTTCATGCAAGTCCAAATTGCTGTGTTTGTTTGAACTGGCCCTCAGGTATTTGGGGAATGTTGGGTCCTACACCACTTTGTAAGAGCTACTTGCTCAAGAAGCACCTGGAAAAGTTGAAAGTTTGGGTGAATAGTCTAATTTTCTCTCCGACGGAAAAAGCTAGATGCTGGGTTTTTTCACCCATTTGATCTATACTGGACTTGGAGGAAGGATTGTGGCAACTGCCTTTTTGCTAATTTAAATCATCATCTTCTCATTGGCCCTCAGGCTTCTAGAATATTCTAAGTTCCATCAGTGCTTTGAGATAAATCCAGTTAGTCGCTCAGGTAGCCCTCAGATAAGTTGTAATTTTGGGGTGTATGTTGTCCAACTTTTTTCTTCCCCAGAGAGAAGTCAGAAGCTAGATGCTTCCTCCCAATTATATGGTGTTATACGCCAGGGGGTTATGATGAATGGGTGTCTCACATTTACCAACCAATTTTGAATTGGCTAGTTTTGCACTTGCTTGGGGTCCAAAAACTTCTCAACTTGTTTCTCAGTTTCTTAGAGAGGGAACTGATCTGTGTATTGTTGTAAATCAGTGAGTCCATGGGAAGAAAGAAAGTACCAGTCTTGACTATTCTACTGTTTTGCTGACATCATCAATCCAACTGTTTTCTTTATAGTCAATGTTTTTGTGTCCTAAGAAATCTTTGTCTACCCTCAAGTTGTGAATTAATTCTCCTGTATATTTTTATAAATGCATTTTGGTTTTTTAACTTTATAATCAGGTTTATGGTACATTTTGCAAAAAAAAATTGGAATGTCATATGAAGTGGGTATAAATGCTCATCTTTTCTTCGTATAGATATAGCAGATGTACCAGCTTCATTTGTTGAAAATGTTCCTTCTCTTAATTAATTGTAGAGTGCTTTGAAAATAAAATGGCCATTTATATATTAGATAAGTTTTTGGTTATTATTTCATTTGTTTATCCTAACTCATAATGACTTAATTATAATTTTGGGTAAGTCATTAAATCAGTTGCTGCCGCTTCAGTCGTGTCCAACTCTTTGCAACCCCATGGACTGTAGCCCACCAGGCTTCTCTGTTCACAAGATTCTCCGGGCAAGAATACTGGAGTGGCTTACCATTTCCTACTCCAGAGGATCTTCCCGACCCAAGGATTGAACCTGCGTCTCTTGTGTCTCCTGCAGTGACAGGTGGATTCTTTTCCACTAGCACTGCTTTTATTATTCTATAACAGATTACTACACACGAAGATTTGAGACTATAGCCATGGATTATTTTGCAGTTCTGTATAACTACAGATACTACATGGCTAAGCTCTTTATTCAAGTTCCCACAGGCTGGAATCAAGGTGTCAAATGTCTGAATTCTCATCTAGACCTTGCAGTGCTGTTCCAAGATAATTTAGTTTATTGGCAAAATTCAGCTGTTTGCAGTTGTACAACTGAGGGTGGCATTTTCTAGCTGGATGGTTAGGGGCCAATCTCAGTTCCCAAAGGCCACCCACTTTCCTTGCCGTAGGACTCCTCCATCTTCAAGGCAAGCAATGGAAGTTTCCTTTGAGTTGAATTCCTGTTATACTTCAAATGATTTCCCTGGTGGCTCAGATGGTAAAGCGTCTGCCTACAATGCAGGAGACCCGGGTTCAATCCCTGGGTTGGGAAGATCCTCTGGAGGAGGAAATGGAAACCCACTCCAGTACTCTTGCCTGGAAAATCCCACGGACAGAGGAGTGTGGCAGGCTATAGTCCATGGGGTCTCAAAGGTTCAGACATGACTGAGTGACTTTATGCTTCAAATATCTAGTTTCCTCTGTTTTTAATGTCTAAACTTAAATATATAGGACTCATATGTTTAGCTCAGGATTACCCAGATCATCCTCATTTCTTAAAATCAACTTATATAACATATGCCAATCACTAGTGTAAAATCCATCATATTCACAGTCACAGATTGTGTACCTCAGGGTATCTTGAGGGCCTTCTTAGAATTCTGCCTAACTCAGTCAGCTATTGAAAGTCCTTTCTGCAGCAGCATACGCTTGTTTTAAAGATTATTTTGGCTATTCTAGGACTTTTGCATTTTCATAAATATTTTTAGAAAAAGCTTGCCAATTTCCATTAAAGAAAAAAAGAAACTAAGTTGATGTTGCTGAGGAGTATTAATATCTTAATAATATTTAGCCTTCCTATCGAACTTGGCATTCTAATGCCTTAGCAACGTTTTATGATTTTGCATTTTTGTTTGTTTGTTTTAGTTTTTGGTGTATAAGTTTTAAATGCCTTTTTAAAATTTTATTCTGAAATGTTTGCTTTTAATGCTACTATAAAATTTTATTTTTCAATTGCTGCTATTTATAAAAAATAGATTCTGTATGTTAACATTTTTGGAGAGTTTGCTAGTTTTGTTATTTTTCTTAAAGTATTATTTGATTCTTTGTTAGTTTGTATATAAACAATTACACTGTGTTAATAGAAGAAACTGCAGTTTTTCTTTGAAATTTTAATGTCCTGTTTATTCATTTTATGCTTTATTGCACTGGCTAGGACATCCAGTTATATCGAATACTTGTGATGAAAGTAAATATTCCTGCCTTATTCTCGACCTTAGGGGGAAAGTATTAAATCTTTGCCACTAAGTATAATGTTATGTATAGGTTGTTTATACTTGTTCTATATTAGATTCAGGAAATTCCTTTTCACTTCTTGTTTCAGAAATATTTTTTAAAAATTTTGGTGTTAAATTATGTCAACTTTTGATGTATCAAGATTATCAGGTATTGTTTCCACCCTTATTTTTTAAAACTTTTTATTTTGTATTGGGGTATAGCTGATTAACAATATTGTGATAGTTTCAGGTAACAGTGAAAGGATTAATATTGAAATATTGGTTAATGTTGCATTATTATAGTTCTCCTCATTTATTGGTATTATCATATTATTGTCTTTTCAGTGTGAAAATATTTTCCTTAGACTGCTGTCTTCTGGCTTGGTTGTCTTTTTTGAGAAGTCATTGTCATTTGTATTATTTTTGCATATATTTAATCTGTGACTCTAGTCTTGTTACTTTAAAGATCATCATTTTGCTTTTGAATTTCAGCAGTTAGACTATAATTTCTTTAGATATGGTGTTCTTATTATTCACCCTGTTTGGGTTTTGTTGAGCTTTTAGATATATTAGTTGATGCCTTTCCAGATTTGACGTAATTTTGGTCATATTTTTCCTTCCAGTTTCTCTCTTACTAGAACTCTATTTGTACAGATGTTATAATTAAATACTGTCTCGTAGGTCCCTCAAATTCTATTCATTTTTCTTTATTTTATATTTCTGTTCCTTAGACTGGATAACTGCTACTGATATATTTCAAATTCACTAACTGCTGCTGATTCTAATCTTCTGTTAATCAAAAAGAGTAACTTCAAAATTTTTTAGGAATTGTACTTTTTGATTCTGGAATTTTTTGAGATATAAGTTACATACATACAATATAATGATTAAATATTTGTAAATTTCATAGAATTATTATCACAATAAGTCTAGATAACATCCATCATCATACATAGTTAAATTGTTTTTCTTGTGATGAGAACTTTTAAGACCTACTTTCTTAGAAACTTTGAAATACATAGTACAGTAACCAAAGAATTTCTGTTTTGCTCATCTTTTATGATTTCCATTTTTTTGGTGTGATTCCCAGTCATTCATTATAAATTTCCTCTGAGTTGATGGACATATTTATTGTAGTTGTTTGAAAATCTTTGCTATTTGCAATATGTAGGGCCTTTTAGGAAGGTTTTCTATTAATTACTTTAAAAGGAATATGGCATTATTTTCCTTTTTTTGCATATCTGACTAGTTTTAATTGTATTCTAGACACCAGGAATAAATTCTTGTAGAGCCTTTACATTCTGTTAAGTTTTTCTGTAGCAATGGTCTACTAATTTAGTTTGGCTGTACTCAAACTCAGTAATCATTCTGCTCTGAATATCAGCTCAGTCACTCAGTCATGTCTGACTATTTGTGACCCCATGGACTGCAGCACATCAGACTTCCCTGTCCATCACCAACTCCCAGACCTCGATCAAACTCACGCCCATTAAGTCAGTGATGCCATCCAACCTTCTCATCCTCTGTCCCCTTCTCCTCCTGCCTTCAATCTTTCCCAGCATCAGGGTCTTTTCCAATGAGTCAGTTCTTCGCATCAGGGGGCCAAAGTGTTCGAGTTTCAGCTTCAGCATCAGTTCTTCCAATGAATATTCAGGACCGATTTCCTTTAGGATTCAATGGTTTGTTCTCCTTGCAGTCCAAGGGACTCTCAAGAGTCTTCTCCAAACCACAGTTCAAAGGTATCAATTTTTCAGTGCTCAGCTTTTATTATGGTCCAACTCCCACATCCGTACATGACCACTGGCCACATGACAATAACTTTGACTAGAGGGACCATTGTCAGCAAAGTAATGTCTGTTATTTTTAACATGCTATCTAGGTTGGTCATAGCTTTTCTTCCAAGGAGCATATACCTTTTAATTTCATGGCTGCAGTCACCCTCTGCAGTGATTTTGGAGCCCACGAAAATAGTCTGTCCCTGTTTCCATTGTTTCTCCATCTATTTGCCATGAAGTAATGGGACCAGAGGCCATGATCTTCATTTTTTGAATGTTGAGTTTTAAGCTAGCTTTTTCACTGTCTTCTTTCACTTTCATCAAGAGGTTCTTTAGTTCCTCTTCACTTTCTGACATAAGGGTGGTGTCATCTGCATATCTGAGGTTATTGATATTTCTCTAGGAAGTTTTGATTCCAGCTTGTGCTTCATCCAACCAGGCATTTCACATGATGTACTCTGCATATAAGTTCAAAAAAGCAGGGTGATAATATACAGACTTGTTGTACTCCTTCCCTAATTTGAAACCAGTCCATTGTTCTATGTCTGGTTATAACTGTTGCTTCTTGACGTGCATACAGATTTGTCAGGAGGCAAGAGAGGTGGTCTGGTATTCCCATCTCTTTCAGAATTTTCCACAGTTTGTTGTGATCCACATAGTCAAAGGCTGTGGCATACTCAATAAAGCAGAAGTGGATGTTTTTCTGGAACTCCCTTGCTTTATCTATGATCCAACTGATATTGGCAATTTGATCTCTGGTTCCTCTGCCTTTTCTAAATCCAGCTTGAACATTTGGAAGCTCTTGGTTCACGTACTGTTGAAGTCTCACTTGGAGATTTTGAGCATTACTTTGCTAGCTTGTGAGAAGAGTGCAATTGTGTGGTAGTTTGAACATTCTTTCGCATTGCCTTCCTTTGAGATTGGAATTAAAACTGACCTTTTCCAGCCCTGTGGCTACTGCTGAGTTTTCCAAATTTGCTAGCATATTGAGTGCAGCACATTAACAGCATCATTTTCTTTTTTTTTTTAGGATTTGAAATAGTGCATCAGGAATTCCATCTCCTTCACTAGCTTTGTTCGTAGTAATGCTTCCTAAGGCCCACTTGACTTCACACTCCAGGATGTCTGGCTCTAGGTGAGTGATCACACCATCATGGTTATCTGGGTCAAGAAGATCTGTTTTATATAGTTCTTCTGTGTATTCTTGCCACCTCTTCTAAATATCTTCTGCTTCTGTTAGGTCCATACCATTTCTGTCCTTTATTGTGGCCATCTTTGCATGAAATAGTCCCTTGGTAGCTCTAATTTTCTTGAAGAGATCTCTAGTCTTTCCCATTAATTGTTTTCCTCTATTTCTTTGCATTGTTCACTTAGGAAGTCTTTTTTATCTATCCTTGCTATTCTTTGGAACTCTGTATTCAGATGGATATATCTTTCCTTTTCTCCTTTGCCTTTCACTTCTCTTCTTTTCTCAGTTACTTATACGGCTTCCTCAGACAACCATTTTGCCTTCTTGCATTTCTTTTTCTTGGGGATAGTTTGATCACCATCTCTTTTATAATGTCAGTAATGTCCATCCATAGTTCTTCATGCACTCTATCAGATCTAATCCCTTGAATCTATTTAATCTCTTTTTTTTATTTAATTTATTTTCTCTTTCCTATTTAATCTAATCCCTTGAATCCATTGGATTTAATCCCTTGAATCTTTGCCCTGCTTCATTTTGTACTGCAAGGTCAAACTTGCCTGTTACTCCAGGTATCTCTTGACTTCCTACTTTTGCATTCCAGTCCCCTATGATGAAAGGGACATCTTTTTTTGGTGTTAGCTCTAGAAGGTCTTTTAGGTCATAATAGAACCGTTCAACTTCAGCTTCTTCTGCATTACTTGTTGGGAAATAGACTTGGATTACTGTGAAATTGAATGCTTTGCCTTGGAAATGAAGAGAGATCATTGTGTCATTTTTGAGATTGCACCAAGAATTGCATTTCAGACTCTTTTGTTGACTATGAGGGCTACTCCATTTCTTCTAAGGAATTCTTGCCCACAGTAGTAGATGTAATATTTATCTGAATTAAATTCACCCATTCTGGTCCATTTTTGTTCATTGATTTCTAAAATGTCGATGTTCACTGGTTGATTTTTTGCCACACCCCTGAAATCTTTGTTATAAATTGTTTAGTGATCTGTCAAAGATTTATGTAGATTTTATATGCAGATATTGGGTCTCACCCCTTCTGCTTGTCCGTTACCTCATGAACATACTGCTAACTTTCCAGCTACTCTGCAGCCTCAACCTTTGTGACTCTTTAAGTCATTAAGGTTGCAGCATTCTGCTTCTGGAGCCAAGTGAAGATTAAGTTTGACCCAGGCAAAAGACTGAAAATGCTCACATTTTACAGGTCACTGATTGTCTTTCAGTAGTAGAATCCTCATCAGGTTCTAAATATTTTTAGTCAGTATCCAGGACCATCTAATAAATATTTCTTATTATTTTGTTCAGATTTTGTAAATCATTAGGAGAGGTTAGTTCAACTAACCTATTTAAATAAAACTTGAGGCAAGAAGCTAAATGAAGTACTTTTTAAAGTTACTTTATAAAATGACCTCAAAAAGCAAGTATTTTATTGCCATTTTTGCACATAAAACTAAGACTGTAGGAATATTATGGTAGGTCGTTTTAATGTTACTATTCTGGGGAGTTCAAAGAGTATAGTGTTATACTGGAATAAGTTGGACTCAGATTGTGAGGCCGAAAGAAAGGTTGACTTCTTTAGAACATGGCTCTCACGTAACTCGAGTTCAGCTACATGCAGTCCTTTAGTGCCTCTACTCTTTCAAATAAGTGGCCTAGCTTGCAAAAATGTGCTTTAATTTCATTCAGACAGAAGGTAGATTTTTCTGGAGGGGGGGAGTTAAAAAATTCACAAAATCTTTTGTTATGAAAGAGTGTGATATGTGTGTACTCCTTGTATCTGGGATAAGTACTTATAGGATCTGAAGGAAAGTTGAAGATTCTAAGAACCTGTGGCTTTGCCTAGAGAGAAGGCAGGGAAACCATCATTCAGCCAGTGTTTGAGTATTGCGTGTATGGTAGCCAGGATATGGTGGGGTCTGAAAATGAAAAGATTAGATAAATTTCCAAAATATGTACTGGTTAGTGAGGAAGAACAGACATAGAAATAGCATTTATCATGCTATATAGAGATCATCTGTGATGAGGTATGGGCTTCCCTCATAGCTCAGCTAGTAAAGAATCAACCTGCAATGCAGGAGACCCCAATTCAATTCCTGGGTCGGGAAGTTCCCTTGGAGAAGGGATAGGGTACCCATTCCAGTATTCTTGGGCTTCCCTGGTGGCTTAGAAGGTAAAGAATCCACCTGCAAATTGGAAGACATGGGTTCGATCCCTGGGCTGGGGAGATCCTCTGGAGAAGGGATAGGCTACCCACTCCAGTATTCTGTCCTGGAGAATTCCATGGACTATATAGTCCATGGGGTCACAAAGAGTCGGACACGACTGAGTGACTTTGATTTTCCATGATGAGGTATTACCTGGATGCTATTTGAGAACCGAGGATGGGCATCTAACCTAGAGTGTTCTGGAGGACAGAAAGACTTTCTGGAGAGGAGATGATAAAGCAGGAAGGAGATAGAGGTGGGAGATAAGAGAGTAGAGACATTGAAGGTCCTTTCATGGCATACTAAGGAGTGTGAACTTTTCTTAAGGACTCCAGGGGTTTTTGAAAGTGACTTGATCAGATTTGACTTTTATAAAGATCACTCTGCTTGCTGAGTTAGGGCATAGATTAGAGAGTAAAAGGATTACAGAAAAAGGAATTGATTTATCAGTGTTTTCAATAACTTTCATTTCAGGCAAGAAATGATAGGGCCTGGTCTAAATAAATTATGATGGGAATGTACAGGAGATGGATTTTTGAGATGTTGCCTGTGATGTATAAGCATGTGGAAAATTAGGGAGAAGATATACAAAGTGTTTAAACAAGGCCATAGTGTAACTGAAATTAACCACATTGCCCAACCTAAGCTTTAAGTTATCTTTCACATGAAAAATATATTATCTTCAGTTTTCTTCATTCATTGCTGATGTACTCTGACAATACCTAATAACTTATTTTTTACTTAATGTCTAAATAAGAATTATTTAGATCTGAGAATTATATATATACATATGCATGTATGTATGCATATACTTTTGTGCATGTATATGCATACACATATATACTATGCATGCTATTGTGGTAGTGCGGTGCACTGTGGCTGGGAGTTACAAACTAGGACTTGGCTCCAATATAAAGAACAATTATAAGAGCAAATAGTTTTGAGAAATATAAAGCAAATGTAAAATTTAGATAATTGGAAACCAAACAAATGTACTTAAGAAGTAGTTTAGCAAATACTATTTTGCTCTCCCTTGTGGAGTAGTTTCAATGAATGAGTAAGGAAGTAGAAGTTTTAAGCAGTAGATTCTAGTCCCAGCTGTCCTAAAGTCCATCTGTGTAATCTTAGGCAGGGGACATTAATTACAGAACATAGTTCTAATATCCCTAAAATAATGATGTTAGACTAGATGTTTAAGACTAACTTCTGCTTTAAAAATTTCTCTAAGGGTTTCTTGAATAAAAGGATTTATTGGTGCCACCAGCACCCTAAATGCCAGAAGAAGGGCAAATGCTTCTGACAATAATGTGTACAAAAATCAGCATGATATGTCCTTATGTCAAGGATACATACTTCTATACAGAATGAACATAGTTTATATAAAGGACAAGAATTTTCATAGCTGACCTGAGCTATAGAACAACCTCTTATTACTGATTGATCTGTCTGTCCATTCTTTACCATTTACTTAGATCTGTTTTATTAGGTAATTTGAAGCATGTAACTTTAAATATAAAAATTCTTGCATTCTTGACTTTAAACAACAACTGAAATTAACACACAAGGCCTATGTAAATTAGAAACACGTGCCATGTGACAACATAACTCAGATCAGATATGTGCTCAGTAAATGGTCTAAATAATAATCCTATATATGACCTCTTGTATAATTTTATGAGGGGAAAATCAATAATATATAATCAAATACAGTGTACTATATTTAGGTAATTTTGCTAGTTTTCAAAATTTTGAAAGCTTAGTCCTACTCCCATGTACATAGGCATAGGATTAAGCTAAATGCAAACATGTGTGCTGTAACTTCAACATACTGAGATTATTCCACATCAGTTCAGTTCAATTCAGTCGCTCAGTCGTGTCTGACTCTTTGTGACCCCATGAATTGCAGCATGCCAGGCCTCCCTCCATTACCAACTCCCAGAGTTTACTCAAACTCATGTCCATCGAGTCAGTGATGCCATCCAGCCATCTCATCCTCTGTCGTCCCCTTCTCCTCCTGCCCCCAATCCCTCCCAGCATCAGGGTCTTTTCCAATGAGTCAGCTCTTCACATGAGGTGGCCAAAGTATTGGGTTCCAGCTTTCGCATCAGTCCTTCCAATGAACACCCAGGACTGATCTCCTTCAGAATGGACTGGTTGGATCTCCTTGCAGTCCAAGGGACTCTCAAAAGTCTTCTCCAACACCACAGTTCAAAAGCATCAATTCTTCGGTGCTCAGCTTTCTTCACAGTCCAACTCTCACATCCATACATGACCACTGGAAAAACCATAGCCTTGACCAGATGGACCTTTGTTGGCAAAGTAATGTCTCTGCTTTTGAATATGCTATCTAGGTTGGTCATAACTTTCCTTCCAAGGAGTAAGCATCTTTTAATTTCATGGCTGCAATCACCATCTGCAGTGATTTTTGGAGCCCAAAAAAATTATTCCATGTAGTTCATGATAAAACAGGAAGACAATAATTACACATGCACAGAAAAGCTAAAATTAAAAAAAAATTGGATGGCAATCACATTTCAATTAAGAAAGTAGGAATTTGTGTCCTTGTTCAATCTCTTACTAGTTTAGTTAACCTTAGAGAAATCATTTCATCTTTCTGGGCTTTATTCCCATCTATAAAATGAGGATAACATGTCTATCTCTAAAGTTTCTTGTACAGATTTAATTATATAATTTACAGAAAAATATTGCATTGCACAAGACATTCATTGCAATGAACAGAAAATGGCTCAAATTGGCTTAAAATCAAAATAAAATTTCTAATTACAAATATCTGGAAAGAACAGGAGGTTAAAATGATTCTGATGGAGTTGAGTTCAAGCTATATAACCAGGAATCTATCTTTAATCTCCACTACTTTCTATTTTTTTTTTTTTCTGGTTTGGCTTCATTCTCTGCCAAACTCCCCCCATAAAGTGGCAGAGGAAGGTATCCATTATCGGCTCTGGACATAAAGTATTATTATAGCTAAAAAGCCTAACAAAAACAATATACTGTTTTCCCCTGTAATAGCAATGGGTACTTGAAGCTCACCTTCTTGTCTGAACTAGTTGCTGCTGTTTTTCAGTCACTCAGTGGTGTTCAACTCTGCAACCCCAAGGATTGCAGCACTCCAGGCTTCACTTGTCCTTCGTAATCACCCAGAGTTTTCTCAGACTTGTGTCCATCGAGTCAGTGATGCCATTCAGCCATATCATCCCCTGTGCCCTGCTTCTCCTCCTGCCGTCAATCTTTCCCAAATTGGAGTCTTTCAATGAGTCAGCTCTTCACACACAAGTGGCCAACGTATTGGAGTTTCAGCTTCAGTATCAGTCCTTCCAATGAATATTCAGGATTAATTTCCTTTTGGATTGACTGGTTTGATCTCCTTGCTGTCCAAGGGACTCTCAGGCATCTTCTCAAGCACCACCATTTGAAAGCATCAATTCTTCGGTGCTCAGCCTTCTTTATGGCCCAACTTTCACACCATGTGGGTTTTTCCCATACTGGGAAAACCATAACTTTGGCTATATGGACCTTATTGGCAAAGTGTTGTCTTTGCTTTTTAATACCCTATGTTTATCATAGCTTTTCTTCCAAGGAGTAAGTGTCTTTTAATTTCATGGTGGGAGTCACCATCTGCAGTGATTTTGGAACCCAAGAAAATAGTCTCTCCCTGTTTCCATTTTTTTCCCCATCTGTTTACCATTAAGTTATGGGACCCAATGCCATGATCTTAGTTTTTTGAATGTTTAATTTTAAGCCAGGTTTTTCACTCCTTTTTCACCTTCATTAAGAGGCTCTTTAGTTCCTCTTTGCTTTCTGTCATAAGGATGGTGTCATCTGCGTGTGTGAGGTTACTAATATTTCTCCTGGCAATCTTGATACCAGCTTGTGCTCCATCCAGCCTGACATTTTGCATGATGTACTCTGCATATAAGTTAAATAAGCAGGGTGACAATATACAACCTTGATGTACTCTTTTCCAAATTTTGAACCAGTTTGTTGTTCCATGTCTTTTTCTAACTATTGCTTCTTGACCTGCATACAGGTTTCTCAGGAGGCAGGAGAGGTGGTCTGGTATTCCCATCTCTTTCAGAATTTTCCACAGTTTGTCATGATCCACATAGTCAAAGGCTTTAGTGTAGTCAATGAAGAAGAAGTAGATGTTTTTCTGGAGTTCTGATTTTTCTATAATCCACTGGATGTTGACAATTTGATCTCTGGTTCCTCTGTCTTTTATAACTCCAACTTGAACATCTGGAAGTTCTTGGTTCATGTACTGTTGAGGCCTAGCTTGGAGAATTTTGAGCATTACTTTGCTAACATTGCCATTCAGTTACTGACAAATTCTTCTTTCAGCACTCGACCTCCATGTCCTTGAGTTCAAATTTCAAAAGGGAAAAATCCTGGTTTACCTTGATTTGTGCCAGGTGTTTCCCTTCTCTAATCAGCAATATATATGGTAGCCAGCGAGCATTACCTTGCTATGATGTAAAATGAGCACAATTGTATGGTAGTTTGAATATTCTTTGGCCTTTGTGATTGGAATGAAAACTGACTTTTCCAATCCTGTGGCCCCTGCTGAGTTTTCCAAATTTGCTGGCATATTTAGTGCAGTACTTCTATAGCATCATCTTTTAGGATCTGAGCTAGGGCTGCATATCATTTGCTGGCTCATATGATTGATGGGACAGATAAACTCATGTGCTGAGAATAGGTGGGAGAGGTCTGTTGATAATACAACACTTTGAAGACTTACTTTCTACTACAGAGGGTGTATTAATCTTCAGTTTCTATGCTATAAAACTCATCACTAAATTTGACTGAGGTTATACCCGTCATGGGCTGCTCCTGGTCAGTGACTAAGTGTAGTGGGGTTACCATGACAAACTCATTTCCAAGAGGGACATGCCTACTGTGTTGGCTGAGGGTGGTTCAAGGTCTCCTCTCAGCTTTGTTGAATCTACCAGTACATAACCGACTGTGACATTCTCTCCCTCTTTTCTTCACTCTGTGTTCAGATATGCATAACAATCTGGTCACTGGCCCTGTTATTCTTTGTTCTATCCCTGTTTGCTTTCACATAGACATTTTCCCTAGTAAAAATTTGTTTTATGCACAATTTGTTTATGTTTTGGCATCTGCTTATCAGAATACTCAGACTTATATGGCTAGTTGCAGAATGGAAAAGAGTAGGCAATGAGTGGGTATCCACTTCTCATTAAGGGAGTATCTATTCCGGGAAGGCAATAACAATAGATGCTATTGCCTACAAGGGTATTCTAATCTATAAGCTGGTCAATGACTGGAATTTGTCAGTCTTATTCTCTATTTGTCTAAGAATAACCCAGTCTAAAGTTATGATCAGCCTATGGAATTCAATATTTAAAATATTAATTTTTATAAGCATGTATAGTTGCTGAATTACTGTCCAGTAGAGTGATTTTAGTTAGTATTAAAAATATCTTTGGTCTGCCCTTGAATAATAACTATCATCTTCTATCTCTCAACGAGCCTAACATTATTATAAACATCTTCAGTGATCACTTTGTATACTAGTTCTCAAACCAGAGACAGCCTGAAAGTTTGCCAGAGTGAAGACCATACCTAGAACTGCTGAGTAAAGTTTCTCAGGGAAAGCCTGGACATGTATATTTTTAAAATTTTCCCCCATGCAATTCCATTACATAAATCGGGTAAAGATCTCCTGACCAAATGAACATCTTCATGTTCTAGGTGAAGATTCCAAGAACTCATTTTAAAGCATTTTAAAGTGACTTTCCCTAAAGTATGTATATATGAGGTGGTTATTCTAGAAGTAAAAATCGGTTATCTGCCAAATTCCCATTTGCTTCTTTTTTTTTTCCTTCTAAATTGTTAGCAGAGCTCTTAAATCATGCTTCATCTTGTGTTCCTCCTATTACTTGTCCTCTTCCCTTCTGAATCACTGCTCTGCTTTCTATTTTGCACATACTATAAATTTCTGTGCCCTCAGGACTTTTGAAGCTGCTGTTTCCTACTATGTGGAACATACTTTGTCCTCTTCTTTTTGCAAGATAAATAAACTTTAAGTCACTGACTATTTCAGACTCCATCTAATTTTCTGTTGATAGAAGCTTTTCTGTTGATCTAATTATACAGCTTTTTAATGAGCAAAAACAACAGCAAGTGAACACTTGTTTTACTTTCTAGCTTTCCTTTCCTCTCCTTTCTCCTCCCCAATAAGATTAGAACTAGATCAGTTACTTATTTGAGGATACTTTTCAGAGCCTTAAAATAAGGAGAAACCACATATATTTAATTGTTGTGTGTATATGTACAGTATGTGTAAGTTTTTTTTGTTGTACATTCATTGTCTTTTCTTTCTCCTTGTATTGTTTTCCCTTCTCCTCAAAGAGATGGAATGACTGACCTAGACCAGAGTATGATCTCTAGGCAGCATCAGCACTTCTTGATGAAGTATTAGAAATTCAGTACTTTGTGTTCTCTCTTTTGCTTATGAAATCAGAATTTCTGATATAGGGGACCAGGAATCTATGTTTGAGTAGCTCTCAGATGATTCTTATGCACATCAAAGCTTATCAGCCTTGTTTGAATTTTTTAAAGAAAAACAATGCTAGATATTTGTTAAAGGCAGTAAGACATTTTATTTAGCATTACTGCATTAGGAAACAGACTTCACTGTCATCTTAGCTTAACTCAAATGACTGGGTATTTTAAAGAAAGTAAGAAAGAGAATGAGGGAAGCAGAATAATTATAAAATTTGAGGAATTGGGTTGGTCAATGTGATTAAGCCATGTGAGTTTGTTACTTGGTATTTATTTGAAGAAGCATGTCTGTAGGATAGGAGATAGTTTTACAAATTGGAACAACATGCCCAACAAAGTTAGGCCCTTACCCTTTCATAGATCTTAGAAGTAAGAGAGAAAAAGCTGTCTCACTGGAGGTTTGCATTTCAAAGAGATGGCTCCCAAGTACTTAAGGAAACAGTTTTGGATGGTAGAAGATTTATATTGCTGAGGGACAGAGAGAACTTTTATAGTTGTAAGCTTTCTAAAGGATCTCTCCAAGAAAAGAGGCTCGGGAATCTATTGTCAGGTGTTAGGTAGTTATAAGAGAGAAAAGGAGTCCAAAATGATGGTGGCTAAAAGACAAGGAAGGGAAAAGCCTGCAAAAATAGAACAAAGGAAGGTCAAAGAAAGGTCCGAGGACCAGAGTGAGGACTTCAGGTAAAATAGCACTCCTGGCTAAGCCCAATTTGCATAGGGCAGGCCCAGAGGGAAGAAAAAAAACATATAAAAAGAGGAGCCAAAGGGCTCTCTCCCTCTCTCCTCCCCGCATGCTGGGGCACTCTTCTCTTGGAGTCTTTGGGTCAGTATGCCCTCATGCCTGGAGGATGGATTTTCCTGCTATTTTCTAAATAAAATAGAGCTGTAACACTGATTTGTCCAAGAGCTATAACACGGTCCGTTCGAGACCTGAGAGCTATAACATGGTCTGTCCAAGACCCGAGAGCTGTGACATGCTGAGGGGGCTTTAATGTCCGTCACTCCAAATCTTTGATGTGATGAGACAGAACCGAGGAGCATACACTCACCTGACAGTAACATCTTATAATTTCATAAACAACAAATGGCGAATTTACAAGTGAGACTGAGTAACCTGGAATTTAAAAAGAAAGACCTATTCTGAAAAATCCTTTCTCCCTCTTTCAAAATGTAATGAACCAGACTTTACAAATACATAAAGCTTCTAACACATCCTCTCAACAAAATCTTAGAGGATGTGATATTTATTGAAAGAAATAAAATGCAATCTAGAAAGATATTGACCAGATTAAAAACATGTTTTAAAAAAGAAAAACTTAGTGGGAACAGTGAACAAGCAATTGCATTCTTTAAATAACTGAATCAATAAATTATATCAGTTCACAATTCTCCTAGAACTCAAGGAAATGATTAATATAAAAATGAAGACAATGACAAAAAAAAATCAAAGACATGAATGACTCATTCAGAAATCCCAGGAATATATAATAATACTTCTAGCAAATAATAATATATATAGAAGTGAAATATGAAAAAAAGTAATAAAATATGAATTCAAATAATAAGAAAAGTGATAACTTTCTTAAAGTTTACATTGTTTAAGAGAACCATGAACAATAAGTGAAAAGAGACCTATATGTAATCATAACCTGGTGAAATTCAAAATTTTTACGTTAAAACATCAAACATTTAGTATGGAAGATGACATATAAACACAAAATTTATTTTTAAAATAGACAAATTACAAATATAAAAACTGTTGACATCGTGCCTATTTTCATACAACACTTTTGAAAACAATAATGAAAACCTCCTTTGATTTAGGGGAAAACATAATTATCAGAAAAGTATTCACTGGACCAAGCAATCGTTAATGCAAAAAAACAATAGAATTACATTTTCAGAGATACCAAATTTCAGGGAATTCATGTTCCACGATCTTTTTTTTTTTTTTTAAACTTTGGTTACAAATTTGGAGTTGTTTAGTTATTTGACCTCATGTAGAGGGAAGTTGTACTTAAAAGAAATGGTTTTGAGAAATGTATCCAGTAATACTTGGATTTAGTACCTAAATAACTGTAGTCAGAATGATTGTGAAATTAAACGCAAATGTAGAAATATTTTTTGAAAGAGATAAAACACCATGAAGCTAATAATAATAAAATGTATATCTTCATAAAACTTGTTATTCAAAGAGAATTTAGATGTGGAATAGGTAGGGAATGAGATTCAAAAAATTTAAGAGATAGCTGAAATCTCATCTTTCATTGGTTTTATGTTTATATGTGTATACACACATATGTACTTATTTCATTTCTACAATTGGTAGAATAATATAAGTTCATAAATATATGGCATATATACTTGGAGAGTGTACCACTAATGTTGGTTTTTTTTTTTTTTTTGTAGTTTTTTTGAAGGTTTTGATGACCTTCACAACTGTCACAGATTTTGGTCATAATATTCCTAGCTTCTTGCTCCAACCTCAATTTCGTCTGGTCTGCAGATATGTGCAGTGAATTTACAGCCTCTTAGTTTGTATCTTACCTCTATTGTCAGAACCAACTTGGAGAGTCAGAGAGAGTGAAATTGCTACTTATTGTACATACTAAAGCTAACACGTTTGTTTCTTAACTACCTTTTAAGGATAAAAGGTTGACTGAAAAGTTTTTCTAGATTATAATTTGAGAAAAAACACTGAGAATTTCCCATAAACATGTCTAAGTATGAACTACCTGAATTTCTGCCTTTCAAAGAGAAGGGTAGGAGACAGAGAGAGAAAAACATCCTATGTATCTATTCCCCATACTTTCTTTTTTTTTCCCCCCACTGTCTCATCCTCCCCTCAGACACTCTTATGATTGTAAGGATTCATCTCCTTTCTTTTCCTGTATGTTGGGTGGTGGGAACTTTTCTACCTGTGATTTTTGAAGCTTTCCTGCTCTTCTTAGGCAATAAGCCTCAATAAATTTTAGTAGATGACTGGAAAGGTTTTTGATAAAGTGAAAATTATATAAATTCAGTGTTTTCAAAATGTTCAGTTAGTTCAGTTGCTCAGTCGTGTCTGACTCTGCGACTCCATGGACTGCAGCATACCAGGCCTCCTTGTGCATTACCAATTCCTGGAGCTCACTCAAACTCAAGTCCATTGAGTTGGTGATGCCATCCAACTATCTCATCTTCTGTCGTCCCCTTCTGCTCCCGCCTTCAATTTTTCTCATCATCAGAGTCTTTTCCAGTGAGTCAGTTCTTCACATCAGGTGGCCAAAATAATGGAGTTTCAGCTTCAGCATCAGTCCTTCCAATGAATATTCAGAACTGATTTCCTCTAGGATAGACTGGTTGGATCTCCTTGCAGTCCATGGGGCTCTCTCAAGAGTCTTCTCCAACACGACAGTTCAAAAGCATCAATTCTTCAGTGCTCAGCTTTCTTTATAGTCCAACTCTCACATCTATACATGACTACTGTAAAGAAAAACCATAGCTTTCACTAGATGGACATTTGTTGGCAAAATAATGTCTCTGTTTTTTAATATGCTGTCTAGGTTGGTCATAGCTTTTCTTCTAAGGAACAAGTGTCTTTTAATTTCATGCTGCCGTCACTATCTGCAGTGATTTTGGAGCCCCCAAAAATAAAATCTGTCACTGTTTCCACTGTTTCCCCATCTATTTGCCATGAAGTGATGGGACCAGATGGCTTGATCTTAGTTTTCTGAATGTTGAGTTTTAAGCCAACTTTTTCACTCTCCTCTTTCACTTTCATCAAGAGGCTCTTTAGTTCTTCTTTAGTTCCTGCCTTAAGGGTGTTGTCATCTGCATATCTGAGGTTATTGATATTTCTCCTAGCAATCTTGATTCCAGCTTGTGGTTCATCCAGCCCAGTATTTCACATAATGTACTCTGTGTATAAGTTAAATCAGCAGGGTGACAATATACAGCCTTGACGTACTCCTTTCCCTATGTGGAACCAATCTGTTGTTCCATGTCCAGTTCTAACTGTTGCTTCTTGACCTGCATACAGATTTCTCAGAAGGCAGGTCAGGTGGTCTGGCATTCCCATCTCTTTAAAGAATTTTCCACAGCTTGTTGTGATCCATATAGTCAAAGGCTTTGGCATAGTCACTAAAGCAGAAAATGTTATTTCCATTATATTGTTCAAAAGATTATAAATTCTTCCGAATTCACTTTAACAAAATCACCATAAATAAAATGATATCATAAAATTCCCTTTACCAAAGTTTCAAGGAGAAAATTATCTTGGTATGTGTTGAAACAGCATGCAGTTATATTCAGTTCATCATAATGTATATTTTAAGTCAACAACTATTCTCTGTTGGTAAAACAATAGAAACACTCCCATCAAATTCAGAAGTTGCATGGCATACCTGACATAAGAACAACTACCTAAAATTGTCATAAAAGTTCTCACCAATGCAATTAGATAAGGGAACATTTAAAAATAAAAAAAAATTAGACCAGAGATAGTTATATTATATATGGCTTGTCCGATTATTCCTCTGAGAAGACACATCTGAATCAATTGAAAAACTGTTACTATGGTAAGATAATTGAGTAAGCTAAATAGTTAAGAAATAAATATACAAAATCATTAGCTATCCTATTATTATAACTTATTACTAGCTAGAACTTAGAAAAAAATAGATCATTTTCTATAGAAATAGCAATTATCTTAAACCTAGGATTAATTTTAATCAGAAATGTAAAATTGTATGATAAAATCTTCAAAATTTGACTGGGGACATAAAAGGAAGACTTACATGGAGATACCTATATATTACATTTCAACGAAGTACTCATAAAGTATTCTAAAAGCAAAGAAATAGAGAACGGGATTAGGAGTTAATTTCTGTTACGGCAAAACAGGAAGAGAATGTTTCTTAAAGGAAATAATGCACTGAAACTTAAAAGTAAATTTCCCATGTATAGAGGAAAGAAGAAGATATCAAAAAGAAGAAGCCACTTATATAGTGCAAGATTACCGTAAGGAGCATGTAGTGTTCAGGAAATAATAATTAGATGGGTATCAAGAAAACATACACTAGTGGAAAGAGAAATGTGGAAACTAAGCATTTTGTATTTATATTGTTTGCAGGAAAAAAGCATGTAAATGATAAGTGCCATGAAAATACAATATCATCCATTTTTCAATTCCTTTAGTTAATTCTTGGAAATGAAGTATTAAACAGTAAACATGAAATTGGTAAAATTGTCTGAAGAGGTCCAATTTAAAGTATATATTATAAAATCTTTTAGTGAAACAAACTTGTAATTAAAACCTACATCCTCATTTACAAAGCATTTTTAATTTATTGTATATAAATAATATTAAAATATATGTTGATTAAATTTTGTATTTTTTTAACTATTTCCAGGAGGACTTTATGAAATATTTTACATAATAATCTACATTGTTTATCAGTAACAAAAAGTTTAATTCATTTCTAAATTTAAAAATGTCCAGAATTACATCTGAGAATTAAGATGTCATTAGCCTGTTAAAGTAGTAAGAACTGTGAAGCTTCTCAGAAAGTTAATTAAAAAATATTTTTTCTCTATATGTGGCAAAATTCATTTTAAAAGATCTGCTTTCTCTACAATAGTAACATAATGAGAGAAAGTTAAAATTAAAATGTTAGGTAAATAGCAAACCCCTTTAGGAAATAAATCTTGCTATTAGTATTTAATATTTTTATAAAATAAATTCTGTAGAAATTGCTTTATGGAGGAAAGACATCTAACATAATAAGATGATCTGTAACACTTTAGAATGCCTAAAATTGAGAGTAAAGCATATCTCTACAGGATTAATATGTCTGATCATAGAAAGGGGAATGCTTATGAATCCTTATTATGTGTCCTCTAAATTGTTGGTGAAATATTTAAATATTTTCAGATTTTTATTGAATTGATAAATAAGATATTTGTGTTTCTCCCTGATGAGTGAGAAAAAGCAAATGTCACATGAAAAGTGTAAACACAGGTAAAGATCTATAATCAAATATAATTCATACAGATATTTACAAAGATTTAATGTATTCCTCTTTAAAATAAAATTCCAATAATTTCACTGGAACTCTTGATCTCCTTCCACCCAAGTTTTAAAAGTCGTGCATCTAATTATTCCTTCTTTCCTTGTCAACTTTCTATCCTTTTTGGTTTTCTTCTACATTGATTTCAGGCATATTTTAGTTGTTTTCAATCACCAAGTTGTGTCCAACTCTTTGCGATGACATGGACTGTAGCATGCCAAGCTCCTCTGTCCTCCACTATCTCTTGGAGTTTGCTCAAACTCATGTCCATTGAGTTGGTGATGCTATTCAACTGTTACATCTTCTGCCCCTTCTCCTTTTGCCTTCAATCTTTCCTGGCATCAGGGTCTTTTCCAGTGAGTCACCTCTTTGCATCAGGTGTCCATGAGTACTGGAGTTTCAACTTCAGCATCAGTCCTTCTGATGAACATTCAGGGTTGATTTTGTTCAAGATTGTCTGGTTGTATCTCTTTGCTGTCCATGGGATGTCCACATCTGTACTGGAAAAGCCATAGCTTTTACTATACAAAATCTTTGTTGGCAAAGTGATATCTCTGCTTTTTAATATACCATCTAGGTTTGTCATAACTTTTCTTCCAAGGAACAAGCATCTTTTCATTCTGTGCTGCAGTCACTGTCCGCAGTGATTTTGGATACCAAGAAAATAAAATCTGTCACTGCTTCCACTTTTTCCCCTTCTATTTGCCATGGAGTGATGGGACTGGAGTTCTTTGAGGGAAATTTTCTGTGATCCAGGCAGTTGTGAATGATGCTTTAGATACCACATATCCTAGCAGCAGGTATTTAGTATGTTGGACTTGAGGACATCTGAATGGAAAGCAAAGCAGTACTTTGCTGAATGGAACAGCAAAGTACCCACTATAGTGCTTCTCTGGCACAGATGTGATGTTCAGTCTTAAAGTTTACTTATTGGTTTTACTAGACTGTGAGCTCCTTGATGGAAGAGGTCATTTCTCAGGTTTCATTACACTCTTTGCTCCCAACACAAGGAAGACACACTTGTTGAATGAAGATATTGTACTAGAAAAGTAGTTTTGTGGAAGAAATTTTAACATTTTAAAGATGATAGTAATAAATAATAATGCTGGATAAAGATAAATTATTTCTAAATATTCAAATGTAAAATAAATCTCATTTTTATAAAAAATTATGTGCTACAATAGCTTTCATGAATACTTCATCAATATGGCTTAAAGGGATATATTAATACTTTATTACATAGGACTTATTTATATTTTAATGTGAAGCTTTTGCATCACATATCTATAAAGGTAGCTATCTTAAGCCAAATTAAACTGTGGCAATAATGTTCTACAATTGACCTTCTTTGGAAAATAAATACAATTTTATAAGGAAGCAATATATAAATTATAAAATTCTTGATATATTCATAAATTTGACTTATTTGGACTTAATTGGTATATTCATTGGTTTTGTCTGCAAATACCAAATTACCTGGCATTGGATTAAACAAGCAAAAAAGGTTTATTTCTATTCAATAAGAAGTCACACCAGGCCTGTGCAGAAGTTCAACAATAGTATCGCATTCCCAGCTGCCTTCTACCCTATACCTTGCCAACCTTAGCAATCATTTTATTGTCTTATGCTGCTACACCTCCCAGCATCATGTCCACATTCAAGAAGGAGATTGGAGGTGGTAATATGTTTCTCTTTCTTTTATGATAAAAGGGAAGTCTCTCTTACAGCTCCCCCAACATACTTCAATTATTACTTGTGCCAGATTTTTGTCTATATCTCACTAGTTGAATCTGAGTAAAAGGGAGAATGACAAGATCAACAGTGCTTTTTCTATATATAGGAGGTTACCAACAATGGAAGGGGAGTTTGTGATGAATATTGGTCTACTCAACAGACAGGATCTGACATACTAGAACTTCTATTTGCATGCCTCCAACGATGAACTTTTCTAAGAGCAGTGGAGAAAAGAGGTGGATTAGAAAAGACTAAAAGCACCTAGGAAGCTGGAATACTTTTGTGTTTGTCTCTGCATTCCCACTGCCTTTCACTTTGCCTTGCACTTAAAAGAGAATAAATGCTTGTTGAATTAATTATTGGTAATCGTATCATTCTTTTAAATATTCACTATATATATTATAGATGCGTATGTTATGGATAACTTTTATATTATCATATTTCCTATGTGAGCCTATATATAAATATAAAATCACTTCAGTTGTACAATTAGAGTTTCAATTTAATGTTCCAAAGAGAAATTCAGCAGCATACATTTAAGAAAGATGGTATTTAGATATTGAATTTAAAAAAAGAATGAAATAAATGTTGAAGACTAGTAATCTGCTTTATGAATGTCATAGTATTTGTTAAAATTCCACATAAGTATTTCAGTAGTGGAGTGACAGTTCACCAAATGAATTAGAACACCATATAATTATCCTTAAGTAATGCAAACGAAGATCCCATATGACTAGTGATAGTGGCATATAATGATAGTGTCATCTCTCCATTTAGGATACAACATGCCATCAGAAAAGATGAGATGAATCCTAAATGGGTGGGTAATGCTCCATATTACAAACCTAACAGATTATGACATCAGACTGATACCCAATCCATCTGTTAGCTTGCAGGACAGAGGACATATTGTTATGGTGATTAGGCCAGGTGGTATTTCATTTGATATCACAGCTGTGCAAAACTTCCCCACAGAAACCCAAAACCATGTGAAACAGTCCTTGTTTGGGGTCACACTGAAAAGAAGGAGCAGCAGCTGGGGTATATTCTTAACTAGTTCCATGCAGAAATTCTTTAGTTGAAATTAAAAATAATATCTCTTACAATACGTTATGAAGAATGAAGATTTAAAATGTAGGTTCTACTGTTTGCTTCCAGATTATATGGTATAATTTTTGAATTTCTGATCAGTTCACTCAGTCATACACATATGTAGAATCTGTTATGCAGCACAATATTGAAATTATTCACATAAAGAATGTAGTTTAGTTTGGGGACATAGTACCTATTATTTTCATTCTCAAGTGCTGTGAATTTCTAATTTCTGAGTCTCCTGTCCACACCTGTCCCATCTTTAGTTATTTAATTTTGCTTCTCTAAAAATAGTTGTGTAAAGCATATTTATATGTGTGTGGCTATATATGCACATATGAAATCTGTCCACTTAGAATGTGCCTTCTGATTCAGAGGTAGAATGAGGCCACTATTGCTTTGAAAAGGTGGATCACTAGCAACCATAGTTTATCCGAAAGTTACCTTTGTGTGAATTTTTAATGTAGTATTCTCTTCAGAGATATGAAGCCCCATGGATCCCAGGCTTGAAGAGGGAAGCTGGGACTGAATTCAGCATCTCTCATCTTCCTGGACAAGAGTCTTAGACAGAGCTCAACCTGTTTTCCTTTTCTTGATGCTGCTTGCTAATATATACACTTCCTGCCTGGAGCAAATGCCAAAACAGAAAATCATTGGTAATGTTTTCATAGTAAAATTTACTTATGTTCAGTAAGGGATGTGGGGGATTAGAAGTGCCAAACTGATAGAAAATTAGATTGATTTGTTTATTTCCATAGACATGTTAATTGCAAAGGGATGTCATGGTGTCTTCCACTCCAGGTCTGTATCCTGAAAGAGCTGTTGCCTGCAAATTCAATCATATCATATTTAGTAAAGAACATCTTTATTAGATTATTTTAAAGATGAGAAAGAAAAGACCCAGATGCCTCATAAAACAGTATGGCTTACCCCATAATTTATGATATAAGGCTTTCTTTGTACTATTTAAAAGATCTGAAGATCTAAAACATGAGGCAAATTGTAATTTTACTGAGATACTTCAGAACTTGATCGCTGAGACCAGTCAAGCATCCATATCACCACACAGTTTCTTTATACATTACACTTCCATATGTGGAATAATTCTCATAAGATGTTGAAAACACAAATAAGAGCTTTCTCTGGGTGTATATTGTGGTGAGGCAGAGATGGGGGAGGTAGAGGGAGAGATTGAGATGGCTTCAATAAGAAGTGAATTAAAAATCCTAATGATATAAGTAAGAAGTGAACTACCTACAAAGATGATATTTCTTAGTGTTAAGAAAAAGTATCTAGAAATTTAACTAAGCCATAAACATGACTGCAAAGCTTTCCATGTCATGCTGGAACACTATCTAACAGAGCTTTCAAATGATTTTTCCTTAGGAGATCGTGCCTTGGTTTGATGTTCCACTGATTTTGTTATATTCTATGCGAACTTGTGGGTTTTATCTAGAAAAAATGCAAATGATCCCTACCACAGATAGAACTAGATACTAATGTTTACTGTTGTATTGCCCCGCAAGACTTTAACCTGTTTAACTTCGCAAACTTCTTTTAGCATAACATTCCTCCTTATTAGTTATTTCCATCTCTCTCTCTCTAATACTCATTGAATTGGCTTTATCACCTTACAGTTTCCTTATGAATGAGTTGAATAAATCTTTGACATATACCTATTCTCTATTTGAGTGAGTCACACTTTAAACTTTTTGAAAATTATGCTTTGACAGTACGAATGTCCTTTGTGGGGGGAAAATAAATCAAACACCTCTCCCTGCTTCATGATCCTCTATATTGATGTTAAATGTAATACTATACATTTAATATATTACAGTATCAATGCTTAACTTTAAAATAGTGAGTTACTAGGATTTTCTTAATCGTGCTTAAATCTATTAATGAGTATTTCAAATATGTGAAGTATGCACATATTTAGCATTTAAATCTGCCCCCCCCCCCCCAGATCTTTACAATCTTTTTGAAATAAAATCCATTTCTCTTCTCCACTGGATTAGATGGCAGTACAGTACCTTTGCAATGTACATGTTAATGTGCTTTGTAGGTAGAATTAATTCAGAATAAATAGATCATCACGAGTGAAAGTAAATGTATATAGTTTTCATGCTCCAATCCAGGAGAATTAAGAGGATGTTGCTCACTGATAAGAAGCTGAAGCAATTTTATTATAAAGTTTATAAAGTAACATTTTCTAATTTGATTTGAATGTTATATCTCATGGGAATATAACATGTATTTTGCTGTCTACGAATGATATTTCTTAAATGAAGTTCTCAAATGTCATCTGCACTTTTTTAATTCTCATGAATAGTTTTTGAAATCCTGTTCCAGTGTAGTACTCCTGAAAGAAAAAAAAACACAATTTGAAGGGACTTGTTCTTAACTAGGAAAAATAATCAGCTTCACTAATGTCTTTTAGCCTGTACTTAGAATCATTAAAAACCTAGAGGTGTTACTAATTATTGTTAGTAACCCTTTCTCTGCTCTATTTGAGTAAGCTCCGGGAGTTGGTGGTGGACAGGGAAGCCTAGCATGCTGCAGTCGATGGAGTCACAAAGAGTTGGACACGACTGAGCGACTGAACTGAACTGATGGAGCATATTCCCAGTGATAGTGGCGTTTGTAAGTTAAAGAATTAACAGGATTACTGATAAAGTCAACTCCCTACTCTGTGTGAGAAATACTGAAGGAGGCCTTCAGAGGAGTCAGAGTTCCCAGTGGCCTGCCAGACCATTGTCTGAGAGGCTGATTAAAAAAAAAAAAAAAAAAAAAAAAACGGGATAGGAACCTGACTTGAAAGATGGTGAGGATTTGAATGGGAGCAATGTTGAAAGAGGGCTTCCCAGGTGGTGCTAGTGGTGAAGAATCTGCCTGCCCTGCAGGTGACACAAAAGATGCAGGTTCTATCGCTGGGTTGGGAAGGAAGATCCCTGGGTTGGGGAAATAGCAACCCACTCCAGTATTCTTGCCTGGAAAATTCCACTGACAGAGGAGCCTGGCAGTCTACAGTCCATGGGGTCGCAAAGAGTCAGACTAAACACACACACAATGGAATAACTATACCCAGAAGGCTCTGAGATATGGGACTATATGTGGGGGAGGTTAGAACAGAGACTGCAGTTTTTCTTTGTTTTCTTTAATGTTGTAAGAGGACATTTTAAAGGTGAAAGAAAAAGAGTAAAGGTATATTAGCAGGAGTATGTATGATTGTGTTAGCGAAAAAAGCAGACAAAAATGGTTAAAATTGTTAATGTAGGAGGGAAATGGACAATATACTTCATTTTGAATGTGAGCTCTAAAACACTGTTGATAGTTACTTGAATTACTGTGTTCAGAAGGGCTGTGAGATTAGATTCAGACCCTGAAGGAAAGAGTTGTGATTTCCAAGGGATATCCGCCATTAGCACAGGAGCTGAGTTGCAGAGGAAGGAGATGGTGATGTGGAGAGCTATGGTACCAGGTTTCTGTCTTGGTTTGTCATGGGGAAGTCAGACAGGCCCAGTCTGAGAAAGTTAGACTGTGGTTCTGGAATAACCTCAAACTGTTTGCCCAATTCTGTTTGTTTTACATTGGATTACAGCAAAATATTAGTGAAACTATTGAGTCAAATTCTATTCATATTTCTGCACTCACTGTACATTTTCCTCTAGCTTTTTGAAAAAGTGGGCAATTTTAAATACTGTACAAAGTCTCTTTGGAGAAACATGTTTAGTTCAGTTCAGTCACTCAGTCATATCTGACTCAATGTGACCCCATGAACTGCAGCACATCAGGCCTCCCTGTCCATGCCCAACTCCCAGAGTCCACCCAAACCCATGTGCTTTGAGTTGGTGATGCCATCCAACCATTTCATCCTCTGTCATCCCCTTCTCCTCCTGCCCCCAATCCCTCCCAGCATCAGGGTCTTTTCCAATGAGTCAGCTCTTCACATCAGGTGACCAAAGTATTGGAGTTTCAGCGTCAACATAAGTTCTTCCAATGAACACCCAGGACTGATTTCCTTTAGGATGGACTGGTTGGATCTCCTTGCAGTCCAAGGGACTCTCAAGAGTCTTCTCCAACACCACAGTTCAGAAGCATCAATTCTTTGGTGCTCAGCTTTTTTCACAGTCCAACTCTCATATCCATACATGACCACTGGAAAAACCATAGCCTTGACTAGACGGACCTTTGTTGGCAAGGTAATGACTCTGCTTTTTAAGATGCTGTCTAGGTTGGTCATAACTATCCTTCCAAGGAGTAAGTGCCTTTTAATTTTATGGCTGCAGTCACCATCTGCAGTGATTTTGAAGGCCAGAAAAATAAAGTCAGCCACTGTTTCCCCATCTATTTGACATGAAGTAATGGGAATGGATGCCATGATCTTAGTTTTCGGAATGTTGAGCTTTAAGCCAACTCTTTCACTTTCATCAAGAGGCTCTTTAGTTCTTCTTCACTTTCTGCCATAAGGGTGGTGTCATCGGCATATCTGAGGTTATTGATATTTCTGCCAGCAATCTTGATTCCAGCTTGTGCTTCACGCAGCCCGGTGTTTCTCATGATGTACTCTGCATATAAGTTAAATAAGCAGGGTGACAATATACAGCCTTGATATACTCCTTTTCCTATTTGGAATCAGTCTGTTGTTCCAGGTCCAGTTCTAACTGTTGCTTCCTGACCTGCATATAGGTTTCTCAAGAGGCAGGTCAGGTGGTCTGGTATGCCCATCTCTTTCAGAATTTTCCACAGTTTATTGTGATCCACACAGTCAAAGGCTTTGGCATAGTCAATAGAGCAGAAATAGATGTTTTTCTGGAACTCTCTTGCTTTTTCGATGATCCAGCAGATATTGGCAATTTGATCTCTGGTTCCTCTGCCTTTTCTAAAACCAGCTTGAACATCTGGAAGTTTACAATTCATGTATTGCTAAAGCCTGGCTTGGAGAATTTTAAGCATTACTTTACTAGCATGTGAGATGAGTGCAACTGTGAGGTAGTTTGAGCATTCTTTGGGATTGCCTTTCTTTGGGATTGGAATGAATACTGACCTTTTCCAGTCCTGCAGCCACTGCTGAGTTTTCCAAATTTGCTGGCATATTGAGTGCAGCACTTGCACAGCATCATCTTTCAGGATTTGAAATAGCTCAACTGGAATTCCATCACCTTCACTAGCTTTGTTTGCAGTGATGCTTCCTAAGGCCCACTTGACTTCATATTCCAGGATGTCTGGCTCTAGGTGAGTCATCACACCATCATGGTCATCTGGGTCATGAAGATCTTTTTTGTACAGTTCTTCTGTGTATTCTTGCTGCGTCTTAATATATTCTCCTTCTGTTAGGTCCATATCATTTCTGTCCTTTATTGAGCCCATCTTTGCATGAAATATTCCCTTGGTATCTCTAATTTTCTTGACGAGATCTCTAGTCTTTCCCATTCCATTGTTTTCCCCTATTTCTTTGCATTGATCGCTGAGGAAGCCTTTCTTATCTCTCCTTGATACTCTTTGGAACTCTGCGTTCAAATGGGTACATCTTTCCTTTTCTCCTTTGCTTTTTACTTCCCTTTTTTTCACAGCTATTTGTAAGGCCTCCTCAGACAGCCATTTTGCTTTTTTGCATTTCTTTTTCTTGGGGATGGTCTTGATCCCTGTCTCCTGTACAGTGTCACGAACCTCCACCCATAGTTCATCAGGCACTCTGTCTATCAGATCTAGTTCTTAAATCTATTTCTCACTTCCACTGTATAGTCATAAGGGATTTGATTTAGGTCATACCTGAATGATCTAGTGGTTTTCTCCACTTTCTTCAATTTCAGTGTGAATTTGGCAATAGGGAGTTCATGATCTGAGCCACAGTCAGCTCACGGTCTTGTTTTTGTTGATCGTATAGAGCTTCTCCAACTTTGGCTACAAAGAATATAATCAATCTGATTTCAGTGTTGACCATCTGGTGATGTCCATGTGTAGAGTCTTCTCTTGTGTTGTTGGAAGTGGGTGCCTGCTATGACCAGTGCGTTCTCTTGGCAGAACTCTGTTAGCCTTTGCCCTGCTTCATTCTGTACTCCAAGGCCAAATTTGCCTGTTACTCCAGGTGTCTCTTGACTTCCTACTTTTGCATTCCAGTCTCCTATAATGAAAAGGACATCTTTTTGGGTGTTAGTTCTAGAAACTCTTGTAGGTCTTCATAGAACTGTTCAAACAGAACTTATGGTGGTTTACAATAGAAGCTAGAGGAGATATGGGCTTCCCAGGTGGCTCAGTGGTAAAGAATCCACCTGCCCGTGCAGGAAATGCAGGAGACATGAATTTGATCCCTGAGTCTGGAAGATCCCCTGGAGTAGGTAATAGCAACCCACTCCAGTATCTTGCCTGGATAACCCCATGGACAGAGGAGCTTGGTAGGCCCCAGTCCGTAGGGTCTCAAACTGTTGGATACAACTGAGCACTCACACACACATAGAGAAGACATTTCTGGATTCAACAATTAAACTCAATTTTCCTCAGTGGAAAGGCCATTGTAACAAAAACATCACAGAATTAGTTTTTCCACACCTTTGCCAAAACTGGATATTAACAAACATTTTAAATTCTTCAAGTCTGATTGAAAAAAAATCCTCATTTGAAATTGCCTTTCTCTGAATATTATATATATATATATATATATATATATATATATATATATACACACTATATATAGTATATAGTATGTATATAGTAGATATATATATATATATATAATATGTATATATATAGTATATATATATAGTGAGTATATATATGTATATATATACACCGACACATATATGTTTACCCACATTCTCTTAATTCTCTTTTTGACTTTTTAACAATATATCTGTTGTCATACAGCAGTATTAAAATATTAAGCAACTATATCTATAAATCTTTTCTTTTTATCTCTAAGGCCTCATACATGTGTGTGTGTGTGTGTGTGTGTGTGTATAAACACACACATACTCAATTTTATCTTAAGTGTTTAGTTTGAGTTTAGTTTAAATACCACTGAGGAAAATTTTCTGTATGCTTCAAAAATGGATAGTCACTGTCACAGTACTTTTTGAAATGCTAACATTGTGATTCCTAAATTCAATGATACTTTTTCTTTTGTTCTATTCTAATTCCTTTCTATTCTATTCTGTTATATCCTGTTCAATTCTACTCACCAGCAAAATGATTTATACTGTACTATTTAATGCTTCCCTGGTGACTCAGTCAGTAAAGAGTCTGCCTGCAATGCGGGAGAGTCAGGTTCAATTCTTCGGTCGGAATGATCCCCTGGAGAAGGAAATGGTGCAACCCATTCAAGTACTCTTGCTGGGATAATCCCATCGATAGAGGAGTCTGGTAGGCCACAGTCCATAGGATCACAAAAGAGTCAGACACAACTTAGCGACTAAACCACCACCTACATACTAGAATCTGAAGTTTGCCTCCTGTATAATTCTACTCACCAGTAAAATGATTTTACAGTATGTTTCTTTTAAACAAATACAAGACGTTCTTCATATTTTTAAAAAATAAATTTCTTGGAAGTCCCATTATTTCATATTCTGGACAATTTTATGATCATTTTGTTAAACATGGAGAGTATTACTCTAGAATTTTCTTTGGGATTGCACTGAATTAATAGATTATTTCAATAATCACTTATTTTTCTAAGATAATATCTTCCCTTCCAAAGATGTTTCTCTTTTTATCCAGATTTTATAGATTTTTTTTCATTTGGTCTTGTATGATTTTATTGAATTAAAATTTAAATATTTTATATTTTTGTTCCTATTTTGATTAAATCATTTTAAGTGCTTGAGATAGGAGCTATAACATAAGACATGCACATGTTGTTCTTAAGTTTATAAGAATGTTTTTAATGTTTTATTATTACTAATTTTATGTCATGTTCCATAAAATTTTCTTTAAAAAGAAATATTCTTCTATTGTTCTTTTGTAGATGTGGATAAGTATGTGTATGTATGCCTTTACACTGATGTACCTGTGTATATGGAAAAGGAAATGCGTTGGTAGTTTTCAATTTGAAATGAATTTTTAACTTAGCAATGCATACCAACCACCTTATTGAGGTTAGATTGACCAAAGCTTTAAAAAAAAAAAAAAAGACACTTTTTTAAGAGGTCAGACTATAAATTTGAATCAGAACTTTTAATTTTGAGCCTTCCTTACATGTTGTGAGATGAGTTACACTTTGTCATGATCTGTTGTTATTTTAGTATAGTGCTTTTATAGTTAATCTCCTATTTTAAATCTTTATTTGTTTGATTATATATGAAGCTTATATTTGGTATTTGTTTTTTTATTCCAGTGTTGATGTTGATTCTGTATGAACCATGCATTGGAAATCTTTGCTTGTTTCTTATGTTCTTAATCAATGTTTAATACATTTGAGTCCATTTTAACAAATTTACATTTTTCTATAAGCTTCCATTTAGTTTGGAGTTTTCAAATTTATATGTATGAAGCAGTATATAATGTTGCTTTAGTTTTATTCAATCCCCCTTTTGTTCTCTATGACTTCATTAATTCCGTCTTTCTACTTTGTGATATTTTGACTATTCTTGTTATAGCTTCTTATATTAAAAGCTTATTTTGATATTTTCAGTCTTTTTTGTTTCCTAAGCAGTGCATTCATGATTATACATTTGCCTCTGAGAAGTGTTCTGGTTGCAATGATGAGTTTTGATATGAATCTTCTCATTTTCCGTAATTCCTAAATAGAGTATAATTGCTATTTCCATTTTCTTTTTGATCCAAGAGTTGTTTAGGTAGTTACTTTTTGGTTTCCAAATCTATTCAGTTCTTATTTTACATGTTTTTCCATTTTGTCAACATCTATTATATTCCTATTGTTCAAAAAATATAGCCTTTCTGATTTCTAGGTAGAATTTTCTGAGGCCTTTCTTCCCCTGCAGCATGGCTAAATTTATTTTTATAATTTAATCTGTAATTTTATTTTATTATTATTATTTTTTTTTTGGTAGTATCTTTGTCTGGTTTTGATATCAGGGTGATGGTGGCCGCATAGAATGAGTTTGGGAATATTCCTTTCTCTGCAATTTTTTGAACAATTTTAAAATGATAGGTGTTAACTCTTTAAATGTTTGATAGAATTTGCCTGTGAAGCCATCGGGTCCTGGACTTTCAGTTTTGGGGAATCATTTTGGTCACAGTTTCAGTTTCAGTACTTGTAATTGGTCTGTTCATGTTTCTTCCTGTTCCAATCTTGGGAGATTATACCTTTCCAAGAATTTGTCATTTCTGCCAGGTTGTTCATTTTACTGGCATACAATTGCTGGTAGTAGTCTCTTATGATCCTTTGTATTTCTGTAGTATCCAGTGTAACTTCCATTTCTAATTTTATTTGAGCCCATTCCCTTATTTTCTTGATGAGTCTGGCCAAAAGTTTGTCTATTTTGTTTATCTTTTCAAAGAACCAAAAGTCAGTTTCATTGATCTTTGCTATTGTTCATCTCTATTTCATTTATTTCTGCTCTGATTTTTGATTACTTTCCTTCTGTTAACTTTGAGTATCATTTGTTCTTCTTTCTCTAGTAGCTTTAAGTGTAAGGTTAGATTGTTTATTTGTGATTTTTCTTGTTTCCTGAGGTAAGATTGTATTGCTGTAAACTTCCCTTTTGGAACTCCTCCTGCTGTGTCCCGTAGGTTTTGGATCATTGTGCTTTCATTTTCATTTGTCTCTAGGTATTTGTGTTGGGAAAAAAGTCTGTATATGTGACAGGCCTTAGCTATATGAGGTAAACCAAGTTAATTGTATTTTTTAATTCTTGGTATGCTTAGACCTATCAACTTAGTTTTTTATTCTGGTCAGATGTTTGTTAGAATCTTCCATGATTGTAGATTTGTTAATTTCTTCTAAAATGTATATATTTTTTAATCCTTCACTGCCTTCTTGTAACAGGTTTATATATTTACATTCTTTACCTTGGGGCCTTGCATTTACTCCTAGTCAAGTATGTGGGGTATATATCCCCAGTCATGTGACTTGCATTTGCAATGGCTTATATTAGGGGATGGACAAAAACAAAGCCAGTAAAAGTACTTGTGTTATTAGGCTTGGGATCCTGTACATATGCTCTCTCTCTCTGACTGAGAATATCATGCCCCGATTGACTACAGAGATACCTTCTAGAGGCTGCCTGCATCTTTATCAAGAAAGATAAAAAGCAGTTGTTGAAAGTTCCTGATATCTTGAGGTTTATTTTATGAAGCATAATTGCAGCAGAAATATGACCAAAATCTCATTATGAGATTGGGTTGCCAATAAAATGAGGATTAAATACATGGAATTGGCTTTGGGTAGGAGTGACAGTGATGAAACCGTTATAAGAGGATGAAGAACTGGACAACTTTCTTACACAATGGTGAAATATGTGGAGTTTAAAACTACAGCCTGGGATAATCTGGAATACAGAAAATAAGCCTAAATAATTTGTAGTGTTGAACAAGAGGTCAGGATATTGCTGACTTAAGGTGCTTGCACTGAAGTGCCTTTTAAAAGGTACTTCAGAAAATTAGGGATCATGGGACATGAAATTGTTTGGGATCAAATTTTTTTTATATATAAAATAAAATTTTGAGGGGGGCCCTAAGATGGTGGAGGAATAGGACGGGGAGACCACTTTCTCCTCCACAGTTTCATCAGAAGATCATTTGAACACTGAGCAAATACCACAAAACAGCTTCTGAACACTGGCAGAGGACACCAGGCACCCAGAAAGGCAGCCCATTGTCTTCTAAAGGAGGTAGGACAAAATATAAAAGATAAAAAGACAGGCAAAAGAGTTAGGGATAGAGAACCATCCTGGGGAGGGAGTCTTAAAAGAGAAGTTTCCAAACACTAGGAGACCCTCTCACCGGCAGGTATATGGGGAGTTTTGGAATCTCAGAGAGCAACATAACCAGGAGGAAAAAAATAAATAAATAAAACCCACAGATTACGGGTCCAACTACAACTCCCAATGGAGAAGTAGCCCAGATGCTTGTGTCCGCCACCAGCAAGTGGGGGGCTGAACAGGGAGGCGTGGGCTGCACTGCTTATGGTAAGGACAAGGCCTGGATGCCCCGAGGGAAATCTGAGGGAGCTAATGTGAGATAACAAGCCAAACTGTGGGATAGCCAGAGAGGGAAAAAAAAGAAAAAAAAGATGAGAGAGAGAGACAACTTTCTTGCAAAAAGCTCTAACCTAAGGCACTGCCAGGCAGATCACAGAACAAAGGACTGAGCGAATAGCACAGGAGAGCTAGCCAGATGTGGACCGGCCCACCCCCCACAGGAGGCAGGGAGGCAGGCGGGCACCAGCCAGAGCTGGGAGACAAGGGGCATACTCAGCCCCAGAGACAGCATCCCCTACCAAACTGCGAGCCGGCTCTCAGTCACTAACCAAGTCTTCCTGGGATCCTGGACAGTTGACATCCATCAGGAGGGTTGCAGCCAGATATCAGATCCCCAGAAGAGAGACGTGGCACACCTGAGATGCAGCTGTGCACCCAGGAAACCGAGTGGCCGGGACCGGGGAGGTGATGAGACGCACCGCACCTGGGGATTGTGCGCTGGCCAAGCACTTGGTCACCTGAGCTGCTCGGACCTGGGAAGGGCACGAAACGCGGGCACAAAACGCAGGCCAAACTGAGTCTGTGCCTTTGTGGAGTACTCGAGAACCTGAACCTGAGCAGTGTAGATTTGGGAAGTGCACGCAACCCTTGGCCTGCCTCAGACAGTTCCCGGCAGAGCAACCTGAAGCCTAAGCAGTGTAGACTGGGAAAGCACACACCTTGTGAGCTGGGGCAAACCCAGTGTGACCCAGACACTGCGAGCACTCCCCACGCATGCCAGTAATATTTGTATGCAGTGTTCCTCCCTCCCTGCAGCACAATTGAAAAAGTGAGCCTAAATAAATGACCACTTTTGCCCCCTTGTGTCAGGGCGGAAGTTAGATACTGAAGAGACTTGCAAACAAAGGAAGCCAAAATAAACAAAGAAGAGGGAACAGCACTGGAAGTGACAGGTGCAACAGATTAAAACCCTGTAGTTAACACTGACTACATTGGAAGGGACCTATAGACCTCGAGATGAAGTATAAGGTGGAACAAGGAGCTATCTGAAACTGAACTGACCACACACTGCTTCTTAACAGCTCCAGAGAAATTCCTAGATATATTTTACTATTATCATTTTTAAATTTCTTTTTAAATTTTTTAATTTTTAAGTTCTTTATTAATCCTTTAATTTTCATTTTAAAACCTATTACCTTGAAAAAAATATCCTATTTTTAAAGCAAATTTCATATTTTTTAATATAACTTTTGCAATTTTTTTTAATATATTGTATTTTTGAGAGTCTATCTTCCACTCTAGATTTTTAATCTTTGCTTTTTGGTATTAGCTATCAATTTTGTACCTTTAAGAATCCAGTCTTCAGTACCCATTTTTACTTAGGTGTGTGATTACTACTTGATTCCTCTCTCCCCTTTGACTCTCATTTTTCTCCCCCAGGTCACCTCTATCTCCTCCTTCCCCCTTCTCTTCTCTACTTAACTCTGTGAATCTCTTTGGATGTTCCAGGCTGTGGAGAAAACTTGAGGAACTGATCACAGGCTAGGTTGATCTTTCTCCTTTTGAGTCCTCCTCCTCTCCTCCTGGTCTCCTCTATCTCCTTCCACCCTTTTCTCTTCTCTATGGAACTCCGTGAACCTCTCTGAGTGTTCCAGACTGTGGAGAGCAAATAGGAAATTCATTACTGACTAGACTGTTCTCTCCCCTTTTGATTCCCCCTCTTCTTCTCCTGGTCACCTCTATCTCCCTGCTCCCTTTTTTCTTCTTCATGTAACTCTGTGAACCTCTCTGGGTGTCCCTCACTGTGGAGAATCTTTTCACCATTAACCTAGATGTTTTGTCATCAGTGTTGTATGGATGGAGAAGTCTTGAGGCTACTACAAGAATAAGACTGAAAGCCAGAGGGAGGAGGCCTAAAACCAAAACTTGAGATCACCAGAAATCTCCTGACTCCAGGGACCATTAATCAACAAAAGCTCATACAAAAGCCTCCATACCTACACTGAAACCAAGCTCCACCCAAGAGCCAACAAGTTTCAGAGCAAGACATACCAAGCTAATTCTCCAACAATACAGGAACATAACCCTAAGCACAAAAATACAGGCAGCCGAGAGTCACACCAAACCCATAGACACCTCAAAACTCACTACTGGGCACTTCATTGCTTCCCAGAAGGAAGAGATCCAGCTCCACCCACCAGAACACTGATGCCAGCTTCCCTAACCAGGAAACCTTGACAAACTACTCACCCAACCCCACCCAAGGGAGGAACCTCCACAATAAAGAGGAACCACAAACTTCCAGCATACAGAAAGGCCACTCCAAACACAGCAACCTAAACAAGATGAAAAGGCAGAGAAATATTCAGCAGGTAAAGGAACATGATAAAAGCCCACCAAACCAAACAAATCAGGAGGAGACAGGGAGTCTACCTGAAAAAGAATTCAGAATAATGATAGTAAGAATGATCCAAAATCTTGGATAAATAGTCTGGAGACAAGGATTAAGAAGATGCAAGAAATGTTTAACAAGGGCCTAAAAGAAATAAAAAAGAGTCAATTAATAATGAATAATGCAATAAATGAGATAAAAAACACCCTGGAGGGAACCAACAGTCGAATAATGGAGGCAGAAGATAGGATAAGTGAGGTGGAAGATAGAATGGTAGAAATAAATGAAGCAGAGAGGAAAAAAGAAAGAATTAAAAGAAACAAGGACAACCTCAGGGACCTCTGGGACAATGTTAAATGCCCTAACATTCAAATCATAGGAGTCCCAGAAGAAGAAGACAAAAGAAAGGCCATGAGAAAATTCTTGAGGAGATAATAGTTGAAAACTTCCCTAAAATGAGGTAGGAAATAGTCACCCAAATCCAAGAGACCCAGAGAGTCACAAATAGGATAAACCCAAGGTGAAACACCCCAAAACATATATTAATCAAATTAACAAAGATCAAACACAAAGAACAAATATTAAAAACAGCAAGGGAAAAACAACAGTTAACCCACAAGGGGCTCCCCATAAGGATAACAGCTGATGTTTCTTTCTTTCTTTTTTTTTTTTAACAGCTGATATTTCAATAGAAACCCTTCAAGCCAGAAGGGAATGGCAGGACATACTTAAAGTGAAGAAAGAGAAAAACCTACAACCCAGATTACTGTACCCAGCAAGGATCTCATTCAAATATGAAGGAGAAAATCAAAAGCTTTACAGACAAGCAACAGTTTAGAGAATTCAGCACTACCAAACCAGCTCTCCAACAAATGCTAAAGGATCTTCTCTAGACAGGAAACAAGAAAAGTATCATAAACACAAACCCAAAACAACAAAGTAAATGGCAATGGGATCATACTTATCAATAATTACCTTAAATGTAAATGGGTTTAATGCCCCAACCAAAAGACAAAGACTGGCTGAATGGATAAAAAACAAGACCCCTATATATGCTGTCTACAAGAAACCCACCTCAAAACAAGGGTCACATACAGTCTGAAAGTGAAGGGTTGGAAAAGATATTTCATGCAAATGGAGACCAAAAGAAAGCAGGAGTAGCATTACTTAGATCAAATAGACTTTGAAATAAAGGCTGTGAAAAGATAAAAAGACAGACACTAATAATGATCAAAGGATCAATCCAAAAACATATAACAATTATAAATATATATGCACCCAACATAGGAGCACTACAATATGTAAGGCAAATATTAACAAGTATGAAAGGGGAAATTAACAGTAACACAATAATAGTGGAAGACTTTAATCCCCACTCACAACTAGGGATAGATCAACTAAACAGAAAATTAGCAAGGAAACATAAACTTTAAATGATACAATGGAACAATTAGACCTAATTGATATCTATAGGACATTTCACCCTAAGACAATGAATTTCACCTTTTTCTCAAGTGCACATGGAACCTTCTCCAGGATAGGTTATATCCTGGCCATAAATATAGCCTTGGTAAATTAAAAAAAAAAATTGAAATCATGTCAAGCATCTTTTCTGATCACAATGTGGTAAGCTTAGATGTCAATTACAGGAAAAAACTATGAAAAATACAAACATATGGAAGCTAAACAACACACTTCTGAATAACCAGCAAATCACAGAAGAAATAAAAAAAGAAATCAAAATATGCACAGAAATGAATGAAAATTAAAACAGAACAACCCAAAACTTATGGGATTCAGTAAAAGCAGTGTTAAGGGGGAGGTTCATAGCAATACAAGCCTACCTCAAGAAACAGGAGAGAAATCAAATAAATAACCCAACTCTACACATAAAGCAACTAGAAAAGGAAGAAATGACGAACCCCAGGGTTAGTAGAAGGAAAGAAATCTTAAAAATTAGGGCAGAAATAGATGCAAAAGAAACAAAAGAGACCATAGCAAAACCCAACAAAGCTCAAAGCTGGTTCTTCGAGAAGATAAAGTAGACAAACCATTAGCCAGACTCATCAAGAAACAAAGGGAGAATAATCAAATCAATAAAATTAGAAATGAAAATGGAGAACTCACAACAGACAACACAGAAATACAAAGATCATAAGAGACTACTACTAGCAACTATATGCCAATAAAATGGACAACTTGGAAGAAATGGATAAATTCTTAGAAAAGTATAACTTTCCAAAACTGAACCAGGAAGAAATAGAAAATCTTAACAGACCCATCACAAGCACAGAAATTGAAACCATGATCAGAAATCTTCCAACAAACAAAAGCCCAGGATCAGATGACTTCATAGCTGAATTCTACCAAAAATATAGAGAAGATCTAACACCTATGCTACTGAAACCCTTCAAGAAAATTGCAGAGGAAGGTAAGCTCCCAAACTCACTTTATGAGGCCACCATCACCCTAATACCAAAATCAAAGATGCCACAAAAAAAGAAAACTACAGGCCAGTATCACTGATGAACATAGATGGAAAAATCCTTAAAATTCTAGCAAATGAATCCAACAATGTATTAAAAAGATCATACATCATGACCAAGTGGGCTTTATCCCAGGGATGCAAGGATTCTTCAATATTCACAAATTAATCAATGTGATACACCACATTAACAAATTGAAAGATAAAAACCGTATGATTATCTTAATAGATGCAGAGAAAGCCTTTGACAAAATTCAAAATCCATTTATGATAAAATCTTCCAGAAAGCAGGCATAGAAGGAACATACCTCAACATAATAAGAGCCATATATGATAAATCCACAGCAAACAGTATCCTCGGTGGTGAAAAATTGAAAGCATTTCCCCTAAAGTCAGGAACAAGACAAGAGTGCCCACTCACACCACTACTATTCAACATAGTTTTGGAAGTTTTGGCCACAGCAATCAGAGAAGAAAAAGAAGTAAAAAGAATCCAGATTGGAAAAGAAGAAGTAAAACTCTCACTGTTTGAAAATTACATGATCCTCTACATAGAAAACCCTAAAGACTCCACCAGAAAATTACCAGAGCTAATTAATGAATATAGTAAAGTTGCAGGATATAAAATTAACACACAGAAATTCCTTGCATTCAACAATGAAAAAACAGGAAGAGAAATTAAGGAAACAATTCATTCACCATTGCAATGAAAAGAATAAAATACTTAAGAATAAATCTACCTAAAGAAACAAAAGACCTATATATAGAGAACTATAAAACACTGATGAAAGAAATCAAAGATGACACAAATAGATGGAGAAATATACCATGTTCATGGATCAGAAGAAGCGCTAAAGTGAAAATGAGTATACTACCCAAAGCAATCTATAGATTCAATGCAATCCCTATCAAGCTACCAATGGTATTTTTCAGAGAACTAGAACAAACAATTTCACAATTTGTATGGAATTACAAAAAACCTTTGAATAGCCAAAGTAATCTAGAGAAAGAAGAGTGGAATTGGAAGAATCAACCTGTCTGACTTCATGCTATACTACATAGCAACAGTCATCAAGATAGTATGATACTGGCACAAAGACAGAAACATAGGTCAATGGAACAAAATAGAAAGCCCAGAGATAAATCCATGCAGCTATGGACACCTTATCTTTGACAAAGGAGGCAAGAATATACAATGGAGGAAAGGCAATCTCTTAACAAGTGGTGCTGGGAAAGCTGGTCAACCACTTGTAAAACAATGAAACCAGAACACTTTCTAACACCATACACAAAAATAAGCTCAAAATGGATTAAAGATGTAAATGTAAGACCAGAAACTATAAAATTCCTAGAGGAAAACATGGTCAAAACACTCTCTGATATAAATCACAGCAGGATCCTCTATGACCCACCTCCCAGAGTAATGGAAATAAAAGCAAAAATAAACAAATGGGACCTAATTAAACTTAAAAGCTTTTGCACAACAAAGGGAATTATAAGCAAGGTGAAAAGACAACCTTCAGAATGGGAGAAAATATTAACAAATGAAGCAACTGACAAATAATTAATCTCAAAAATATACAAGCAACTCCTGCAGCTCAATTCCAGAAAAATGAATGACCCAATCAAAAATGGACCAAAGAACTAAACAGACATTTCTCCAAAGAAGATATACAGATGGCTAAAAACACATGACAAGATGCTCAACATCACTCATTATCAGAGAAATGCAAATCAAAACCATGATGAGGTACCATCTCACGCTGGTCAGAATGGCTGCTATCAAAAAGTCTTAAAAAAAAAAGTCTCCAAACAATAAATGCTGGAGAGGGTGTGGAGAAAAAGGAACCCTCTTACACTGCTGGTGGGAATGCAAACTAGTACAGCCATTATGGAGAACAGTGTGGAGATTCCTTAAAAAGCTGGAAATAGAACTGCCATATGACCCAGCAATCCCACTGCTGGGCATTAACACTGAGGAAACCAGCATTGAAAGAGACCCGTGTACCCCAATGTTCATTGCAGCACTGTTTACAATAGCCAGGACGCGGAAGCAACCTAGATGTCCATCGGCAGACAAATGGATAAGAAAGCTGTGATACATATACACAATGGAATATTACTCAGCCATTAAAAAGGATGCATTTGAATCAGTTCTAATGAGGTGGATGCAACTGGAGCCTATTATACAGAACAAAGTAAGTCAGAAAGAAAAACACCAATACAGTATATTAACACATATATGTGGAATTTAGAAAGATGGTAATGATGACCCTATATGCAAGATAGCAAAAGAGACACATATGTAAAGAACATACTGTTGGGCTCCGTGGGAGAAGGCGAGGGTGGGATGATTTGAGAGAATAGCATTGAAACATGTATATTATCATATGTGAAATAGATCACCAGTCCAGGTTTGATGCAGGGTGCTCATGAGGCAGGGTGCTCAGGGCTGGTGCACTGGGATGATCCTGAGAGATAGGTTGGGGAAGGAGGTAGGAAGGAGGGTCTGGGTGGGGAACACATGCACACCCATGGCTGATTCATGTGAATGTATGGCAAAAACCATGACAATATTGTAAAGCAATTAGCCTCCAATTAAAATGAAAAATAAATAAATATATATATACACACACATATATATAAATATAAATACAATTTTAACAGAGTTCTCTTATCATTCTGGATTAAAAGAGACTGTGACTTTTGAAGATCAAAAAAGATATCTGACCCCCCACCCCCCAATATTGGCCAGGTAGAAAGTAGACTAGGAAATGTCTTCTACTGTCAGGAGTTGGACTGCCATGTCCTTTTCAGATGTGAGGAAGGGTGATGATAGAGGATGCTGCAAAGAGAATAGAATGAATACCTATACCCATGAAGAACAAGGTCTATTCTGTTACCAAAGTAGGGAGTTCTAGCAATATTTGCTCAGCAAGTTTTCTGAATTGTTATGAACTGCTTACTTTTGTGTGCCTCCCATTTTCCCCTCCTCTGTAATTTTTTTTTTTTTTTTTTTTTTTTAGCTTTTCCCTGTTTCATCATTGTATATTGAGTATATAGAAGACAGGTTATTCATCTATTTTAGCTCATAGTCCCCTAAATCAAGAGGGACCACATTTGGACCTAACTTAGGTCATGAGGCCTTGGGTACTGAGCCAGTTGCCATGATTTGATAGACTTTCAGACTATTTCAGTATGAATGAGATATATTTGGGAAGTGAGAGTTAAGTGAATGAGTATGGGGGAAAAATGCCTTACTGATCACAGATCTAGAGTTTTATAGTACTATTATCTATATACTTAGGTCCATTTGGAAGTGAAATATAGTAAAAGTCATTGACCAGTCTCTAATGATGTATATCTAATTCTTTTTAAACCCAAGTCATATTTCAGTGCAGTGAAATGTACTGCAGAAATGCTAACCAAATATGATTATCAAGTGATAAACATTTGTAAAGTGAAAGAACAGGAAAAGGTTCACTAACATTTCTGTAAAGACAATAAACTGAAGAAAACTGAATTGGAAGTACATATTCTCGTCTAGTGGGAATATGAACATTTGATCCATGTTAAAAATGAACCCAGTATGATCCAGTTACAGACACAAAAGATCTCTTTATTACCTTCCTATGGAAACTGGTGACCAGATGCCCTAGAAAATAAAACTATTTTTTTTTAATCAAAAAAGTCTTGAAAATTGAGAATTGTTACCTTATCACATTATATATTAAAACAAAAAAAGTTTAGACCTAAGACTATTATTTATTATTTACAAAGGCTGTCTACCTTTGTTGCAGGAAGGGAGACCCCTTCCAGGGCCCAAAACTGGGTTCTTGTCCTACACTTGGAAGTGAATTGTCTGAGGAGATGCATGTGCTGACAAAGCAAGAGATTTTACTGGGAAAGGGCACCTGGGTGGAGAGCAGTAGGGTATGGGAACCCAGGAGAACTGCTCTGTCATATGGCTTGCAGTCTCAGGTTTTATGTGATGGGATTAGTTTCTGGGTTGTCCTTAGCCAATCATTCTGACTCAGAGTCCTTCCTGGTGGTGCACGCCTTGTTCAGCCAAGATGGATGCCAGAGAGAAGGATTCTGGGAGGTGGTTGGACAGGTGGTGTCTCCTTTTGACCTTTCCCGAACTCTTCTGGTTGGTGGAGGTTTATTAGTTCCCTGTTCCTTACCAGGACCTCCTGTCATAAAACAACTCTTGCAAATGGTTACTATGGTGCCTGGCCAGGGTGGACGGTTTCAATCAGTGTGCTTCCCCTAACACCTTCATCACTTTCATCATAGGTTTTCTTTTTTTCATATAAGTACTTACTAGTCTAACTGATGTTTATTTAAAAGTGAATTCTCAAAGCCTTGTAGAATAATCACAATGAGAAAAGTGCTGAACAATTTTATGAGGCAATAATCCAGTTCTCTTATTACAAAACTCTAACCAGCCTTCAGCCTTATAGTTTATCCACGCGGGAACTAGATTATTGCCTCATAAAACAGCTCAGTGCTCCTATTATGGTTTAAATATAATTGTGCTTAAAGACCTTGTTGATTCCATTTAGCAAAATTAGTTTTTATCTTATTTCATCATAACAATGGGTTCTAATATCCTTGATGATATTTTGATGTGTGCCCAATTACATTTTCAAGAGTAGTTTTTTGTTTTTGTTTTTGTTTTTTTAGTAAAATTTCTGCTGGAAAAATTTCCAGTCTTAGTTTATTATTTTAATTCACCATCTTTTTCCCCCTGAAATAATTTAACTTAATAAGACATTTATTATTTTCTTATTTTGACTAGTAAAAATAAAAAGTTAAATAATTTTTCTTTGTAACACATTCATCAGCAACAGTAAATTGGATTTCAGTGATATGCATATAATGTTCATTCTAATGTTAGGCAATTTGGGATCTGAATCCAGGTTTTAGTACTTTTAAGGTGTGTGACCATGGTAAAGTTGTTTAATACTCTAAGCTTATTTCTTGGCTTATTTAAAAATGGGACTATTGTAATAAAAATAGCTATCTCATAGGAAATTTAATGAGAATTAGATGGCCTAGGTGTTCAGTTGGTATTTTTTCTGTGTGTGTGTTGCTGCTGCTGCTAAGTCACTTCAATCGTGTCCGATTCTGTGTGATCCTATAGACAGCAGCCCACCAGGCTCTTCTGTCCCTGGGATTCTCCAGGCAAGAACACTGGAGTGGGTTGCCATTTCCTTCTCCAATGCGTGAAAGTGAAAGTCGCTCAGCCGTGTCCGACTCTTAGCGACCCCATGGACCACAGCCTACCAGGCTCCTCTGTCCATGGGATTTTCCAGGCAAGAGTACTGGAGTGGGGTGCCATTGCCTTCTCCGATGTGTGTTAGTTTTACCTTATTTTTATATTTAAAAAGATATTACAGAGCTCATACATGCATATAAAAAAAGATTTTAGATAAAGAAGATCAGAATAAATGTGGTCAAAATATGTTTTTGTAGCAATTAATAATGATAGGCTGCAGAATAGAATTACAAAAAAAAGTAAGTTATTTATAAATGTACTCATTTATAAATTTCACTTTTGTTTCTAACAAGAAAAGGGATAATTTGAGACTGAGGCAAAAATCACAATGGAGTATAGACATGATTGGCTGTCTTCCAATATCCCCCAACTTGTTGATAATCTGATTGTTGATGCATGGAAAAGTTAGGTTCTGTCAAATATTACCATTAATTATAGAGTATTATTTTCATTGGTAAAGGTTATTTTATTACAATAAAGCAACAGCTTTGAATTTTATGAATACCTGTTTGCGTTATTCCTCTCTCCTCTGAACTGTGAAATAGTCTCTGGGCACTGATTCACGGATTGTCCATCTCTTTCTTTACTTGATAATCATGATTTTAATTCAATGCGATTCAGATTTCTTTCATACTCAAGTGCATTTTATTAATTCAAATTTAAATATAGAAAACCATATAAGTTCTTTCCCCCCACCCCCACAGGAAGCTATGTATTATTTAGAAACCAGTCTCTACTTTCCTTTAAAGTGAAAATTGTAGATTTTGCTAACTAACAGAAATTAACCATCTAACACTGTGTGAAGTTACCATTTGAATTCTGTAAGCCCAAGAAACATTATAAATTTACCTTACATATTAAGGACATGTTGGAGTATGTGAAGTGTTGTGTAGCCTTATATGTTTAGTGCAGTTTCTAAATTTTAAATTTCTAGCACATGGTATTTATTGGGTGAGGAACACAAAGTATCAAAGGTTTGTTAGTTTTGTCGTTTTTACTGTACTTGATTTTTAGTTACATTTGGGAACTTTGTCACTAAGTATCTATTTAGCTTAATTCTCCCCCCCCCCCCAATTTTTAAGAGCATACTCTGGAATGTATATATATAAGCTTGCACAATTATCATCTACTTCCTAACCTGTGGAAAGTTGGGAGAGGAGAAGGATTATTCAGGTATATCGAGAGTGAAGTGGAGAAGGAAATAGAAAACAGGTTCTCTTACCACCAGGTAAACTTACAATGATAGCTTCTCTAATCAATTGTGTACCATTTTTAGAATATCATTTTGGTGATAACAGAGGAGAAACCAGAGTGAAATCTGCTAATTTTTTTATGTTAGACATTCCTCTTAGGGCCTAGCACTACTAAGACTATGAGGTTTTATGTGTTAACATTTCTTGACTTAAGTGAAATTCACAGAACTCATTGACGTCTCTTTCGTAGGGATATTGTGAAAATGCTCATTAACATTTATAGAGTAGACTTTGAGCTCCTACAAAGAAAGACGTTACCTAAGAACAAAAGAAATAAATTTAAAAGCAACATATACATAATTCTAAGTGAATCAAACACATGTGAATTAAACTTATGTAGATACAAGTATGGAATTAAGCAAGAAATACTTGGCCAAGAGTGCTTTGAGTTTTATGAAATGGAAACATTTAAGTATGGTTTGATAGATTTCATAAACCTATGTAGGGAAGTTTGCCAGTCCTTGATACTACAAATAAATATTTTGTTATGTGTATTCTAAAGAATTATTCACATTTCTAATAGTGATCTCACAATGTGTCAAGAGAAACTCATGATGTTAGAAATATTTATTTCAAATATAAAGAAATGATTGTTTTGTTTCTGTTAAATATTGACTGCAAAGATAACTTTCTATCCATTCAATTGATATTTCAGTACAGATAATAGTAGACTTTATTACACGTGTTAACATGCAACAGATATTTATTGAATAAGTTTTTGGAGTATGAATACTGAAATAAATTACAGGTTGGCTCAAATATCATTGGAGTCAATGTCTATTCTTGGAACCTCAAACACAACATTTAATGGGCCTCAGAAGACTGAAAAACTATATGAATACATAGTGATTACATAGTCCATCATTAATGAGCCTTATGCAGATGCAGTTTATGTTACCAGACAATCATGTCTATTAAGTCAAAATTGTTTTCCTTACCTAAATTAAAGACTAGAGCAAGACTATAAGTAAAAGATAAATTGCATTGTATTCCTTGTTTCTCCCCTTAACACTGTTCAAAATTATTTGAGTATATTTGAGAAATACAGTTTTGCAAATTTGGATTCCTGCTCTGAATTCATGAAAAGCAGTTTGATTTCTGGATAATGTATGTCATTTTAGCTACTTCAAATATGCACTGTTTTTATTCTTCAAGCCATTAAATTGTCAAGTTTAGAACATTGTCTTTGAAAGCGTTCATGTAAAAGAGAGTTTTCTAAGTAATTATTACAGCTTATGATAAATATAGGAAATAAAAAAATAAAATTGTCAAGTAATAATAATGTGTCAAGCCCTGTACTTTATCAGTATTATTGTCACAATTACTATTTAGTGAAGATATATTGCCATTTCACAGAAGGGAAAATTAAGTCTCTGAAAATGTGAATAACTTGCCTGAGATTACTTACATAACAAAGAGGAGGCAGACCTAGAAAAATCCAGGTCTAAATGGCTTCAAATCTAATGCTATTCTCCTTATATTCTACTTTCTACCATGATAATCCATTTTCATGGCTTTTTCAAAGCAGTGGCCAAGACTGCAGAGATTCTTCTTGAAGTTATTACCTTGGGTGTAGCTAAAGAAATCACGAATGTTAGGTGTTAGAAAAGGCTTGCTAAAATAAAATCACATGTTATATCTATCATATGTTAGGTGTTAGATACGCTTGCTATCACAAAGAACTCACTTCCATATGCTAATTGATTAACCTGTTGGAAATTAATTTAATTTCATTTTGACAGGGATAGACTAATTTAGCCCAGATATATATAGAGAGAATTTCCTACTTAGGGAGGCCTATACTTTGTTAGGGCTTCCCTGGTGTCACAGTGGTAAAGAATCCACTTGCCAAAGAGACACACTTTGAATCCCTGAGTCCGAAAGATCCCCTGGAATAGAAAATGGCAACCTGCTCCAGTATTCTTGCCATGGACAAAGGAGCCTGGGGGGGCTACAGTCCATGGGATCGCAGAGAGTTGGACATGACTGAACACCTACAAACTTTTTATTAGACTTGCTTATTTTTTTGGAATATAGTAGAAAAAAACTAGAATGAGAGAGAACATGTAAGAAATCCACAGAATATTTACATCGTGGTAAATAACACGAATAAGAGCCAGATAGTTCCTGAAACAACAACAAAAAAAAAATAAACTGTGTTTTTATCTAGTAGACTCTGGGAATACATGTGTGTTGATTCTACTCCATCTTTGAGGTGAAATTGAAGATGAACAGAAGACTTCGGAAATATACAACTAAGCCAGTCTTTAATTAGGTGGATATTTCAGAATGAGAAATGAAGAAATACACATAAATCTGGCTAAATCCTCTGTGCTCTTGTGAACCACTTTTATGTGAAATGTTCTCATTTAGTTACCTCATTCTGTCTTCTCCTATGGTGTTGGGGATGGTGAAGGCTAAGGAAAAGATTATGTGCCTGGAACAATGGTGTCCCTTTTGTCATGCACATAGTATGTTTCATGCTTTAACAAATACCTGATACATGTTATATTTAATGTTTCAGCAATCCAGTGCATTTTTGTATCCTTAACTGACTGAAGAAAAAATAGCTTCTGAAATTAGTCAACTAGACAGTGTCAGAACCTGGATTTCAGCTCTGTTAGGTTTGATTCCTAAGCTGTGATGCTGACTTCTATAGTAACTCTAATTTAAATAAAAGTTTCTAATTTAGGATTTAATTTAAAATGGCAAGGTAGTATTCTAATCATGCCAAATAGGAATTTAGAAATAAAGGAAAAAAATATGAAGCAAACAAATGAAAAAACAATGTTGTATCTCCTGTGGCAGGTATCTCTTAGAAAGTGGTAAATAGCAGGATAGCATTCAGGGACTCATATATGCTGACTTTTTGTATTATGATAGCACTGACATTATCATTATTCCTAATGTAAATGAGAAAACTGAGGCCCAGAAAGTTCCCATAACCCATCTGCTGTAATTTGGGACTTCAACAACAATCTTTCTTTCTTTATTTTCTTTGATGACAACACTGAATATTTATGACTCGGTATTTATCCTATCCCACCCACTTCTGATTGAGAAAAGAGTGTTAGCTGTCATATTCCTTTCCCTTCTGTCTTTTTAACAAAGCAAGGAATCAATTTTCAACTGTTAAGTTGATAAGACAAATGAAAGAAAGTTAGAAGTTTCTATTGAAACTTCAGTAGTCTCTCACAATATGACTCAAATTTAGGAAAGCATAACAGTGTGTGGTTTTATGGCTTGTTCTTCATTATTTTCTGCTAACTTTCTCTAGTCTTTTTATTTCTTCTTTATAGGCTCTATTTGAATAAGAAATACTGAACAAATAGATGAGCATATATCAATATAAAATTTATAGACTGCTGTACGTGAGAAGAGAGTTGACAGGGGTGAGCAGGGTTATTTTAAAATTATCCCAGATAGTCTTCAGGTAAGAATGGGAATTTCAGAAGCAGACTGATTGCAGCCATAAGTACTAAATGTCAGCCTAGTTAAGGACTCTTTTTTACTCATTCAAAAATCAGATGAGCAGGGATCACTCTTTGATTCATTCATTAAGCAATATTTGAGTGTTCCTTGGTGCCAGGTGTTGCTCCAAGTGCTGGGGATATAACAGAATGGAAGGAAATTTTGGCCCTTGAAGAGGAGGACCTACACTAAGCCTGAAGCCCCCGAAGGGGTGGAATTGCTGTCAGTGTATATTGGTTGCATTATTTCTTAGTTCTTCCTAGGACCTTTTAATAGAATGTGTCCTTAATTCTTAGATCTATTCTTCTAAAATCAGTTCTTCTTGTCTCCTCATAACAAAGTTCTGTGTTTTTTTTTTTTTTTTTAGATTTTTCAAGCAACTATAGGTCTATTTGGAGTCTGTTTATACTCCCTAATATGATCAGATCACATCCCTAAAACCTGGCCTGAACCCTATAGTTCAGAACAAATAGCCATTCTAGAAGGAAAATAAAACCAATGAATAGTAACTTGCAATTATTCATAAACCATAAATTCTTATAATTTTCTTACATTCAAAGACAAAGGGTTTTTTGAAAAACAGTAACAGGTATTCTCTGCAGTTCTTGGATTTTTAAGGCACTGTGTCTTGTGAAATGTGATGTTGTGTGAACTTGTGCTGGATGTAGCTTTCTGAAAAGGCCAAGGAGAAATTCTAAACTCCTTTTTGTGATATATTCTTGTTCCCATCAGTGACCTCTTCATTGAGGAGAGAGAGAGGAAGGAAGAAAGAAAATGAGGTTTTCTCTGATGACAAGTCAATTTAAGAGAACCCTCTGATCAATGACTGTGCTTGGCAAAAGCAAGAGGTTTCTGGTTTCTTTTAAGGGAAAAAAATGGCAACACATCCTTGATGGCTTGTAGTCTCTGAAAGTGGGATACATGTTACAAGGCGTAGGAAAGTAATGCATAGGAAAGGCATAGGAAAGTAAGCTTGATTTTTGCACAAGGACTTCATTTGTGGAGCATAAAAGCATCCCCAGTGAAGTTAATGGCCAGGAGAGAGGAAGCTAAGCTCAAAAGTTACATTTAAAAAATTCATTAGAAAAGACATAGTAATGAACATTATGTTACTAGACATAAGTTAATTTCAATTAATGATTGAATACTTTTAAAAATACACATGACATTATGTCTTTTATTGAACCAATGAGAGGACTAATGTTGAAAATTATGCTAGATTTTAAGATTCATAAACCTGTTGCCTCTCTGGAGGTTAGAAGTCACAACATAAAGCATATTTGAATATGGATTGCTTATGACACAGAATACCAAGAAGAAGGAATGTAATTTTTTATTCTATTTCATGCTGGAAACCAAATTGCTTGTTAGATTCAACATAGTGAGTAGCACACCAGCACATCAAGTAGGGACAGTCATGTCTCTATCAGCGACAACTGCTTGTAGAATTGAAATTGTTTACTCTGAGAAATCTGACTGCATTAATGATTTCCTGCTTCCCTTATCTAGCATGCAATGAGCTCATGTTTTCCTTTGTTCACAATGTTTTCCAATCAGCTAAATGAGTAACAGTAATAATTTGCTTAAATATAGTATTTCTCATCAAACTCTTTTAAAGTGCTTTTGTGAAGAATTAAAGTGTTACAGGGTCCAGGGATGCATATGCTTGTTGTTATTCACATTGCAAAGGGAGGCTATAAAGAGCTTAAGTGGCTCTTCCCAGATCTATGGAAAAATCAGTCAAAGATTCATGCATTAATTGTAGGAATCCTGGCTCCTAGTTCATTGATCCAAAGCTGGACCTCATATTTATTAGATAGAAATATTTGTCTTTAAAGGCTAACCAGAAGCATGCATTTCTTACAGCTCTATCTCAGTTTAGTAATGAATAATAAAAAAGAATTGCCAGGGTAGGGCAAGGTTGAAGTGCTAAATCTGTAACACATTTTACTATTGTGTAAAACTTGTGTCTTTTGTGTCTGTATCACTCTTTCTCAGTTTGTTTGTTTATAACCTGCTTTGTTTATAACAGAATTTGCCTGTCAATGAACAAAGGAGCAGTCATCTTTTTTCCTGCCTAAAATGTTAAATTTAGATTAAAAAAGAGAGGAATAAACAAGGAATTTTTATGCTGCTGAAAAGAAAAAAAATAGAATTTTTTTTGCCATTGTTTTATTTAGGAATAAAATTAAAGGTTCACCTGTGAACACTTCCCTGGAAAGGAAATGGTTGCCAAGTTGCTAAGGGCCTCATATAAATATATATAAGTTTGCACACACACACAACACACACATGAACATATTTTGCATTTATTGCCTTATATTAAAATGGTTTTTTGAAATACTATAATCTACACAGATAATTTAGGTAGGTGCATATTAATCTTTACTCGAAGATGAATGTATTACCTTGTACAATATATTAAACCTAGAAAATTGAAAAATACATGACACATTTTCTGAGAGTAATCTATCAAGTCTAAGTAATATCTGATGCTGTGCTAAACATCTGTTCAGAACATATTCTTATTGGTGTAACTGTTGAAAACTCAAAGCCATGATTCAGCAGTTGTGCTCCTTGGTTTTTACCCAAAGGAGATGGAAGTGTATGTCCATATTAAACCCTCCATGCAGGTGTTTATAGCAGCTTTATTCATAATTGCCAAAACCAAGAAGCAACCAAGATGTTCTTCAGTAAGTGACTAAGGAAAGTGTGATTTATCCAGACAATTGAATGTTATTTAGCATTAAAAAGAAATGATCTGTGATTTCCATGGTGGTCCAGTAATGAAGAATCCACCTGCCAATGCAGAGAACACAGGCTCAATTCCTACTTTGGGAAGATTTCACTTTCCTCACGGCAGCTGAGCCCGTGCCCTGAAGCCCATGTACCACAACTACTGAAGCCCTGAGCTTCATGCTTCAACTACATGCTCCAGAGCCTGTGCTCCGCAACAAGCTGTTGCTGCTGCTAAGTCGCTTCAGTCGTGTCCGACTCTGTGCGACCCCACAGACGTCAGCCCACCAGGCTCCCCGGTCCCTGGGATTCTCCAGGCAAGAACACTGGAGTGGGTTGCCATTTCCTTCTCCAATGCGGGAAAGTGAAAAGTGAAAGTGAAGTCGGTCATTCGTGTCCGACTCTTAGCGACCCCATGGACCGCAGCCTACCAGGCCCCTCCATCCGTGGGATTTTCCAGGCAAGAGTACTGGAGTGGGGTGCCATTGCCTTCTCCGGTGAGCTATAGCAGAAGGATACAAAGATGAAAAAGCACCCAATTCTTGCTTCCAAGGAATCTAAAGCTTGGACACAAAAGAGTATCTATTTAGGATACAAGGTGAAAAGTTACAGACCATGAGATCACATATCAGTCATACTTAGTATGGGGAGTCAAAGATAACATCATAAAGCAAATGGAGTCTGAAAGTTCTCCATGAGCATACAATACAGATTAAAAAACATAAACCAATTCATATATAAGGCATGTAAAAAATCAAACAGATATACAATTAAAATTTACTGATTAAGATATATTTACAACTATTTCATTTGTTCAAAAATATTTATTTGATATCTATATGTCAGTTACGATTCAGGGTATTAGAATGAATATCAGGCATGCCCATTAGGATGTATGTAATTTGGAAGAGGTGGGGAGATGGATATTATAAAAGTTCCTCTTCAATTTCAATGGTAGGTAGTAAAAGGAAGGCAATGTACGGGGTGTGGTAACTGTATGTGATGGGGACACATAAGCTTATATGGAGAAATATGGTGATCTTCACTGAGAAGGCCACATTTAGGCTAAGATGAGAGAGATGAATAGGATTTTGAAAGTCTTGTGGAAAAAAAGAGGACTGTGCTTTTTTAAGTTTAAAGAAGGCTGAAGCCCAAAGCTGTTTATTAATGTGAATTGGGGGTGGGGGGAGAAGAGTTGATGAGGCCAGAGGAGGAGATAAGGAGCCAGACCATGTAATACCTTATTAACTTGCTATGGTCTCTAGCCTTTCTGGAAAACAAACAAGCAAGCAAACAAACAAAAAACTGGGAAGCAAGTGAAAAGTTTTAATCAGGATAACAAGATGATCAGATTCCAGGTTTTTAAAAGATGATGGTCAAAAAAAATAAAAGAAGACTGTCTTTGAGGATGCATTAGAGGATGCTCTTTGAGGATGCATTAGAAGGATTAAGAATGGACATGGGAGGACATTTCAGAAACTGTCTTATAGTCCAGGGGAAAGATGATGGTGCCTTGAAATAGATTCCTAGTGACATTATTTCTGGGCTACCACCTGTCTTACATGTTTTCAGTATCAGTTTCCAAAATAAAAGAAAATATACTTGTTTCATAACAAATGAAATTTCTTATGATCTAAATAGAAAGCCCATGCATATATGAGCCAACTGTGTAGTCAGTATGTATTGATTGTGGGTTGTAGTGTTCTGCCTATCTGTGTATTTTTATAATGGTGCTGGTGGTGCCTAAAGATTCATGAATTGATTCCCAAGGAGTCAGATAATGATCTTAAACCCTAAAGAGTAAGATGATATTAACATATCACCATGACCTGTGAGCATTTTCAGGAAGATGGATCTTTCAAGGATTTTTAAATTAAATAATGTATTCTTTTTGTATTTCTAATGCTGGGAATAAAGTTTGACTTTAAACCTAGTATGTGCGTGTGTAGATAAACTTAAAAACATGTCTCTTATTTCATACCTTAAAACATATATAAGCTAATTTTATTTTAGTTAATATATTTACATTAAAAATCCTCTTCGAGTTACATAATAATATAAAAGAATATCTTTTGAATAAAAATGGCATTATATTTTTTTATGAGAAATTCTTGCATTTTAAACAAGTTTGAAGTTGTTACAAATATCTCTTAGTTTACCAAACAACATTACAATTGATTAGGGAACAGTTTAACTGTGGCAACAATATGAATCAGCATAACATTTCTCCTCCCCTTCATTCATCTTAGAATGAGATAATGAGGCAAGGCTATGCTAGTAGAGATATCACTTTTAGCCAAATAATTCATCTGTGAATAGCCCCAGATTGCAAAAATTACAGCCTCATTTAAGCATTATTTATGGTTAGTGTGAGGGAAAAACTTTGGCAATATTTTACAGTGCATGGAGAAAAACTCTTCATGGCAACATATTTATACATTTTATAGAAGTGAATCAAGATAATTCATCTTTATAAAGCTAATTGAAGCTATTGAATAATATTACTAAAATAGTCTTTAGATCAGTGAATTTTATTTTTTAAATTAGGTGAACATTGATGATAAAATCAAATAGTCTCTGAAACTATCTAATCCAACTCCTATCTGCAAATGGGTGTTCCAATGTAGCCCTGACATCTATATTCTATTTTAAAATGTAAACATAGGAAATTATTACACAACATAAATCTGACAATGTAATCTATTTTTCTAGTTCCAAATGTCATCCTATCTGAGGGTCATTTTCATGCAAATAATATACTGTACTTGGCAGTAAGTAATTACATACAGCATAGCAACAACTATGGAGGTTAAAAACAAAGTGCTTAGTCAAACATGAAAAATACGAAATTATATACATGAAGCATTATGTATGCAAATTAAAAACAAATGTGCAGACTCCTGTAAAGGTTGAATTAGATTTCAACATGTACAGAAAGCATTCCTAAAATGCCATCTTTCATTCATCTATCTCTCTGTAGTCCTATTCATCATAGTGTGGTAGCTGCCCTTGGTCATTATTTCTCCTTTCACTGATTAAAACAAAAACACAATCAGAAACCAAACATGCTCACAAAACAACTATGATGATGTACCATCCACTGAAGAAATTAAGCAGACAAATAAACCATAAACAAACAACAAATAAAATTGTTCTGCTGCCTAAGATCTAGAATAGTAATGTCTTGGGGATCATTTGTTTGTAAGAAAAACTAATCAAATTAATTTAAGAAAAAAAATTGTTCCTACCTATTGTTAGACTAGAAATTTTATCTTCAGATGCTGGATTTTATTCTGAAAACTAAAATTATTAACAAGTATTGTAAGCAGGAGAATGATGTTATCAGTGGTGATTCACCTTTTTCTAAATTTAATAAATGACTGTAATTGATTTTGTAATTACACAAATAGTGAATATTGATTGTAGATAAATTTGAAAATATAATTCAGAAAAATATGAAAGGAAATAAAGAACTCTATGGTTAGGCCTTGTTTGTCTGATTGCTCTGAGATCCTTGGATAGGGTCAATGAAACACAGAAAAATAGAACATATACTACACACTGCCATACAGCAAGAATTTCCTTAGAAGTCCTATGATGGATTCCTGAATGCTGACCTTGTCCCTGTTCCTCACTCCCAAACAGAACCATCACTTCGGTGAGGGGCAAAGGGAAGCACCAATGGCCATGTCCATTCCCTTATATTCTTGGTCTTGATAGTCTTTGGAACACTACTCTGCTACTTTGCCAAGGGTGTGAAGTGAGAGCAACTTGAAGAGTCATCATTTCTGCCACTTTTTGATCTGATCTGGTTTGATGGTCAGCTGAGCTCAAGTACTGTGTCTAACTCATAGCTCAGGTGAATTTGGAAATTGTGCTCTGGATCCGAGTTGTATCAGGGTTCTTCAGGTTGGGGAATGCGTGTAACTCTATGGCTGATTCATATCAATGTATGACAAAACCCACTGAAATGTTGTGAAGTAATTAGCCTCCAACTAATAAAAAAGAAAAAAAAAGAAAAAAAGAAAAAAAAAAAGAAATGTGTGTGTATATATAAAATATCTATATATAGGTATATACATGTGTGTGTTATATGTGCAGAGACAGAGATTTCTTTTAAGATTTTGGCTCATGTAATTATGGAGGCTGATAAGTCCCAGGACCTGCTATCAGCTGACTGGAGACACAGGAAGAGTGGATGTGTTAGTGTTAGTCTGAAGGCAGACAAAAGTTGATGTCCTGGTTAGAAGACAGACAGGAGGGATTCTCTCATTTGAGGGAGTGAAAGTGAAAGTTACTCAGTCATGTCCAACTCTTTGCAACCCCATGGACTCTACAGTCTATGGAATTCTCCAGGCCAGAATACTGGAGTAGGTAGCCATTCCCTTCTCCAGGGGATCTTTGCAACTCAGAGTTCGAACACAGGTCTCCTGCATTGCAGGAGATTCTTTACCAGCTGAGCCACCAGGGAAGCCTTGTTTGAGGGATGGTCAGCCTTTTTGTTCTGTTCAGACCCTCACGTGATTGGATGAAGTCCATGCACATTAGGGAGGACAATCTGCTTTATCAGTTTACTGACTTAAAGCTATAATGTCAACCAAAAACACCCAGAATAATGTTTGGCCAGATATCTGGGAACCCCATGGCCCAGGTAAGTTGACACATAAAATTAACCATCTCACCAGTCTTCTTGCATGAGTGTAGACTTAATTCTGGATATCCCCCCTCTTATTTCCCACATGGTCAGTTTTATGCTCTCCTTGATCTTTCCCATTGGCATATAAACATATTTTAATGTTTACCATCTTCTAGAAATCCTGCCTTAATCCTGCCTCTCCTTCATGCCGTCTGTACTATTTTCTTTGCTTCCATAAAAGTATAGAATTAACTTTATTTATTATTTCATTCCCATTTTTGTCTTTACCTCCCATAATCAATCTTTCCTTTGGCAGTACTCTTATGGTCACTATCAACTTGCAGTCAGTCTTTTAAGTTCTTCATCCTTCCATAGTTTCTCAGGCATCTGATGAAGTTGACCTCTTGGTATCATTTTCTTCTCAGCTTCCTTGCCATATCACCTTCCCTGTTTTCTCCTTCAGTGCTAATTGCTATCTCATAGTTATTTTGTTGCCTGTTCTTCCTCAGTCAGACTTCTCTATTTTGAAAGTAATTCAAAGTTGAGGTCCCAATTCTTATTTTTCTGGATATACTCTGAGGTCTTGAGTGATTTTATTCAGTCTGCTGGCTTTAAATACCACTTAAACACTGATTATGAGTACCACTACTTTGTAATGCTCTTGCTTTAGGTTATTTGCCAAATATCTCTGTGCTTCACTGTATTTAGGTCTGTGTAAAATAATAGTAGCTGACAGTTTTTATAAGGAAAGATTGAATGGATTCATGTGTGCAAATATTTAAAGCTATGCCTGGTAAAAGTAAGCACAAAACGACATGTTGTACAATCATCCCTGGAAAGATTGGTTCTAGGATCGCCACAATTATCAAAGTCCATGCATTCTCAAATTCTATACTTAGCCCTTTTTACCCACACATTCTGGATCTGCAAATGCAACCAACTGTAGATCTCAAACATAGCACAGGATCTGTGGTTGGTGGAATCCATAAATGTGGAACCTCAAGATAAGAAGAGCTGACTATGGATGCAAGTATATGTGTCTGTGTATTTATTCACTTCTAGTAACATAAACCTCAGTGGTTGGATAGTTGGGTTACTTCTGCTATTCTAATTCTTCAGTGGAATTCTTTTCTTCTTTCTATATAATTTGATACAGTTATGCATTGACATTAAGTACCCTGCAATGGAATATAACACACTCTGGAATCAAAAATCATAACTTCCAAGCAAATACTCACAATCAATGAGCTTTGTGACCTTGAGCAAGTGACTTGAGCTTTCTGAGCCTCAGTTACCTCATCTGCATAAACAGGATTAAAATAATAGCATTAACAATTTTATGGAGTGATGAGAATTCAATTGCTTAATATATGGAAAGCACTGAGAACAGTGTCTATAATGGAATAAACACTATACATGAGATATTTCATCATCATATATGATTAATTATGTATGCTTAAATTTTTTTGCTTAAATTTTATGCTTAAACACTAATGAGGTGTTTGTGGTTATCCTATTCTCCCTTTGAATTATAAATTTGTTAACTACCAAGCCATTATCACTGATTTTTATTACTCAGAACCCTTACCACAGTTGTGTATATGATTAATACAAACAAACTTAGCAGTTCTTCCTAATGAATAATCTGCCTGTAAGATCATATATATATGTGTGTGTGTGTATGGTGTGTATGTATACATGTATGCACACCACACATATGTATGCATATATCTTTTAGTATATAAATTCTGTATGACTTGTTATTATACAAATATAAATGAAAGCTTACAATCAATCAAAAGACAATTAATGAGTAGTACAATCAAAAGACAATTTAGTCTTTCTCTGAGTTGAAAGACTTAAGTTCATGAATTAGAATTCTTTTAATATTTCTATAAAGAATACATCTATCAGTTCAGTTCAGTCACTCAGTCGAGTTCCACTCTGCAACCCCATGGACTCCAGCACACCAGGCCTCTCTGTCGATCACCAACTCCCGGAGTTTACTCAAACTCATGTCCATCGAGTCGGCAATACCATCCAACCATCTCATCTATGGCAAGAAATAAATTGTATAAAGGTAAATTGATTATAAAATTGGGACAAAAGGTTGGTGTGTATGTTTATCAGAGAAGAAAAAAATACAAGATTATGAAATGAGTATGTAGTAAATGTTTTCAAACTCTCATTCAGTTCAGTCGCTAGGTCATGTCCGACTCTTTGTGACCCCTTGGATTGCAGCACTCCAGGCCTCACTGTTCGTCACAACTCCTGGAGTCTACCCAAATCCGTGTCCATCGAGTTGGTGATGCCATCCAACCATCTCATCCTCTGTCGTCCCCTTCTCCTCCCACCTTCAAACTTTCCCAGCATCAGGGTGCTTTCAAAAGAGTCAGCTCTTCGCATCAGGTGGCCAAAATATTGGAGTTTCAGTTTCAATATCAGTCCTTCTAATGAAGACTCAGGACTGACCTCCTTTAGGATGGACTCCTTGGATCTCCTTGCTGTCCAAGGGACTCGAAGGAGTCTTCTCCAATACCACAGTTCAAAAGTATCAATTCTTTGGCACTCAGCTTTCTTGATAGTCCAACTCTCACATCCATACATGACTACTGGAAAAAACATAGCCTTGACCAGACGGACTTTTGTTGGCAAAGTAACGTCTCTGCTTATTAATAAGCTGTCTAGGTTGGTCATAACTTTCCTTCCAAGGAGTAAGCATCTTTTAATTTCATGGCTGCAGTCACCATCTGCAGTGATTTTGGAGCCCCCAAAAATAAAGTCAGCCACTGTTTCCACTGTTTGCCCATCTATTTGATATGAAGTGATGGGACCTGATGGGTCTTAGTTTTCTGAATGTTGAGCTTTAAGGCAACTTTTTCACTCTCCTCTTTCACTTTCATCCTGAGGCTCTTTAGTTCTTCGTTTCTGCCATAAGGGTGGTGTCACCTGCATATCTGAGGTTATTGAATTTCTCCTAGCAATCTTGATTCCAACTTCTGCTTCATCCAGCCCAGCATTTCTCATGATGTACTCTGCATATAAGTTAAATAAGCAGGGTGACAATATACAGCCTTGACGTAATCCTTTCCCTATTTGGAACCAGTCTGTTGTTCCATGTCCAGTTCTAACTGTTGCTTCTGACCTGCATACAGGTTTCTCAAGAGGCAGGTCAGGTGGTCTGGTATTCCCATCTCTTTCAGAATTTCCCACAGTTTATTGTGATCCACACATTCAAAGGCTTTGGCATAGTCAGTAAAGCAGAAATAGATGTTTTTCTGGAACTCTTTTGGTTTTTCGATGATCCAACAGATGTTGGCAATTTGATCTCTGGTTCCTCTGCCTTTTCTAAATCCGGCTTGAACATCGGGAAGTTCACGGTTCATGTACTGTTGAAGCCTGGCTTGGAGAATTTTGAGCATTACTTTACTAGCGCGTGAGATGAGTGCAACTGTGGGGTAGTTTGAGCATTCTTTGGCATTGCCTTTCTTTGTGATTGGAATGAAAACTAACCTTTTCCAGTCCTGCGGCCACTGCTGAGTTTTCCAAATTTCTGGCATACTGAGTGCAGCATTTTCACGGCATCATCTTTTAAGATTTGAAATAGCTCAACTGGAATTCCATCACCTCCACTAGCTTTGTTTGTAGTGATGCTTCCTAAGCCCACTTGACTTCACATTCCAGGATGTCTGGCTCTAGCTGAGTGATCACACCATTGTGGTTTTCTGGGTCATGAAAATCTTTTCTGTACAGTTCTTCTGTGTATTCTTGTCACCTCTTTTTAATATCTTCTGCTTCTGTTAGGTCCATACCATTTCTGTCCTTTATTTAGCCCATCTTTGAATGAAATATTCCCTTGGTATCTCTAATTTTCTTGAAGAGATCTCTAATCTTTCCCATTCTGTTGTTTTCCTCTCTTTCAGTGCACTGATCGTGAGGAAGGCTTTCTTATCTCTCCTTGCTATTCTTTGGAACTCTGTATTCAGATGGGTATATCTTTCCTTTTCTCCTTTGCCTTTGGCTTCTCTTTTCAGAGCTATTTGTAAGGCCTCCTCAGACAGCCATTTTGTTTTTTTGCATGTCTTTTTCTTGGGAATGGTCTTGATCATTGTCTCCAGTACAATGTCATGAGCCTCCATCGATAGTTCATCAGGCACTGTGTCAATCAGATCTAATCCCTTAAATCTATTTCTTACTTCCACTGTATAATCGTTAAAGGATTTGATTTAGGTTATACCTGAATGGTCTAGTGGTTTTCTCTACTTTCTTCAATTTAAGTCTGAATTTGACAATAAGTAGTTCATGATCTGAACCACAGTCAGCTCCCGGTCTTGTTTTTGCTGACTGTATAAAGCTTCTCCATCTTTGGCTGCAAAGAATATAATCAATCTGATTTCAGTGTTGACCATCTGGTGATGTCCTTGTGTAGAGTGTTCTCTTGTGTTGTTAGAAGAGGGTGTTTGCTATGACTCTCATTATGACTACGTTAATGAATGTGAACCCTAAGGAGCAATTTGTGAGTGTGCAAACCAGATTCTTTCTCATGTAACTTCTGATTTTTCTTTGCTGCCATAGAGATTAATTTTAGCTTGCTTTAAAGCTCTGGACTAAGTTCAATTGTAATTAATGTCCAAAGAGATATTAGTTATTTTTCGGTTAGAACATTGTTTCTCTTCGTACTTCTCAAGGAAGAGAATGTTTAGTTTTAACTAAATGTCATTAATGCTTCTCAATTAAAAGAAATGTTTTAATCTCCTCTAGCCAAAAGTTATGTAAATAATAAAAGGTTAGGATATGTTAGAATTTTCTCGTTAAAGATGATTAACTTCTACAGCATGAGTACAATCACAGTTTTAACTATTGTATACATACAGTGTGTTTTATACAAATGTTTTAGAAAGTTTGTGATGAACTAATAATAATAATATAAAAATATGTGAGCTTAATATTAGAAAATATATGAATAAAAGTCTCCTCTTTTCTTTCAAGTGGATAGAGAAATATGTTATAGTTCTTGAAATTCACACTGTATATAGGGGTCTGTGATAAACATCATGACGAGTTGAAGGTTGACTTAAAAGATAGTGAGGAAAATGTATCAATATTTAATACAATGTTTTATTTTATATATAGATATCAAACTAAACATTTATTCATCAGGTATTATTTACAGGACATTTAATTCAAGTCCTGCTTGTTCTTGCATTGCTTTTCAGATGATAAACAAGTGTGTTCAGAATGCCAAATATCTCAGTAATTGTTCTAGGTATTGGGATTATTCAAGATAAAATCCCTCCTGTCAGGGAGCTTATGCCCAGGAGTATTATAGGTAGACAGTGTGTCCATACATACAGAAAACTGAAATAAATAAATGATTCAGGTATGATAAACAATATTAAGGTGAAATGGTATTATACACTTGAAAGGGATTGTGTGTGTGTAAAGGAGTTATTTACATGAAGCAGTCAAGGGGATCCTTGTTTCTTGGAGCTTTTTGATAATCTCTATGAAGAGCGTTCCAAGGAAAAGCATGGGTACCAGGGTTTTGAGCCTGGAATGCACAGGGTGTATTCCACAGACTAAAAGGCCGTGTGTCTGAGGCAAGTGATGAAGGAAGAGAGTAGGGGGAGATGACATTGAGTGAAGACAGATCATGTAGTGTCTTGAGTGCCATGGCAAGAAGTTATATTTTATTTCTTGCAGTGTAAAACCTATTGGCAGTGCTTTGATTACATTGAAAGATTAGAAATAGAATTTTGAGTGCTGGATGGATAATAGGAGAGTGGGAAGTAGGGAGATGGTGAAATAGTTGGCTGTTGGTGCAGTGAATTAGACTAAGTGGGTGGTTATGAAGAGATGGTCAGATTTAGAATATGTGTTTTGAGGGATCTTCCTTATGGATAAGATGGGAGAGAGTAAAATAGAATAGTCCAGTAAGACTATTAAGTTTTGTTTGTTGTGTTTCGTTTGAGAAACCGAGCTGATGTTGCTGCTGTTTGCTTCTGTTTGAGAACAGGAAAAGCAAATATCTGGGCAGGATGCAATTAATTGTTCTGTTTGGGCTGCATTGCATTTGAGATGTCTATAGATACCGTGGTGAAAATAGCCAAAAGGAAGTTAGACACATGAATGAGGAGGTGACAGAAGAAGGCAAACTGCAAATAGAAAAGTAGTTATTGGCATATAGAATACAAATAAAGTCATGGGCGTGGATGAAATCACAGGGAGCTAGACAAGAGAAGGAAACAAAAATGAAGACCTTGCTGCTACTGCTAAGTCACTTCAGTCATGTCTGACTCTGTGCGACCCCATAGATGGCAGCCCACCAGGCTCCCCCATCCCTGGGATTCTTCAGGCAAGAATACTGGAGTGGGGTGCCATTGCCTTCTCCGATGAAGACCTTAAGTATACAAAATTTGGTGGTCTATAATGGAAGAAGAACCAGCAAAAAATTCTGTGAAGAAGAGGCTAGAGAAATAATGGTAAGCAAGGAGACTGAGAGACCAAACAGATTTAGAAAAGAAAATATTTTGAGAAGAAATGGATGGTAAATGTCACCAGGTTGTGTGCAGGTGGAATCAGATTGGCCTTGGTAGGACACAGTCTGTGCTGGTATCAGTTAGAATCCTGGGGAGGAACAGCCTTATTGGAAATGTTGAAAAGCGTATTGAAGGTTAGGATATGGAAATAATGAGTAAAGGCAAATCTTCTGAGAAGTTTGGCTCTGAAGAAGAAAGAAAAATGGCTAGCTTGGGAATATAAATTCATTCATTTCTTTCACTTAAAAAGTAAAACATGAAAGCTCTCTGGCTGAAGCAGCTGTCAGAATATTATCTTCAGGTTGGTTCAGGCAATCTAGCCCCCTTTTCTGTGTGTGTCACTCTTTTCTTTTCTCCTTGAAGCTACAAGCTTGGTGAAAAATGATGATGACCTTCCCACATGAGTAGATCCTTTTTTCAGTTAGAATAACTGCATTATCTTGCTAAGACTTGTGGTCAAGTACACATACCAATACTAACACTACGTTTCAAAGAGTCTAAAGTAAAAAGACAGTCTCGGCCATTAAGGAGCTCACAGCCTAATTAAATTTGTCTTATTCTGAGGGGTAGTACAATTCAGTGCCGTATCTATTGTGTTGCCACCTCTGGGGGAGGGGGCATATGTCATTTGTTCTAGATGGATAAAAATGAATTCACTGTCATAGTTACTTGGGAATTCAAAGTCCATCAAAAATAACTCATATTCAACTTTTCTGGAGGAAAGTATAAAGAACAAAAGCATCTGCACTGTGTGTTAGTTGGCAAGTCTCCTTGTCTGGCACTTTCCAAATTGTTTTAGCAACGTTTGGCAAGAATCTATCACAAATTATGGATGATTATAATTTTGCAGTATGTGAAAGCAGATGGAGAAAATGAATTGACAGAGAGAATGTTTCTTTGTTGGAAACTGATTGGTAATAATAATTATCTTTAAAGAAGGCAAGAAAAAAATTAAGAATTACCCACTGACTTTCAGATATATATATTTGGGAACTTATTTGAAAAACCCCTTAAACTTATACAAAACTAGAAACTGATTCAGAGAAAAACCTCTACCAAAAATTACTCTAAAGTGATACAGAGTATACAAGCTGACACATATTCTGACTTCTGTAAAAGCCTAATTGTTTCATTAAAATGCCTGTTTGGAAAGGAAAATAATTAACTAAATTGGAAGCTAAATGAAGAAACAGCACATAATTGATACTGGCTTTTACGTCTTAGAGATAAAATTTCTGTGCTCCTAACTCATGAGATAATCTTTTAATATAATTTTTTTAGCTCATGAGTAATCACATGGAAAATCATGGTAGCTTTATAAAATAGCTGCATCTTAGAAGCCAACTGAAAATAAGCAAGTTGTTATTTTAAAATAATTTATAATGGTACTTCATAGTTTATAACAATGCACTTCTGAAGAGAACTGAAGTCTAGAGTCAGAATTGTTGTTCAGTCACTAAATGGTACCCTACTCTTTGCAAACCCGTGGATTGCAGCACACCAGTTTTCCCTGTCCTTCACTGTCTCCCAGAGTTTGCTCAAGCTCAAGTCCATTGAGTTGGTGATTCCATCCAACCATCTCATCTCTGTCACCCTCTTCTCTTCCTGCCCTCAATCTTTCCCAGCTTCAGGGTCTTTTCTAATGAGTCAACTCTTCACGTCAGGTGGCCAAAGTATGGAACTTCAGCATTAATCCTTCCAATGAATATTCAGGTTGATTTCTTTTAGGATTGACTGGTTTGATTTCCTTGCTGTCCAAGGAACTCTCAATAGTCTTCTCCAGGACAGTTTGAAAGTATCAGTTGTTTGGCCCTCTGTCGTCTTTATGGTCTAATGCTCAGAATACTCTCAGAATGCCTCTCAGACTCAGAATACCTGGGATCAAATCCTCCACCACTCAGTTTCACGGATGACCTACCACCCTATCACTTCAGTCTTCTCTGCCTTGGCAGTACTACAGTCCCATTTCTCCATACAAGGTGGCCTTTCTCCTGTTCTGTAGACACACCAGGCAAGGTCTAGTCTCCCGCTCTTTCTTCTTGTTCCCCCCTCTGCCTGCAGCTTCTTCTGTCAGACATCTTCATGACCAGCTCCCTCACTTCCTTTTGAAGCAGAAACCCTTCCTGATACAACCTTATCACACTTGCTTAATTTTTATTTATATTTACAGGCTAATTTTCATCTGCATACTTTATTTGTACTTTTATTGTTTGTCCTGCTTCACTAGAACAGAAATCCAGGAAAACAAGGGTTTCCATGTCTATTTTTTAGTGACCTGACAGATTTGAAGCCACAAACATTTTAAAGTGAATTAATAAATTGTTGTTATAATCATACTTGAGAATTCATGTCTGATTGTTGCCTCATACATTCACTGGCAGGTAAATCATTTAATATTTTCTTACCTATAAAATGAGTCTTTAAACACCAGCTTCCCTAGGCTGTTACTGGGATTAAATAAGATAGAAATATCTAACTTACACGCTGCTATGAGGGTTAAATAGAACATTTACATGAAAAGTACCTAGCACACTGCTTGGCAGATAAAAAGGTGATGAATTAATGTTAATAGAATTTGCATCTGAATGAAGAGATTATGTTATGCAAATCCAGGCATCATTTATTTGGGCTCTGATTTTATATTTAGGAAAAGGAAATTATGTGGATTATTTTTCATGGGGAGTTTTGTAAAGCGGCGTCTTACTCAATTATGTATTTGTTCCTAAATTCTTTATGCATACACATTTAGATAGTTTCTATTTTTCACTCAAAATATGTATCTCAGAGTAATGCATGAGTGTTTTGCCAATGTCTCATGCCCATAGACCATCACAGAACACTGCTGTGGTCAAACAGTTTGATTGAACTGTGTATTTCTATGAAGGAGGTGGAAACCACGTTCCATGGGAACAGTGGCACATCTTAGTAAGAGGGTATTGGAAGGGACTTCTAGGTTTAAGGATTGTGTTAGGTTATCTTAGGGGAGCATTTATGAAAGTAGTACTTGGAGTTGGTACCTTAAAGAAGCAGAGACGGTTCTGTGATGGAGCATCTTAAGAGTGGGAAGAAAGAAGTAGGGCTAAAATTGTAATTGGAAAAGTAGCAGTAATCACTGATGTCAGTTGGAAGTGGGGGCTATTGGTGACTATTGTGTGTGGCTTGAACAACAATCTTATTGTGGTTTGTGTCCAGCCATGACTATTGAGTGGCTTATTTTTGTCTACTTCATCATGGTCGCATGGTAACCTTGTCTGGTGTTGGTGACCTGTGAGAGTATTTATGTGCTACAGGAGAACACCATGACCTTCCCCAAGTACTGAGGTTAGTGCCTAGCTACACCTAGGATGGACCAGCTCCCAAAAGTCATGGGCTACCATTTCTTTCTCAGGCTTTGCACACATGTACACATATATTGAAAGTTGGTTTTGATGATTTCATCATTTTTTATGATGTACTAAGCCACCCATATTTATGTGACTTATTCTTAAGATATGTAATTCTTGGGAAAAAAGTCAATATAATTTTATAGCCAAATTAATTGAAATGGATATATGATATAATTTTGGTAGAAATTGGTACTCAGCTTTTCTTAGGTAAATATTTATAAATATCCAAATATAGCATAATTAAATGATATTTTGAAACAAATGAAGTTTGCCAGACATAGCTGCAATGTATGGATCATTTTTAAGGATGCATTTCACAATTAAAAATTGCATTTATAATAGAAGTAAACAGAAAGAAAAATTGCAGTGCAAAAGCATTTTTGTAATTTAATGATGAAGAAACATCCAATTTCCTCAAGTGCCCTTTATTATTGTAGCTTGCGTAAATTCACACCACTCATGTTTTGTTTCTCTGCTAGGAGATTTGCATTTGAAAGTTTGTTTATTATTTATGAATATCCCACTTATTAAAAAAATATGCCAGTTCATTTATATATTAGTCAGCTGTTGCTACCTGAGATAGGACCTATTACACTACAATCTTTCAGCGTTGTGTTTCTTTTTAAGCTTTTTATTTTGTATCTGAGTATAGCCCGTTAACACTGTTGTGATAGTTTCAGGTGAACAAGGAAGGAACTCAGTTAAACATGTACATGTATCCATTCTCTCCCAAACTCCCCTCCCATCCAGGGTGCCACATAACACTGAGAGAGTTCCACATTCAGCACTGGGTTTTTAAAATTACTGAATTAGATTATTATCAGGATAAGTAGCCCTCACAGTATATAGATATAAACAGATAAATGGATAAAAAGATAATAGGTATCCCTTACAGATGTTTAGCTCTGAATGATCATCTAGTCAAAGGTCTTGTTTGATGAGGAAAATGAGACAAATAGACATTAAATTACACTATTGAGATAATCAGAGCTGAAATAAGTAACTGGAGTTTTTTACTTCAGTCAAGCCTTTCCCACTATGTCTCATGTCTTGTCTCCCAGGGTTAAATTAAAAAATCTGCTGTGGATTTATCTTTCTTACCTAGTAAATCACATAAATTCAACATTTATTTGGTGAACCAAAGGGAAAGTGAATCAAATAGTCAAACTCCTTTTATTTTACCAAATTTTGCTAGTCTGGAAAAAAAAAAAAAAGAATTGTATGTGTGTGCTCAGTCATGTCCAACTCTTTGCAACATGACTGTAGCTCTCCAGGCTCCTCTGTCTATGGGACTTTCCAGATAAGAATACTGGAGTGGGTCGCCATTTCCTACTCCAGGGGTCTGCCTGACCCAGGGATAGAATCTCCACACCTGATCACAAAATGCTCCAATAAAGGTAGACAGAGGTGAGTTTCTATTGTGTGTTATGAAATGAGAGCTTCAAAAATGATGAACCTTTTATTGATAACCTTCAAACAGTCTATTTTTTGGTTTTGTTTTTTGGCAAATTATCTAATTCTTACTCAAAGTGGCACCTAAGCCAGGACTTTTGGAGGCTCATCAATCTCTGATAACAACTCTGGCTATTTTAAGTTAGAACACTCTAAATGCCTCATTGAGTATATTAATAGCTTACTCTCTGTGGAGCATGTATACTTAATAGTTAAGAAACCCATAGTTGATGAAATACAATTCCACAGCATGTTTCATTATTTTATAAGGTAGGTCTTAGGGGAATAATTGAAAGTGGATTTAGAGTAAAAAAACCACCATCTTTAAAGTTCTATTTCATGCTACAAATTACTTTTTAATTATAATTCTTCCAACAAATCAGTAAGAAAACAAGCATAAGCAAAATTGTGATGGATTTCATCATAATTTAAAATTTTTTTCATCTCGTTTTTTAAATGTCTTCTCTTTTTTTACAAGAACTTTTAGACTCATAAATTTAGGTAGAAATTTCATATGTTTTCCCCAAATTCCTTTTTTTAAAATCCCCACACTAGCCCGTAGGCATGTGCAGTACACTTTGCTAAATGAAACACTCAGTTATAGGACTGTGTTTGCTATGAGCCAACTTTGTCAATGTTTTTGCATTGGTGAGGCCATCCTTACTTAACACCTCATAAAAAGAAAAGCCAGCCTCTTCCAAAAGAACTAATTTATTGTACACCAAGGGTTTGTGCTGAAAAAAGGTCTCCTACTGTATATAGTCTAAGGCTTGTAGAGTACCTAAATACTACAGGTTCCATCTACCTCGAAATAAAGATGCAAATCACAAAACAATAAATTCTATGTTTATAACAAACACCCCAAAGAAAACTTTTAACAAATCATAACTGTCAGTGATATAGATAATAAAGTTTGTGTCATACAAAGGAATATTAATCATTGCGTTGTTGCAAGGATTTCTTTCCCTTATTTCTCTCCTTCCTTCCTTTCCTCCCTCCCTTCTTCTCTACCTCCCTTTCTCCCCCACCCCCATCTTCTTTGGTTGCAGGCATATCATCAGACTTAATGATAAAATCCTTCCACAAAAATAATTCTTAAGCCTCAGGAACAAACACCCCTTTGGCACCCTGAGAGAATATTTCACAAACATCATCAATCTCTTTCGGATCGTGATTTACAACCTTTCTTTGTGGCCGACTTGAACCATTTGTGAGCATGCCCCAGCAGCATCATACTGGGATTTTCCTCCACTTTGCCCTCTAAACATATAGCAACGTAACTGTTTGCTACTGCCAGTTTGGAAACATGCTCTCGACACAGGAATCAAGTACAAGCTGCAGACATTAGGCTATAAAAGCACTTTGCAGAGCAGCTGTTTATTGATGTCTGGACTCTCCAGAAAAGTGGAGAGGGCAATAGTTATTTCTCTGTAGGTTCTGAAGCCACTTTTTTCTGTTTTACATGTCAATTGTCAGTAACATTCAGAAAGCCAAGTAATGATAACTTCAGGGCATTAAATTTGAATTTAAAGAAAAACTGAAATAATTTGTAAGGGGGTATATTTCTGTTAACCAAACTTTTATCTCAAGAATACTTAACAGTTGTCTGATAAATGCCATCTTTCTGGATGTTTTCCTTGAAATTCAGGAAAGGAGTCTGTACCACAGATGAATTCATTTACTATATGCCTAAACCCACTCTTTCTCTGTGTACTCACTAAAACAGATGCACATACATTATTAATTGTTGACTAATTTGCAATCATCATCAAGGGCAAAAAACTATACCCCCATCAGGAAAGCACATAAACATTATGATTACTTGAAAGCATAGGCAGATTAAGATGTCTATATTGAGTGAAATGGTAGCTACTGAGAGGTCTAGCAATATTTATGAAGGAAGCTTGGTAAAACAAAATGTTTATTATAACCAAATGATGAAAACCAGAAGAATCTAGGTGCTTGATAGAGGAGTCAGAATTTTTTATTCTCCCTCTCCAACCCCTCCAAAAAATGTGTATGTATACAAAGTGGAAGGGAAAGAATGCAATAATGACACATAACTTTGGTCTTGACAGTAAGTCTTAAATCTTTTTCTCTTAATAAGTTGGATTACATTATAGGAAGTGTTCATAAACCTTCACAAACCATTATAGGGTGGTTCACAAACCCAATCATTCAGGTAGTCTGGTGAGCAATCAGATCATAGAAAGCATCTATGTTAGGAAAGTCAAATTCATGTTAATTACATAAGCAAAGGGGTTCATATTTTCATTTTCTTCTTTGCTTGGGTTTTTGTATGCTCTGTGGTATGGACTGGGATATTTTCAGTTTTAAGTATCAAGTTGCTGAATCCGAACTAACTGTATGTTTGGAAGATTCACTCTTTCTACACTGCTGGTAGGATTTTAAATTGAAAAAATTTGAAAGGCAATGTTGAAATAGTTTTACACTGCCTTAAAAATATCCACATACTTTGACAGGATAATTTCACCTTTCTCAAGGACATAATCTGAAATTCATATGTAAAGATTTTTATAGAAAGATACACTGTGTTATATATGTTGGAGACAAATACTCAATGATTACAGTTAGCTAAGTTATAGTGTATGCATATGTTGGGATAATATAAAGTCATTAAATTATGTATATGTAATATACTCAAATATGTATCATATAACATAATTGGGAATGCATGTTATGTTCATAAAAAGCTGCCCAAAACTTTTCATAAAATCTTATCTTTATTAGAAAAATATACACTTGAAAAAATATGGAAAGTAAACAAATTGAAAAGTTGGTAAGATTTTTCTCAGGAGAAGCTTATGGATGATCTTCAGTATTTGCATATTTTTTACTCTTCTGAATGTTTTATTCATGAAATGACAAAGACTTTTTAGAGTCGGTGGGTTATAGAGGAGAAAATATCATGTGTTCACCAGATTATTTCATTTATCTGGGCTCAGAATGAAACTACCTTTCCCAACCTTCAAGTGAAGGGTTATATTTATGGTTCTCATCAATGGCAGATAGACAGAAGTCACGTGTCACTTCCAGCCCAAGGCTGACGGGTGTGGATGTGCCTTTCCCATGCACATGATCTTCTGTCTTCTAGACTGGAAATGAAAGATACCAGGACAGTAGAGTAACCTAGATCCCTTACCTCCCATTTGGATAAAGTGCTAATTATGTCATGTCTTCTTTATGGTTATTGAGATTTTCAGGTTTGTTACTTCAGTGTAGCCTAGAAATTATCAGCTATTTCACTGATATACAAGTGAATTGCTAGCTTTCTTAATGATAAAAGTCAGGGATATATGAACAATGCAAATAGGAGCATGTAAGATATTGCTGCTTTTATGTGTCCTGATTTTTTTATGTGAGTTTGTTTAAAGCTGTAAACAAACGTTATGTTTTGTGGATTCTTAGCCTGGTTGTTTACCTCCTTACATTGGGAGTGGCGGGCTTTCAGATTTTACATTAATGTCAAAAATACATGCAAAATAAGACAAATAGGTAGATATTACTTCTGCAAGATGCTTTCCTTCCATTCAGGAAAAAAAAAATCACACTTGCACACTTTTACACAAACTATTCTTTAAGCTGGTAATTTCGCCTTCTCTATGTGACAAATACATATGCATTCTTTACAATCAATCTCAAATGCCATGTCTCAATAAATCCTTGTTCAATCCAGTCCCTGATGTGTATAGACATCATTCTACATAAGCTCTCAGTTCAGAAATAATCCTTTTTAAAATTCTTATAGTCACAAGTCTTAGCAAAGAGCCTAGTGTAATATAAATAATCATTAAATTTGATAATGTTTCTAATATGTTTTATTTGTAAAGTCCTGTGTTTATTAATTCTACTGTTGAAGTGAAAGAAACACAAGTGTTTCCCATTGCATGTTCCTCCTACCCATGTGTGTGTTCATGGTGCATGCTTAGTCACTCAGCATATCTGATTCTTTGTGACCTCATGGGCTGTAGCCCACCAGGCTCCTCTCTTCATAGAATTCTCCAGGCAAGAATATGTCAGTGGGCTGCCATTCCTTCCCCAGGGGTCTTCCTGAATCAGGGATTGAACCTGCATCTCCTACATTGGCAGGCAGATTTTTTTTATCACTGGGTCTCCTGGGAAGCTCATTCTCCTACCTAACTTAGCTATAATAAATACATAATTTACTTCTTTAAAAAACTATCTTGGATATTTTTGATTCTGTAATTTTAATGTAGTAATCCTAACTTTTTCCTTTGGTAACTGAAGTTGCTTTTAAAAGGAACCAACTTTACATTTTAACTTCTTCAATCATTTAACTTTAATGTAACATTTTTAATGTTAGATAACAACTTCTCTGATTGTTTTTTTTTTTTTTTTTTACTAAGTGAATATGCTAGTATATAAATCCTAGCTTACTTGTGTGATTTAGGGACTATTATGCAGTCATTAAAAATAATGTAGTAAATTTAGTTATACTACCTATAATATTTTTCATTACATATTTTGGGGGTCAAAAAATAATGAGTGACAGAATTTGACATTAGGTTATGGACTTCTGTTTCCACTTAGATTGTAGAAAATCCTCTGAACTAGATTGCTTCCCCCTTAAGAACACAAAAGTTAGATAATCTATAAAAGCTTGTGTTTGTCTTACTCAGAATGCTTAGTGCACAGGCAATCAAGCACACTGAATTCCAAGCCCTCTGAAGAGACAGGATACATGGACTCTTTTGCCTATGATGAATGGAACATGGGGCAAGTGGCAACCACCAAAAAAGTGGATAATAAGAAAACTTCTAAGATATTAACACACTCTTAAAGCTCGAGTGAGGGCTGGAGGAGAAATTTAGAATCTCCAGGAACCTCAGACATAAGAAAAAATCTGTTTTCATTCAAAAGCTTTTTTTCCATGGGCCTTCATTCTGTAATTACAAGACTTGAGGAAGAGCAGGGACTTGAGTAAGTTCCCATTGGTGACCAGCAGGCACAAAACCCTCCTCACTTCTCCAGGCTCTTTCTCATATTGGTAAAGCTGTTTGTCTCTGAGAGAAGGGAAGGGCATTTACTTGTCCCCATGACAACCACACCATTATGCAAAGTATCTTGGTCCAGCTACCAAAATACAAAACCATTGACTAGGCAGCTTAAATGGTGGACATTTGTTTCTCAGAGATCCGGAGGCTGGGAAGCCTGAGATTAGGGTAATAACATAGTCAGATTCTGGTAGAAGCCTTTCCTGATATGCAAACAGCTGCCTTCTTGCTGTCTCCTCACTGACAAAGCTTTTGTCTTCTTCTTTAAAATGGGCACTAATCCCATCATGCATGTTCTGCTCTCATGACCTCATCTAAACCCTAATTACTTTAACAGGGCTCCACTTTCTACTATCATCACATTAGGGTTCAGGGCATCAATATGTGAATTTGATGGGCACAGGGGAAGATGGAAACATTTAGTTTATAACACCAAGAAACATTGACAATAGTCTGCTACTGTGAAAGATGAGGAACCTTCCTTCTACTAGTTCCAGGGACCGAACCATGTCTCTTACATCTCCTGCAATGGCAGGTGGGTTCTTTACCCCTAGTGCCACCTGAGAAGCCCCCACTGGTCCCAGGCAAATATATTCTGCTCTGGAAATAGGAGCTGAAAACAAAGCTGTCGGTTCCTAGGGAAGGGGCAGGAAACCCACTTGGGCACAGGATCTCGCATTGACATAAAGATGATGTTTGCTACTATTGAGGCAAGGGTGAGAAATTCTCTATAACCTAAGACCATCACAGGCACAGGCAAAGTCTGGCTATTAAGGTTGGGAGAGAAACAGAAATACTAAGATAGTAACATCCTTAAATAACAGGTTCACAGGACCCACCTAAGACTGAGGTTAAGATAACCAAGAATCTCTCATCCATCCTCCACCATAAGTCTTGCATGGAGTAGCATCCATCAGTAGTCTCCAGCTGCAGAAATGTAACAGTTTTGAGAAAGCCCCCTCTATGCTGCAGGTATTCAGGGCCTCAGGAATAGAGTGAAACAGAAACACTGAGAAAAGTCCTCTAGCACACTAAGTCTGCAGTAGCAGGAGGGAGCACAGCCCTCCACTGCATGAAGAAATAGACTATTTTCCTCTCCTTTACTACCTTCCTTTGGGATTAACTAGTGTGATCTTGAGTCCAAGGAACTCTCAAGAGACTTCTTCAGCACCATGGTTCAAAGGCATCGATTCTTCAGCTCTCAGCCTTTTTTATTTTCCAGCTCACACATCCATATATGACTACTGGAAAAACCATAGATTTGACTATATGGGCCTTTGTAGGCAAAGTAATTTTTCTGCTTTTTAATATGCTGTCTAGGTTTGTCATAGCTTTTCTTTCAAGGAACAAGTGTCTTTTAATTTCATGGCTGCAACCACTGTCCACAGTGATTTTGGAGTCAAAGAAGATAAAGTCTGTCACTATTTCCATTGTTTCCCCATCCATTTGCCATGAAGTGATGGGACCAGATTCCATGATCTTCATTTTTTGAATGTTGAGTTATAAGCCAGCTTTTTGACTCCTCTTTCACTTTCATCAAGAGGATTTTTAGTTCCTCTTTGCTTTCTGTGATTAGGGTTATGTCATCTGCATATTTGAGGTTATTGATATTTCTCCCTGCAATCCTGATTCCAGCTTGTGCTCCATCCAGCCTGGCATTTCACATGATATACTTTGCATGTAAATTAATGTGCAGGGTAACAATATACAGCCTTGATGTTCTCCTTCCCTAACTTTGAACCAGTCTTTGTTCCACGTCCAGTTCTAACTGTTGCTACTTGACTTGCATACAGGTTCAGGAGGCAGATAAGGTGGTCTGGTATTCCCATCTCTTTAAGAATTTTCCACAGTTTGTTGTGATCCATGCAGTCAAAGGCTTTAGCACAGTTGCTGAAGTAGAAGTAGATGTTTTTCTGGAATTCTCTTGTTTTTCCTGTGATCCAGCAGATGTTGGCAGTTTGATCTCTGATTCCTCTGCCTTTTCTGAATCCACCTTGTACATCTGAAAGTTTTTGGCTCACATACTGTTGATACCTAGCTTGAAGGATTTTGAGCATTACTGTGCTAGCATGTGAAATGAGTGCAATAGTGCAGTAGTTTGAACACCCTTTGTCATTCCTCTTCTTTGGTATTGGAATGAAAACTGACTTTTTCCAGTCCTATGGCCACTACTGAGTTTTTCAAATTTGCTGACATATTGTGTGCAGCACTTTAACGGCATCATCTTTTATGATTTGTAATAGCTCAGCTGGAATTCCATCATCTCCACTCACTTTATTTGTAGTGATGCTTCCAAAGGCCCACAAGACTTCACACTCCAGGATGTGTGTCTAGCTCTAGGTGGGTGATGTGGTTACCCGGGTCATTAAGTTTTTTTTTTTTTTGTATAGTTCTGTGTATTTCTTGTCACCTATTCTTAATATCTTCTGCCTCTCTTAGGTCCATAACATTTCTGTCCTTTATCATGGCCATCTTTGTATGAAATGTTCCCTTGGTATCTCTAATTTTCTTGAAGAGATCTCCAATCTTTCCCATTCTATAGTTTTCCTCTATTTCTTTGTATTGTTCACTTAAAAAGGCTTTCTTATCTCTCCTTGTTATTCTTTGGTACTTTGCATTCAGATGGGTATATCTTTCCTTTTCTCCCTTGTCTTTTGCTTTTCTTTTCTTTTCTCAGCTATTTGTGAGGCCTTCTCAGACAACTATTCTGCATTTTTGTATTTACTTTTCATGGGGATGATTTTGATCACTTCCTCTGTACAGTGTTATGAACTTACACCCATAGTTCTTCAGGCACTCTGTCTATCTGATCTACCCTTCCTTGGACCTATTTGTCACTTCCACTGTATAATCATAAGGGATTTGATTTATGTCATACCTGAATGGTCTAATGTTTTTCCCTACTTTCTTCACTTTAAGTCTGAATTTGCAATAACAAGTTCATGATCTGATCCACAGTCAGCTCTCAATCTTTTTTTTTTTTTTTTTTTGCTGACTGTGTAGAGCTTCTCCAACTACAAAGAATATAATAAACCTGATTTTGGTATTGACCATCTGGTGAAGTCCATGTGTAGTATTGTCTTTTGTGTTGTTGGAAAAGGGTGTTTGCTATGATTGATACATTCTCTTGGCAAAACTGATAGCCTGTGAAAGTGAAAGTCGCCCAATCATGTCCTACTCTTTGCGACCCCATGGACTGTGTAGTCCATGGAATTCTCCAGGCTAGAATACTGGAGTGGGTAGCCTTTCCCTTCTTCAGGGGATCTTCCCAACACACGGATCAAACCCAGGTTGCCCGCATTACAAGTGGATTCTTTATCAGCTGAGTCACAAGGAAAGCCCAAGAATACTGGAGTAGGTAGCCTATCCCTTCTCCAGCAGATCTTCCCAACCCAGGAAATGAACCAAGGTCTGCTACATTGCAGGTAGATTCTTTACCAACTGAGATTGTTAGACTTTGCCCTGCTTCATTTTGTACTCCAAGGCCAAACTATCCTGTTATTCCAGGTATGTCGTGACTTCCTATTTTTGCATCCCAGTCCCCTTTGATGAAAAGAAGGACAGCTTTTTCAGTGTTAGTTTTAGAAGGTTTTGTAGGTCCTCATAGACTTGTTCAACTTCAGCTTAATACAAATGTAATTTAAATCATTTTTTAAAAATGAAATAAAATATATATTTTATATTTGGATAAAAATTGGATGACTTATTTGATAAAATTGTTCATTTAAAATTGTCATCCAAATTCTCATTAGGGAGATAGCATGCTATTTTGGAGATTATTTTATTAGGCTAATTGAGATTGAGTACAATTTTAATGTCTTGAATTAGCAAGAGCAAAAATATCAAAATAGGTAAATTATTCTTTGTTTAAACCAATAAGGGATTTTATTTATTTATTTTTAAAATTTTGGGGAGTATAGTTGCTATGCACTGCTCATCGTTTCTCTTGTACAACACAGTGAATGATTTATACATATGTCACCCCCACCTTTTTTTTAAGATTTCTTTTCCATTTAGGTTACTAGAGAGCGTTGAGTATAGTTTCCTCTGTTGTACAGTGGCTTCCCATTAGTTATGTATTTTAAGTATAGTGGTGTATATATGTTGATGCAAATCTCCCAATTCATCCCACCCCCTCCCTTTGCCCCCTTGGTATCCATATATTTGTTTTCTACATCTGTGTCTCTATTTCTGCTTTGCAAATAAGTTCATCAGTACCATTTTTCTAGATTGCACATATAAGTGATATTTGTCTTTCTGTCTCTGACTTACTTCACTCTATATGACAGAGTGAAATTTCTAAAAGGAAAAAGTAACAAACTGCTATCCAGCAACATGGCAGGGTCTGCAAAATGAGAATGTCTAGTATTTAATTTTGAGGTCAAAATTCTGTAAGCATATGACACCCTCCCCTCTCTCCTCACAAACTTCTAGTAAAGTTGACTCCATGTACAAGAACTTTGTATGATATTTGGAGTGATACAAGGGGAGAAATAAAGAAGTAGTGGAAAAAAAGCATAGTTGAGAAAAAAACAAATGCATCAGTATCAGAAAGAAGTCTTTAAGAGTATCCAGTTGAATTCACTGGAGAAGGCAATGGCAACCCACTCTGGTTCTCTTGCCTGGAGAATCCCAGGGACGGCGGAGCCTGGTGGGCTGCCGTCTATGGGGTCACACAGAGTGGACACGACTGAAGTGACTTAGCTGCGGTAGCAGCAGTTGAATTCAAGGAATACTGGAGTACAGATTTGTACAGTCTTCAGACTATGGAATGGTGGCTCAAGGCCAGCCTTTTGGATACTAAGGCAGAGAGACCCCTAATGTCTAAGTTACATGACGATGTGTAGAAAAAAGATAGACATTCACTAACAAGCAACATGTGTTTGTATTGTGTTATTTTTAGATACACATTGCAAGACCGATTTCAAAGTTATCAAATAGTTTTTTACACTCATGGAGAGAAATGAAAAATTACCACAGAACAGCACTATGCAGCTGAACTTGCCACTTCTCTGGCACGTGGTTGCTCAGGATGGTAGCACAAAAGCCCCAGAAAGAGAATGAATGAGTCTGGGAGACAGTAGTGGTGAGGGCCTTCACTTCTCCAATTTCTGGGATTTTGGGGGCTGAGGAGACTATAACTTCAGTATGGAGAAAAACAAATTATGATGTTTTATTCAGAATATTTTGTTACAGAAAGTACTTTCTTTTTTTTTTTTTTTTTTTGTAGAAAGTACTTTCTTTTAATGGCTTTTATCACACTCTTTTTGTGGAAGGAATCAAGGGTATTAATCAAGGGTATGGTATGTGTTTGCATTAAACTCTTACTCTACTGGTTATCTTGCATGAGTATGAAACTTCCCTTTTTACTTGTGTGTTTCCTTTACTTTTATTGTTACAATAAATATGTGTTACTTTCATATTCAGAAGTCATAGAAATAGTAAGTATTCAAATATGAATAGACATTTAAAGTCTTATTACCAATTAGGCATTTATACTTCAAATGCTTTTGTCTTTTCCCAAACAATTCCTATCAGTATTTGATTCTTCCTTTATATAGACTATAAAGTTATTTCTATTATATGGCATAAACAATTTTGTATTCTTCTAGCTTTCACATGTTTTTGCCTTATATGTTTTTGTGTTGGTTGTTACATGTTCTTCATAGATATGCCATTTAATAACTTCAAAATACACTGATTGCCAAATGGATAACTATTCTATTATTGGGGCCATTAAGATTTTTTCCTCCTATGTTTCCTCTGTAATGAAGAGTACATTCTTAATCTATTCTGGTTGTGTATAACAGAAAGCAAATGGACTTAGCTCATTCAAAAAAAAAAAAAAAAACAGAAAAAAATAGATATTTGCCCCTGACAATCTAAGGAAAAACTGAACAAACTTTTCAGTTGGCTCTGAGACTGGGGCAGTTCTGAGGCTCACCACAGGAAATGGATTTTATTTTCTCTCTTCCACTTAGTTCTTGTTGTTGTTCAGTCACTCAGTCGCATCTGTCTCTTTATGATACCATGGACTTCAGAAGGCCGGGCTTCCCTCCCCTTCCCCAGAGCTTGCTCAAACCCATATCCATTAAGTCAGTGATGCCACACAACCATCTGATCCTCTGTCATCCCTTTCTCTGCCTGCCTTCAATCTTTCCCAGCATCAGGGTCTTTTGCAATGAGTCAGCTGTTCACATCAGATGGCCAAAGTATTGGAGCTTCAGTCCTTCTAATGAATATTCAGGATTCATTTCCTTGAGGATTGACTGGTTTGATCTCCTTGCAGTCCAAGGGACTCTAAAGAGTCTTCTCCAACACCACAGTTCAAAAATATCAATTCTTCAGCGCTCAGCCTTCTTTATGGTACAACACTCACATCCATACATGAGTACTGGAAAAACCATAGATTTGACTATATGGACCTTCGTTGGCAAAGTAATGTCTCTGCTTTTTAAAATGCTGTCTAGATTGGTCGTAGCTTTTCTTTCAAGGAGCAAGTGTCTTTTAATTTCATGGCTGCAGTCAACATCTGCAGTGATTTTGGAGCCCAAGAAAATAAAGTCTGTCACTATTTCCACTGTTTCCCTATCAGTTTGCCATGAAGTGATGGGACCAGATCCCATCATCTTAGTTTTTTGAATGTTGAGTTTTAAGCAAGCTGTTTCACTCTCTTTCAACTTCATCAAGAGGTTCTTTAGTTCTTCTATGCTTTGCATATCTGAGGTTATTGATATTTCTCCCTGAAATCTTGATTCAAGCTTGTGCTTCATCCAACCCAGCATTTCACATGATGTACTCTGCAGAGAAGTTAAATAAGCAGGGTGACAATACACAGCCTTGATGTACTCCTTCCCCAACTTTGAACCGGTCCATCATTCCATGTCTGGTTCTAGCTATGGCTTCTTGACCTGCGTATAGGTTTCTCAGGAGGCAGCTATTGTGATCTAGTATTCACATCTCTTTCAAAATATTCCACAGTTTGTTGTAATCCACACAGTTAAAGGCTTTAGAGTAGTCAGTGAAGGAGAAGTAGATGTTTTTTCTGGAATTCTCTTGCTTTTTCTATGATCCATCAGCTGTCGACAATTTAATCTCTGGTTCCCCTGCCTTTTCTAAATCCAGCTTGAACATCTAGAAGTTCTTGGGTCACGTACTGTTGAAGCCTAGCTTGGAAAGTTTTGAGCATTATTTTGCTAGTGTTTCCACTCATTTATTGACATAAATTCTTCCAACACTCAACCTCCATGTCCTTCAGTTCAAATGTCAAAAGGGAAAAATCCTGGAGCCTTGATTGTGCCATGTGTCTCCCTATCGCTAATCAACAATATACAAATATGGCAGCCAGCAAAAGATGCTCCCTTGTGAATTTGGACAAATAGTTCCAAGAAAAGAAATGTACAAATATCCCAATAATTGTCTCTAAGTGTGACAAACGATTTGGGCATAGGTCTTTTTTGATTTAGTGTTATTTCCTTTAAGTAAATATCCAGATATAGATTTTCTCAGTAAAAGGATCTTTGATGATTCTTTACAGATTGATGTCTTTATTTCTCTTTCTATTGCTCTCTCTAAGCAATGTCCTCTGCTGATCTCATCTAAGGCAATGCCTTCAACTACCACTTACAAGTAAATAAATTTCCAATCGATATCTAGATCTCCAATCCTACTTGGTAGCACTATCCTCATATATCCAAGCTGCTTACTTAAAAGCTCACAGAGAAAGTCTCATTGGTACTTCAAACCACCAGAACTTCAGTTAAATTCATAATGTGCATGCTCAGTCACTTAAGTTGTACCTGACTGGAACCCTATGGACTGTAACCCACTAGGCTCCTCTGTACGTAGGATTCCCCATGCAAAAGTACTGAAGTAGGTAGCCATTCCTTCTCCAGGGGATCTTTCCTGACCAGAGATCAAACCCAGTTGGCAGGGAGGTTTTTTTTGACTACTGAGTCACCACAGAAGTCCAAGTCAATATGGATCCTAACCTAAACCTCACCATTTTTGTTAAGCTTGTAAATCAGTTTGCAATGTTGGCAGTCAACAATAAAAGTGGACTTTGGCTAAACTAAACAAAGAGCAATTGGGGGAAAATAAAGGATACTTGGGACTCAGAAAAAATTTGTAGGAAGCAAATATTCACATTAATTCAGTTCAGTTCAGTCACTCAGTCATGTCCAGCTCTTTGCGACCCCATGAACTGCAGCACACCACGCCTCCCTGTCCATCACCAACTCCTGGAGTCCACCGAAAGCCATGTCCGTTGAGTCAGTGATGCCATCTAACCATCTCATCCTCTGTCGTCCCCTTCTCCTCCTGCCCTCAATCCTTGCCAGCATCAGGGTCTTTTCCAATGAGTCAGCTCTTCGCATCATGTGGCCAAAGTATTGGAGTTTCAGCTTCAGCATCAGTCCTTCCAATGAACACCCAGGACTGATCTCCTTTAGGATGGACTGGTTGGATCTCCTTACAGTCCAAGGGACTCTCAAGAGTCTTCTCCAACACCACAGTTCAAAAGCATCTATTTTTCAGTGCTCAGCTTTCTTCACAGTACAACTCTCACATCCATACATGATCACTGGAAAAACCATAGCCTTGACTAGACAGACCTTTGTTGGCAAAGTAATGTCTCTGTTTTTTAATATGCTGTCTAGGTTGGTCATAACTTTCCTTCCAAGGAGTAAGCGTCTTTTAGTTTCATTGCTGCAGTCACCATTTGCAGTGATTTTGGAGCCCAGAAAAATAGTCTGCCACTGTTTCCCCATCTATTTGTCATGAAGTGATGGGACCAGATGCCATGATCTTAGTTTTCTGAATGTTGAGCTTTAAGCCAACTTTTTCACTCTCCTCTTTCACTTTCATCAAGAGGCTCTTTAGTTCTTCTTCACTTTCTGCATAAGGGTGGGGTCATCTGTATATCTTAATTAGAGTGCCACTAAAATCTCAGGGTGTGCTAGAAGGATAATACACAGAAAAGAAGCAGCTAGAGAATTGTTAGATGAGATCCAGATCTTCTAGGGTAAAAACACTGTACCTACAGTGATTTTTTAGCCCAGCAGAAATCTTAGAAAGTACATCAGTGTGGACAGGCAGGTTCCTGTTTCACCTAAATTGAGTGCAAATTTAGGGGGAAAAAAATTGTAGTAAAATCTATATACAATAAATGTAGAATAGAACAAATGAATTGCTTTTAAATGAAAAATTGAAGACCCTGTGAAATTTATATTTTCTATATTGCTCTTATTAAGTGATTGTATATACAATCAGAGAGAAAGAGAGTTTATGTTTTGTGAAAGCTCAGGATGATGAGAAATAAGTTACTAATTCTACTTAGTAGAAGAAGAAGTCAAAGGAGGCTTCACTTTCAAGATCGTGGCGTATTCTTTGAAGAAGGGATCAGACTTTCCAATAAGGTGGGGTTGGGAAAGAGCATTCAGTGCAGACATAACAGTGTGCACAAAAGAACATGGACACATAAGTTCCAAGCATACTAAAGACCCTGAAGGTTGCATTTTGTGTCCATTGAATAGATTGCATCAGGAAGAATTAGCCTCAGCTTAGGACTGAAAATCAGTAGGGCAGCCCATGAAAGCTGTGAACACTAAAGAATTGGACTTGACCCTATAGGTTGTTATTGAAAGCTTACAAGGAAAAGAGCTAGAGGCTCAAATTTGCAATTCAGAAAGATCACTCTGGCATCAGTAAAGCCAACGGGGGACAAGATGTGGATAATGGGAGGGAGTTGAGATGAGAGTAACTGTCAGCCAGCATATCTTGGAAAAGCAACTGAAAATAATTTTAAATACTGTAATGTAAAGAAAGTAGTAGAATGCAAGCATGACATAAAACATGGAAGCTGAGTGGCAGTCATCCTTTTAAAATATTTATGAATCATTTATAAAATATTTAAAATTTTCAGGTAGACCTTTTTTATATATAAAATAAGTCATTCCTTTTTTAAAACATTTTAAAAATTTCAAGCAGCCATCTATATAAAACATTGTTAACTCATGTTATGCTTCATTAATGCTCACTCATAGCATAACAACATTTAATTTCTTTTTAGAAATTAAACCAATTCTTCTTGTGTATTGGGGTAATAATTCTAGGTATTATTAATATCATAATGAGCTTATGGCTAGTCAGTTTTCCAGTTTACAGACTACCCTGGGTAAAATTTTGATACACATAATATTTTAAGGTAATAAAGAACTATAAACATTTCATTTTCTTCAGCAAATAGAAGTTCCCATAATTAATATGTTACACTATAACTCTACAATATATATTACATCTCAGGGACTGCTGTTTTGATTCATATGCTGCCTGGTTCATCAGAAATGCAAACTATAGGCATTTGCTGTGAAAACCTTACCTCTAAATTTTGAGTTTATCTAACATCTATCAAGTGTGAGATTGTTCCTACAATTGATATTAACAATGACAGTGCTTCAAAAATTATAGAATACAACTTTCCTAATTTTCTCAAAAGGGACTGCTAAACTTATTTGTCTCACAACACCAGTGAAGCAATTTAATCTTTAATAATTTTGGAATATCAAAATCTGCTTGATTTTTCTCCATCTCTCAACCAGTGCTGGTTATTTAACACTTTAAATGTTCTTTTACATCATAGCCTCCTCTTCATTAATAATGAAATACTGTTTACATTCAACTAACCCAAAATTGTATACTGAATTAGGCATCATATACATATCAAATTATTTAAAAAAAATTTTAAACACTTGTTCTCAATTTTTATATTTATCTTATTGTCATTAGTTAACAATGTTTTAGGGAATTATATTTCTATTTATATTTTCTATGAGTAATAAAACACCCTATGGACCTTAGTAGGTTATTCTTGGGCTTCCGGGTGGCTCAGATAGTAAAGAATCCACCTGCTGTGCAAGAGAGCTGGATTTGATCCCTGGGTTGGGAAGATCCCCTGAAGGAGGGCATGGCAACCCACTCCAGTATTCTTGCCTGGAGAGTCCCATGGACAGAGGAGCCTGGTGGGCTACAGTCCATGGGGTCCCAAAGAGTTGGACAAGACTAAGCGACTAAGCACACAGGTTATTCTTAATTACTGTATACAGTACCAAGCCCTTTTTAAATTTACTTTTTCTCTCCTTTATTTTATAAAGTGAAATTGAACAGGACTGAACCAATACCCTACAAAGGTACCCTAAAGTCAATTATACAAGTACAGGATGAAAGAAACATCATAGCAGTTTCTGTAAAAATATGTGAGGATTGAGTTTACAGTAAGGTTAGTAAGGCATGCGAGTCGGTAAGAAATCAGTTATCAAATGGAAATTTGAGTTTCTTTGTATAATTTTAACTGTAGCATTGTGTTTGGTTCTGTGTACTTTAAAAAGAAAGAAGTAAAGTCTCATAAAGGGGGAAAATTCTGGGTTGTTACAGAACTGGACAAGAGTTCCTAAGTATTAATATTATAGAATAAAATACATGGATGGATCTAATGGAAAAATAGAGACTAGAAGCCAGATCAAAGTTGTAAAGTCAGAGGGAGTCAACAAGGCATTTAACCTAAAAGAATATATGATTCATTTTTAATTATTTTAGAACAGTTACTCATGCAGCAATGGGTGGAAAGCTTACCAGTAGTGAAACCAGCATGCAGAATGAGGGAGATGATGGAGAAAGCAACAATGAGGAAGGACAGGAGGAGAAAAATTTGAGAATAAGAAAAAGGCAAAACCTATAGGATCTTGGGGCTTCCCTGGTGGTGCGGTGGTAAAGAATCCACCTGCCAACATGGCATACATGGGTTAGATCTCTGGGATGGGAAGATCCACAGGAGAAGGAAATGGCAACCCACTCCAGTATTCTTGCCTGGGAGATCCCATGGACAGAGGAAGGGCTAAATCCAGGGGGTCACAAAAGAGCTGGACAAAACGGTGATGAAACATCAAAAGATAGGATACGGGGACTATTAGATACTGAGTGAGAATTACACTGAAATTTTCCTCTCTCCCAGGAAGAGAAACAAGGAAAGATGTTAATGGGAACTACTAGAAGAAAACAAACAAACAATGGCAGTTAATTAAATTTGTTATTTTTAACCTCATTCTTAAAAATAAGAATTGAAAATTAAAACGAGAGACCAGCTTTATCAACTGTAAGAGTTCTAGTATTGGCTTCTGGTCAAACCCCAAGTTGCAGGTGAGAGTGTAAATGTAGGAAATGGAAAATGTCTGTGCTAATCAGGAGTCTTACACCCTTTACATTACTTGTTAATGGTAACATTGGCTATATCTACTACCAGTGATTTGTCCAGTATATGTCAAGCTTTGGATTAACTGCAATGCTGGAGAGCCTGCATCTCCTAGAGACAAACTGAAATGAAAGTATAATTCTATTGAATAGGAGAAACAGAACAAATGAGAAAAAATCCAGATCATTTGAAGCATCTGGGGAAAATAGGGGAAATTTCAAGACTTCAGATGGACAATTTGGGACCTGGGTACATGCTGTATTACTCTAGAGGACTGACAGCTTTCAGTGGTAGAGCATCTTTGGCTTCAGATTCAGGAAACCTTTACAGATGCTGACTCTGATTCCATTTCCTAAAAATGATAATCATTCATGGCAGACAGGTGTGGAGAGATGGACATTCATGTACAAAGATGAAGAAATTAAGATGCAAACCTACTTTCTCAGAAACTTTGTTGTAATACATGGAAGAGCCTTAACAATATTTGTTCTCTGAGTCTCGGTAATTCCTCCTCTGGCAATTTTAGCTTGTGGAAATATGCAGGAATGTAGGGATCTGTGTTCACAAATATTCATTGAAGTTTTATTTATAACTATGTATAAGAAATACATGCTAAAGAACCAACAGTGGAAAAATGATTGTAATGATTAAAATAGAAGAATGATTACAATAAAACACTATGCAGCTGAAATGTATACAAAAAGCAAGTTGCCAAACAGAGTATATAAAAATATTGCTGTTCAGTCGCTCAGTTGTGTCCGACTCTTTGTGACCCCATGGATTGTAGCACACCAGGCTTCCCTGTCCTTCACAATCTTTTGGAGTTTGCTCAAACTCATGTCTGTTGAGTCCATGATGCTATCTAAATGTATATAAAAAACACATTTATTTTTTAATATTTAATTATAATACCTTGAAATATTAGCAATATTGATCCCTTGACTATAGGCTTATAGATGTTTCAAATTTCAAATTTGTCATGATAATGATGATTCATTGTTTATATAATTGAGAAAAAAAAATACCATTTTAAAATTCCAGATAGATCAAGCTTTCTGGTCTTAGACTGTAATTCCTTGTTTAACAATGTAAGTTTATCTTTTCCAGTTTAAAGCTTGTTTCCGAATAAAGAAAGAGGCAAAAGGATTTGATAAGTTTAGCCTGAATTTGTCATTTGTTAATACTGCACAATCAGCCCACAGTAATAAGTCCTCTCTCATAGTAGCTGCAGTGTTGACTAGTGAAGAAGAGAAAAATCACCAGAGAAAAATCATCCTGATTTGTATCATTTGCTGATTTCCATGTTGTAAATGCTCCTATTATGGCTGATATCAAACTGCCAACATTTTAGCATCCATCTTGCAAATTATTTGATACTTAACAATTGGCCCTCCCCAGGCAGCATAAGCTCACTCCGACTCTTCATGAGCATATGCTCAACCAAGTTTGTTGAGATAAGTGAGTAAGATTTTGGTTGCCTTCTTTCTGTCAAAAGATTTGTTCCTATGGGTTTAATTTTATTTATATTATCATTACTATTTTATGTCATTTCCTAAGATTTTTCTTTTACTTAAGTACCCTTTCTTTTGGTCTTTTGGAAATTGTTTATTTTCAGCCATATGAGTTAAATTCTTTAAGGAGATGACACCTCTTTATTTTTCTACAGGTTTATTTATGAATATATTATCAAAATCCATTTTTGAAACCTCCTATCATTCTCTCCTTTCAAAATCATTGGTTATAAGATTATGCTTAACTAATTTATAACTTAAATTTTTTCCCTAAAATTTAAGGTACATTTTTACCTGTTTCAGTAGTGATTTATTCCTATTATTAAAATTATTTCTTTTGCTTGGGGCTCTTTTATTCTCTAAGTTGAGTGGTTATATTCTCCAGGTTACTTCTTTGCCATCAAGCATTTTTTCTTTTTTTCCTTTTTGGTAAATTCTACACCAGAGGAATGTTCCACTTGTCCTTTGAATTGTTCACCTTCATTCTGGATATTTTCCACTGAATACACTTATGCTTTCTAATCATTTAATGCCTATTACCTTCTTCATGTTTATTTAAAATACATTGGTTCACTGCCTGACTTCAGGCTCTACTATAAAGCCACAGTCATCAAGACAGTATGGTACTGGCACAAAGACAGAAATATAGATCAATGGAACAAAATAAAAAGCCCAGAGATAAGTCCACATACCTATGGACACCTTATCTTTGACAAAGGAGGCAAGGATATACAATGGAAAAAGGACAACCTCTTCAACAAGTGGTGCTGAGAAAACTGGTTAACCAATTGTAAAAGAATGAAACTAGAACACTTTCTAACACCATACACAAAAATAAACTCAAAATGGATTAAAGATCTAAATGTAAGACCAGAAACTATAAAACTCCTAGAGGAGAACATAGGCAAAACACTCTCCAACATAAATCACAGCAAGATCCTCTATGACCCACCTCCCCGAATATTGGAAATAAAAGCAAAAATAAACAAATGGGATCTAATGAAACTTAAAAGCTTTTGCACAACAAAGGAAGCTATAAGCAAGGTGAAAAGACAGCCTTCAGAATGGGAGAAAATAATAGCAAATGAAGAAACAGACAAAGGATTAATCTCAAAAATATACAAGCAACTCCTGCAGCTTCAATTCCAGAAAAATAAATGACCCAATCAAAAAATGGGCCAAAGAACTAAACAGACATTTCTCCAAAGAAGACATACAGATGGCTAACAAACACATGAAAAGATGCTCAACATCACTCATTATCAGAGAAATGCAAATCAAAACCACAATGAGGTACCATTACACGCCAGTCAGGATGGCTGCTATCCAAAAGTCTACAAGCAATAAATGCTGGAGAGGGTGTGGAGAAAAGGAACCCTCTTACACTGTTGGTGGGAATGCAAACTAGTACAGCCACTATGGAGAAAAGTGAGGAGATTTCTTAAAAAGCTGGAAATAGAACTGCAATATGACCCAGCAGTCCCACTTCTGGGCATACACACCGAGGAAACCAGATCTGAAAGAGACACGTGCACCCCAATGTTCATCGCAGCACTGTTTATAATAGCCAGGACATGGAAGCAACCTAGATGCCCATCAGCAGACGAATGGATAAGGAAGCTGTGGTACATATACACCATGGAATATTACTCAGCCATTAAAAAGAATTCATTTGAAACAGTCCTAATGAGATGGATGAAACTGGAGCCCCTTATACAGAGCGAAGTAAGCCAGAAAGATAAGACCAATACAGTATACTAAAGCATATATATGGAATTTAGAAAGATGGTAACAATAACCCTATATGCAAAACAGAAAAAGAGACACAGATGTACAGAACAGACTTTTGGACTCTGTGGGAAAAGGCAAGGGTGGGATGTTTTGAGAGAACAGCATCGAAACATGTATATTATCAAGGGTGAAAAAGATCACCAGCCCAGGTTGGATGCATGAGACAAGTGCTCGGGGCTGGTGCACTGGGATGACCCAGAGGGATGGGATGGGGAGGGAGGCGGGAGGGGGGTTCAGGATGGGGAACACATGTAAATCCATGGCTGATTCATGTCAATGTATGGCAAAAACCACTACAATATTGTAAAGTAATTAGCCTCCAACTAATAAAAATAAATGGAAAAAAATAAAATAAAAAATAAAAGAATTCTAAAAAATAAAAATAAAATAAAATACACTGGTTCATTAAATATGCTCATCGTTCCTTAGTGTTCATCAATTTGAGTCCTGTAAAGTTGCTTAATATAAATGGTTTTCAAAATTCCCCATACCTCCTTGGTAAGGAAAGGAACATTGCGTTTTTTACATTCTTCATTATTTTTTAATTGTTTTCCTTTCTTCATTTTTTTTTCTGTTAAAGTCTGATGAAAGGAAGGAATTCAATAATTCAAGTGTGTTGTAGCATCATTAATTTTACTCCTTTGCTTATTACTAGAGGATCTATTTTCTCTATTCTATTTGCCTTTCACCTTATATATTTGTAAAAACCACTTAATTAACTTCTTTAGTTATAATTATCTCACTTATTTATTTTTGGTTGTAATCCTTTCACTGTGAAGATTAACTGAAAAATTACTTTGTTTTTCCTCTTTATTTCAAAACCTAATCTTCTTACTATTAGTTTTTAAAGGCAATCACTCCAGCTATATTGAAATTGAAAAAGTAATTATTTTAAGGGAAAACAACCTAGGAGTAATCAGCCCATGATATCTGTGCTCAAAGTTATATGTAAATTGTTTTTTATTGTTTATATAAAGTGAACAGAGGATAAAAATAGGGGAGAGTTGAGCTTCTTATAATTTCAGGTTTTTCACTTTTTTAAGCAAAAATTGCACTTGGATACTTCTCCCTGCAAGGATATGAACTTTGAATTTATTTTCAGAAAGGTTTCCAATACTATTAAAATCACATTTTGCTCAAATTTATAAAAATAATCTCTACATCTAATGCTTAAACATGATATGTCCCTTGAAAAGGGGCTTCCCAGGTGACTCAGTGATAAAGATTCTGCCTGCCAATGCAATAGCCACAGGAAACATGGGTTCAATCCCTGGGTCAGAAAGATTCTATGGAGGAGGAAATGACAACCCACTCCAGTATTCCTGACTGGAGAATTCCAGTGAGAGAGGAGCCTGGCTGGTCACAGTCCATGGGGTCATGAAGAGGCGGACATGACAGAGGCTGAGCGTGCACACATGCCCCTTGAAGAAACCTTTCAATATTCATATCGTTGGAAGATAGTTCTCCCTCGGTAGCTCCTGTTCCTACATGTCTTGTAAGCACAGAGATTTTCTTTGTTCTGGAATATCTTTTCAAGGATGTTTGTATAAAGAAAAGCCTTAGATGCTAGATTAGTATCTTCTTCTGGAGCAAAGGAAGAAGGTATACTTACTGTCTCTTATAAAGATCGGGGCTCCTCAGTCATGGCATTTTTTTCTCCTGTAATGAAACCCACTGCATGTGCAGGTAACAGTTGTCCCTCTTTGCATCTCCCTATGTGAACCAAAAAAAAAAAAAAAAATGAAAATGCCATTAATCTTATTATTTCTGTTGCAGTGAATAACGAAAAGTTTTGTGTCTCTGACCTAGGAATCTTGTGTTTTTCGCCAGCATCTATGAAACTATAGCAAATTAGCTTTGTAACTCACGAGTAAAATACCAGACCATTTGCTATTCTTCATGCAAATAGTAAATCATCATCGACTTAGAAATCAAACAGTTGTATCAAAAGTTCTAAACTTTCTAAAACATCTGATTACTTCCTTTCCACTCTCTTCCTATGCTGTGAATCACCCAGGTTTTAACCATGAAGAGTGAAGAAAATTAGAGATATTAAAAACTAACTGCAGTATGCATTGTTGCTAAACGAGCAAGGTGATCAGGCAAACTGTTGCCTGAGAACCACAGAAATAGATTGAAAAGTCTCAGTGGTATAACTCTAGGAATTAAAACAGATACAAATGAACCCATAGCAATTCATAAATCAAAAATGAGGTGACTCCTTTGGCCCAAGATGCAGAGCTGTTTACAAGGCTAAGAAACCTTACTATACTTCTATGGGTGCGAAGGGTACTGTGATCAGAACTGAAATAAGAGAGAACTTTTGTGTGAATTAAAAACAAAACCAACAAACAAAAACAAAGCTACCCATGTGGGCCATGCTGCCTACTAGCTTGGAGAGTTGACAGTGCCTCTCTGAAGGAACAGGGCCCTGCTCTAGGGCTCAAGATTTGTGAACTTCTTGAGTAGAACTTGGGCATTTCAGAGCTTAACACATTCCCCAGCAGAACATTTTGGGGAAGATTACAAAAAACCACCTTATCAAGCAGCAGCAAGGTATTTCATTTTATGTGTGTGTGTGTATGAAAGTTGCTCAGTTATGTCCATCTCTTTGCCACTCCATGGATGATAGTCCATGGAACTCTCCAGGCCAGAATACTGGAGAGGGTGGCCTTTCCCTTCTCCAGGGGATCTTCCCAACCCAGGGATTGAACCCAGATCTCCCACATTGCAGGCGGATTCTTTACTAGCTGAACCACAGATATGTGTACTTGTGCCTTATTATAAGAAAAGTTATTTATTTAATGTATACTGTGCCAGGTAGTGTGCTAAATACTTTAAGTGAACTCTCTGATGTTATTCCAAAAGAACAGCATGAAACAACTATCATTATTAACCTCATATTGCAAATGAAGGAAATAAGGTGTATAATAATGATCTAGAGTATAACAAAGGCAGGACTCAAACTCAGACCTGAGTCCAAAACCATGTATTTAACCATCACACACTGTTGCCTTTAATATCTTTATCTTCTTACTTAAGAGAAAAAGATGATATTCAGGTTGTAGCTTTTTTCACAACTTACTTTCACCCCCTATCACCCTCCCCGTCACTCCCAAGCGTCTCTTAAATAATTAACACTCATGATGTAATTCTTCTTCATGTTACAGTGTGATGATTTAGAAATCAAATGCCAGAGTTTAACTTCACTGTTTGTATTGTACTGTTTGCTTGTTGATGCCTGAGTTCTGCTAGGAAAAAAACAAAAACAAAAACTTGAATGTTGCTGAAATGTAACATGTTTCACATTTTCCATACTTTCATCTCTGGTGGCTCAGACAGTAAAGAGTCTGCTCGCAATGTGAGAAACCTGGGTTCAGTTCTTGTGTCGGGAAGATCCCTGGAGAAGAAAATGGCAATCCACTCCAGTATTCTTGCCTGAAACATCCCTTGGACATAGAAGACTGGCAGGCTATAATGGGGTCGCAAAATGTCAGACAGTACTGAGCAACTGACACTTTCACTTTCACTTCATACTTTCATTGGATGTACTGCAACCAACTAGTATTCTGAAAAACAAAACTTCTTTATTACATAAATTCTAATATTCTTAACTTCCCGGTGTATTTTGTCCATTTTTTTTCCCCCTGCGCAAAGCATCCCTGACTTTTTATAGTAAGGCAAAATTATGACAATTAAGTCTTTTGATTTTCTATTCTCATGTCTGGAGCAACATATCTTTTTGAATTCTCTTCTTCCCAGAATTCAGTAAAAACTCAGTACTTTTTTGGTCTCTTGAATAAGGAATAACAACTTAGAAATTAAATAGGCTCAAATAATTTATATTTTAAAGTGTAGAGCAGCTGCCATGGGTGCAACTTGGTTTTCCTAAATCCACTGAGTTTTTCTTTGTTCTTTCTATTTATATCCTCTTGCTCCTGTGAAAGAGAATAAGGATGTCTTCTGAGGGAATTTGCCCAAAGCACCTCTTTATGCAGCTAAGGAGAACTCAGCTTCTGAAACCAAGCCTCGACAGATACAAGGGATGTTCTGCCTTGGGAGTCTTAAGAATGCATCTTTTTATATTTGTCAGCAGTCAGCCTTGCTCTTTCCTTTGTAAAAAAAAGAATCAGTTTCTCTTTTGGCATTACATTTTGTTAACCCCCAAAGAAAAACAATGTATATAAATTATTAGGATGTTGTGATTAACAAACTTTACTTAAAATGCATTTAAAAACAAAACAAAACAAAACTTTAGAATAATGAACTCCTAACTGAAATTTTTGTATCTCTAGTGACTGAGTCATAGTCCAAACAATACATTTTTCATTCTTCTAATTAATTTTTGGATCGTTGCTAATAATGGACTGTGGAAAAGAAAATTCAATAAAATTCTAAGGGCAAATTTTTAATCAAACAACAAAAATCAAACATTTGCATCTATTGCTATCATAGCATACAATGTAATGGTAAAACAATCATGATTTTTATTGCCTGCGCTTGCATCCTTGTTATCCCTGAATGTCTAAATTTTTCTAATAATGATTGCTTTCTACTCTGTTTCATCAAATTCTTAGTATTGTCTCATTCAATGCAACTTGATATGATATGAAAGTAATGTATTAAGCAGTAGTAAAACATGGGATTCTGAAAATACTACAATTATCAAGTCATCATATTCAAGGATATTTACTATCAATTTTATTTCCTAAATATCTTAATAAAATTACCCTGTTTTGTGATAAAGGTATATACAAAATGTCTCGAAAGATTTCCATGTGTAAAAGATGCCAAAATTTGATTCACATTTCTAAGTTTATGAGGCATGATAATCTCTAATGGCACAGGAAACCAAAAATACACATTATTGCCATGGAGTTAAAGAATCTTCCAGTTGTGACAGCAACGGACTTAACGAGCCGATTCTAGCAATAATTGAGTTTCTGTGCTTTTCTTTTAATTTCACTACCTGATGATACCTGAGAGTGGTAGACTTTATTTCAGAGTCCCATTAGGCACCATTATGTGATCCTGTTTCCTGGGGTTTTAAAATCTAATTGTCAGTCAATGTGTTACAGTAAGCCTAGCTTTCGTTTGATTCTCATGGCTCTACACGGTGGGAAAAAAACAAAAGAAGTATGTTCCATCATCCTGTCAAGGAGGTTTCTTAACAAATTACCTTTTCCCTCAAAAGAAAACACAGAAAGACTTTTTGTTGCTTTAACAATTCTCATAGTTCATATCTTCTTCTCTAAGCTATTAAAGGGAACAAAAACTGAAAACCCATAGAGCACAGATATTCTGACAACTGATGTCCTTAAGATTTATGAAGAAATTTAAGTATTTAATAACTATATATGAGTAATCTGTGCTTCTTAAGGATATTTTAGATCTGTTCATAAACCTCTGCCTTGTCTAAGAATAAAAGTACCCAACATATATTCCACTTGACCTGCAAGAACATTTGACTTAAAGTTTGAAAATTGGTTATTTCCTTTTCCTTTAGTTATTTTGTCATGAAATATGTTCTCTATATCAGTTTTATTTTTATTTATTAATTTTTTTGGGGGGTAAGAGTTCATGACTGTTTTCTGTTCTAGGGTTTTTTAAGCACATTTAAACATTGTATCTTTAACACAGTCAAATTAATGTTGTATATCCATAAATCTCACTATTGCTAAAACTCCAGAATGAACAACCTAGAGCTAGAGAAAGATTAAATTACACATTAGTTTAGCTGAAATTTTTGATAAGCCCTGGTTAGATGCACTTAGACTGGAATTACTACACATCAAAATCATTTTGACAAAAGCAAAATTGTATCTGTAGGTTTGTTCAACTTGTAGATTTGTTACTGCTTTTTCATTCTGTGGAGGAATACCCCTCTAATTGTTTTAAATAAAAGCCCTTCAAAGTTCAGAAAGAACTGCTGCTTAAACATTAGGACAGCATAATTATTTATATATTTCTTATAAGTATAAAGAAGAAGACACAAAGGCACATCTGTATTCCTACAAAATCATAAAGATCTTGGTCATTTGCTTTTACATTGAACTGGGGAAACTAGTTTATAAGTAGTCTCAAACTGATTTATAAAGACACCCTCAAGTGGCCCTGATCCAGGTTAAGAATATGGTGTTCATGTCTGTCCTGCCTGCTATGTATGCAGCAGTCTTGCTGTCATTTCCCAGGTTTCACTAAATGCATTAGATTATATAAATGTGAGCTCAGCATTCAATTCCCCTTTGTCTTTCATAGTTTGACCATACTATTCGAAGTTAACATCGTTCCCGTCTAGCAACAGTAGAAGCATATGTGTGTGTTCAGTTGTATCTGACTCTTTCTGACCCCATGGACAGTAGCCCACCAGGCTCCTCTGTCCAGGAGATTTTTCAGGCAAGAATACTGGAGTGGGTAGCCATGCCCTCCTCCAGGGGTCTTCCTGACCCAGGTAGCAGAGCAGCACATAAAAGCAAGAGAGCATGTGTGTCTGCTCAAGAACTGGCTGTAACAGAGGACCCTCAGCCCCTCCCCGCTGCATTTCCCTTTTATCTATAGACTTTGACATCATTAAACAGCTCAGAACAGTTCAGTTTTTCCTAATGATGGGTAAATATACAAAAAAAAAAAAAAAGATATGTTATCAATAAAGTAGTCCTTTGGAGAGCAGAAATCTGAAGTTAAAACATTGCCAGAGAAACTCCAAAATAAATCCACAATCTCCAATAATTCCTAGGAATTTGAGATGAAATTTAGTCTTTGGAAAAAGTGTTAATTCATGTCAGTCACATCATTTCTGAACAATGACTTGTGCTAAACACTGTATTTAGTATTATATATTTTTTTCTTTAACTGCATAAACAAAGAAGTCAAATAAGAGTAAAAATAGTCAAAGAAGAAGACATGAACTTCTCCATTTTACAAATTAAAAACAACATTGCCAGAGATGTTCAAGGTCACATAGTTAGTAAATAGCAAAGGTAGCTTTTAAACACAGAGGTTGATGACTCTAAAATCTAGAATTGCTCTACTCCATTGCTCATTAAGACCCATAGTCTTAAGTCAATGAGAAGCATGTAAGTTCTAGAGAAGGAAAATCAAAAGTTTAGATTACATTATGTGGTTTTCTTCTGATTTTAATACATCTCTCCTTAGAGCCTTTCACTGACTTGTTTGACTCCAAAGGCATTGATAAATGCTTAACCACAAGTGTTTTATTCTGTATACTTTGCTGAACTCACTTTGCTTTTGGCTTCTGCCTTTGAAATATAAATAAAGTATAAATAGAATTGAAATATGCCATGAGTTCCTGCTATACAAACAAAGATTTCGAATATCAGCATATCATGTTATGAGAAAAACCAGACATGAATATCATATTAGACACTGTCCTTTGAAAGGCAGAAGGCAAATAAATGTTTAACCACTATTTTTTCTCCAGTTATTGGGACAAGCAGAACTCACAAGAAAATGATAATTTGTTATATATTAATACTTGTTAGCATGTCTACAAATTTAATCTATTTTGATGGTAGATAGTACACACATAACTTTATCCAAGGGGTAATTTAGTCATTTAGCAGTTATTTCTTAGCATGTTCACCAGGGACTTCCCTGGTAGCCTAGTGGTTAAGACTCTGTGCTTCCACTGCAGGGGGCTCAGGTTCAAACTCTGGTTGGGGAACAAAGATCCCACATACTGCACGGTGCAGCCAAAAAGAGAAAAAAATATGTTGACCAGATAACTCACTGTCCAAGCTGGATACGTTAAGAATGAGTAGGGCTATTAGTAATACTCTGGACTAAAAAATATAAATGAGAGTATCCCAGAAAAATTGTGGTGTGTAGTCATTCTGTTTATGAAATATCTACTTTATGTTTAAGATTGTTTTAGGCACTATGGAAGGGCATAATAAAATTAGCAGATGACCTGAAAAGTTAGCAGTTTCATTAGAGAAATAAAATTTACCAGTGGTACCTCTGGAAGATAATACAAAAGAATATATCATTGACTGCTAAATATAAGGTACTTTCTAAAAGTACTATAGTAATAATTTCAGCATAGGAAAGTTCCTTGTGGGAGAGCTTCATGCAGAAAAAATGGACTTTGCAGAGTTTAAGAATCTGGACTAATATACAAAAAGCCAGAATCTAAATAGCACTGATTGGCAATTTCCAACCTCTTTTCTACCTGCATTACTCTATTAATAATCCCTCAAATAAGCAAAAAGATGATGAATAGATTTTTTGAAAAGTAAAGATTATATAAGAATTCTGGATTATTATCCATGCATGGAACTACCTACATCTAAATTAGAAAACAGATATATATCTTTCAACATTATGTCATGACTCTAAATACATTTAAATTTTTTTTTGTATGTAGTCAATTTTCTCTCCGTAAAACTGTATCAGAAACCTATTATTGCAACATGATGCTAGCAAATTACTCCAAAACTTAGTTCTTGCTACAGGAGTAGGTTCCCATTGCTACAAGTCACTTAGTTAACAGTGGTTTAGCTGATCTAGACCTGTCTTGTCTGGACAGCTCTGCTTCAGGCTGCGTATTGGTGAGACTTGGATCCAGGCAGTGGTTCAGTACATTTTTATTCCATTTTTCTTGTTCGGGAACCCAAGCAAAAGGAGCAGCAGCTATGTTAGACATATTATACTTTTAAAATCAAATCGTAGAGCACAAACACAAATAGAACCACATATGCATATTTAAGGCCTCTGTGTGTTATATCCAATAAAACTGAATGGGCAAAAGATATTTAGTTATGCCTAGTATCTCTGGGGTGGGAAAATATGTTCTACCTACAACATTAAAGAGGTTTTGTATGTGGAGGAAAATTTTTAAAAAAATGCAAATAATTACCATCATATTGGAGATCAAAGTCAGGATCTGCAGAAACAAATTTTTTGTTTAAATAAATAGTTATTACTTATTCATTGATAAAAAATGTTCTTTGAAAATTTACTCTGTGCTAGGCATGTTTCTTGCATAGAGTATAAGAACAATGACATAAAGCTTCCTCTGGAACAGCCTAGAATGTAGCAGAAGATAATGTATGAGCAAAGACAGGCTTGTGATAGAAATTTAACTTGGCTAAAGAGTGCTCAAACTACCGCACAATTGCACTCATCTCATATACTACTAAGGTAATGCTCAAAATTCTCCAAGCCAGGCTTCAGCAATATGTGAACCGAGAACTTCCAGATGTTCAAGCTGGTTTTAGAAAAGGCAGAGGAACCAGAGATCAAATTGCCAATATCTGCTGGATCATCGAAAAAGCAAGAGAGTTCCAGAAAAACATCTATTTCTGCTTTACTGACTACACCAAAGCCTTCAACTGTGTGGATCACAATAAACTGTGGAAAATTCTGAAGGAGATGGGAATACCAGACCACCTGACCTGCCTCTTGAGAAACCTGTATGCAGGTCAGGAAGCAACAGTTAGAACTGGACATGGAACAACAGACTGGTTCCAAATAGGAAAACAAATACATCAATGCTGTATACTGTCACCCTGCTTATTTAACTTATATGCAGAGTACATCATGAGAAATGCTGGACTGGAAGAAACACAAACTGGAATCAAGATTGCTGGGAGAAATATCAATAACCTCAGATATGCAGATGATACCACCCTTATGGCAGAAAGTGAAGGAACTAAAAAGTCTCTTGATGAAAGTGAAAAAGGAGAGTGAAGAAGTTGGCTTAAAGCTCAACATTCAGAAAACTAAGATCATGGCATCTGGTCCCATCACTTCATGGGAAATAGATGGGGAGACAGTGGAAACAATGTCAGACTTTATTTTTTGGGGCTCCAAAATCACTGCAGATGGTGACTGCAGCCATGAAATTAAAAGACGCTTACTCCTTGGAAGGAAAGTTATGACCAACCTAGATAGCATATTAAAAAGCAGAGACATTACTTTGCCAACGAAGGTCCGTCTGGTCAAGGCTATGGTTTTTCCAGTGGTCATGTATGGATGTGAGAGTTGGACTGTGAAGAAAGCTGAGCGCCGAAAAATTGATGCTTTTGAGTTGTGGTGTTGGAGAAGACTCTTGAGAGTCCCTTGGACTGCAAGGAGATCCAACCAGTCCATCCTGAAGGAGATAAGTCCTGGCTGTTCATTGGAAGCGCTGATGTTGAAGCGGAAACTCCAATACTTTGGCCACCTCATGGAAAGAGTTGACTCATTGGAAAAGACCCTCATGCTTGGAGGGATTGGGGGCAGGAGGAGAAGGGGACGATAGAGGATGAGATGGTTGGATGGTATCACCGACTCGATGGACATGAGTTTGAGTAAATTCCGGAGTTTGTGATGGACAGGGAGGCCTGGTGTGCTGCGATTCATGGGTTCGCAAAGAGTCGGACACGACTGAGCAACTGAATTGAATTGAACTGAACTGAAAGTAATACTGATAATGTTATGTATAACTGCAATTCTACAGAGAGATTATCTGGGGATCTGATGCTTTCTAGAACTACTATGAAGCAGTTAATGATGACTTTGGGTAAGGTTAATATAAAGCAGGCTCCAGGACAATATCTCAAATTCCTCTTTCCTGCTTTCTGTTCAAGTACAGTGATGGAACAATATAAGAACTGCTTAATTGTTCCATAATACAATTCAACTTTAAGAGTTACTTTTTAACTGTCTTTATTGTTCTGACAAAATAATTTTCCTAGTATCCAACAGTTATTTAGGATAGAAATGATAGAATATTTATAGTCATATAAATGCTTTAACATAAAGTAGCTGAGTAATTTAGGACACAGGTTATCAAAGCTGAGTATACTTAAAAATCATCCAGGGTTGAGCTTCCCTGGTGACTCAACGGTAAAGAATTCATCTGCCAATGCAGGAGACATGAGTTGATACCTAACCTGGTTAAGATCCCACATGCTCGGAGCATCTAAACCCCTGCATCGTAACTATTGAGTTATGTGCCCAAGAGCCTGGGAACCATGGCTTCTAGCCCATCTGCCACAATTACTGTGATTTGGAGCCCAAGAAAACAAAATCTGTCACTGTTTCCACTTATTTGCCATGAAGTGATGGGACTGGATGCCATGGTCTTAGTTTTTTGAATGCCGAGTTTTAAGCCACCTTTTTCACTCACGTTATTTTTGCCTCAAGAACCCCATGAACAGTATGATATAGTATTAGGGTAAGCTCAACATTCAGAAAACTAAGATCATGAAATCTGGTCCCATCACTTCATGGTGAATAGATGGGTAAACAGTGGCTGATTTTATTTTGGGGGGCTCCGAAATCACTGCAGATGGTGATTACAACCATGAAATTAAAAGACACTTACTCCTTGGAAGGAAAGTTATGACCAACCTAGACAGCATATTAAAAAGCAGAGATATTACTTTGCCAACAAAGGTTCGTCTAGTCAAGACTATGGTTTTTCCAGTAGTCATGTATGGATGTGAGAGTTGGACTATAAAGAAAGCTGAGCACTGAAGAATTGATACTTTTGAACTGTGGTGTTGGAGAAGACTCTTGAGAGTCCCTTGGACTGCAAGGAGATCCAAGCAGTCCATCCTAAAGGAGATCAGTTCTGGGCGTTTATTGGAAGGGCTGATGTTGAAACTGAAACTCCAGTACTTTGGCCACGTGATGTGAAGAGCTGACTCCTTTGAAAAGACCATGATGCTGGGAAAGATTGGGGGCAGGAAAAGAAGGGGACGACAGAGGATTAGATGGTTGGATGGCATTACCAACTCTATGGACATCAGTTGTGGTAAACTCCAGGAGTTGGTGATGGACAGGGAGGCCTGGCGTGCTGTGATTCATGGTGTCGCAAGGAGTCGGACATGACTGAGCGACTGAAATGAACTGAACTGAAGTACCTAAAAAAAACATAGTAAGCTCAGAAGTTTTAGATACAGTTTTAATGATAAAATAATCAATTAAAAATTCTATTTTGTCTGATATAAGTTGATACTCCTGTTATCTTTTGATTTCCAATTGCACAGAATACCTTTTTCTATTCCCTCACTTTCAGTCTATATGTGTCTCTAGATCTGAAATGGGTGTCTTGTCAGCAGCATATATGCAGATCTTATTTTTGTATCCATTTAGCCAATCTCTCTTTTGGTTGGAGCCTTTAGTTCATTTAAATTTAAGGTAACTATTCATTGAGAACATTGTATATTCTTATTGCCATTTTGTTAATTGTTTTAGATTTGTTTTTGTAGGTCTTTTTTATTCCCTTTTGTTTTACTGTGATTTGATAGCTATCTTTAGTTTTTTACTTGGTTTCCTTCTTCTTTCTCTTTGTATATCTATTAAAGATTTTGGTTTGCAGTTATCATAAGGTTTTGGTTTAGTAATCTATATACAAACATGATTGTTTTAGCTTGCTGATCTCTTAATTTCAAAAATATTTTAAATACCCTGTACTTTTATTTTCCTCCCTTCTTGATGACTGGTTTTGATATCATATTTTATATCTAATTGTTTTGATTATCCCTTAAGTGTGTTTTGTATATATAGATGATTTTAATACTTTTGTCTTTTAACTTCCTGATGCAATGGAATACTACTCAGCCACAAAAAGAATAAAATGATGCCATCTGCAACAACAGGTTTGAATCTAGAGATTAGCTTATTAACTGAAGTCAGACAGAGAGAGAAAATATCATATGATAGTGCTATAGGTGGAACCTAAAAAATGATACAAATTAACATATTTACAAAACTAAATATACCCATAGACATAGAAAATAAACTTATAGTTACCAAAGGGAAAGAAAGGGATAAATTAGGAATTTGGGATTAAAATATACAATCATATATAAAATATATAACCAAACAGGAGGACCTACTATATAGCACAGGCAAGTATACTTCACATCTTATACTAACCTATAGCACAAAATAAACAAGAATATATACATACACACATGCACGCACATGCACACACACACACACACACACTGGTTCACTTGGCTGTATACCTGAAACTAACCCAATATTGTAAATCAACTATATCTCAATAAAGTTTAAAAAACAAAATATATTTACAAAGAAATTACAAGAACATAGTAGTAAAAAGACCTAAAACAAGAAAAGCATGAATGCAAAAGAGAAAACAAAGAAGTAAAACATAGAAGCTAGGAAGGTACTAATAGTAAACATAAGACCTAACATTTGTGAAAAACAGAAATAGGGCCTTATGTACCACTGCAGAAGCTTGAAAACTTAATTAGTTTTAGAACCAATGTTTGGAGTCAGTAGTCAGAAGAACTCAGCTTTTTATCCTTTCCCTCACACTCCTGATAACTAACCTACTAAATTGTCTGTACGGAAAGCCCCAAATCAAATATTTACCAGGTCATATGTTTTAACTTCTGCAGCAACCCCTCATCTTCCACCAGTGAGAAGCATGCATTTGTGAGAAAGTTGTTTTGCTTTATGTGCAAAACACCTCCACTTGTTCACAAGAGTGGGAGAATAGTCCTTTCTTCTGCTTCAGGGATAACTTACTTGTGCACCACTTTTTATGCATCTCAAAAAAGCCCTTTAGATGATCAGGCAATAGTCATAAAATTTTAGACAAAAATTCAAAATATTATTAATAATACAATATTTATGTTTTTATGTGCCTATGGTTATCTGCATATCTTCTTTGGAAACTGTCTATTCAAGCCTTCTGCCCATTTTTAAGTGGGTCATTTTTTGATACTGAATTGTATGAACTGTTTATTTATATTGACCCCTTATACGTAATATCATTTGTAAATATGTTCCCCATTCAGTAGGTTGTCATTTCATTTTTCCAGTGGTTTCCTTTGCTGTGCAAGTGCTTTTAAGTTAAATTAGATCCCATTTGTTTATTTTTCTTCTGTTTCCTTTGCCTTGGAACACAAATCAAGAAAAAAAAAATGTTACTATAATGTGTGCCAGAGATGTTTTGCCTGTTTTATTCTAGGAGTTATATGAATTTCAATCTTATATTTAGATCTTTAATCCATCTTGAGGTTATGTTTATATATGATATTAGACAATGGTCTAATTTTATTCTTTCACATGTAGCTGTCCAGTTTCTCCAACATTACTTATTGAAGAAACTGTCTTTTCTCTATTATGTATTCTTACCTCCTTTGTCTTATATTAATCGATCATAGTTGTATGAGTTTAGTTCTGGGCTCTCTATTCTGTTGCACTGATTTATGTGTCTGTTTTTGTGCCAGTACTCTACTGCTTTGATCTCAACTGGTAAATTATCTGTTTCTCTAATTGTTTTTTCAGTGATTTTTTATTTGAAACAACTTCCTCTGTCTTCTCATTTGGCTTAACTTTCTATCTCTGTGAAATTAGCTGAAACAGCTACATATTGGGGTCTTGATGTGGTGTTCTTATGTGGGAGTGTCCCTATACAATCTGTGTCAACCCAGTGGCTTTGGTGGAAGAGTTGTATCTGATGTGAGCATGACTCATGTCTTCCTATCGGATATGCTGGGAGCAATCACCCAGCATATCCTGGGTGATATCACCTCCTGCCAATCACCTTGGTAGGAGGCATGGCTGCAGGTGGAGTGGCTACAGCCAGAGCCAAGTGTGAGTCACAGAGCAAGAGGGGCTGAGGCATCTACTCAGCATGGGCTGGCTTGCATACTGGGTGGTCTCAGACCCAGAGTTCTGGACTGCATCTGATTCATTGCCCCCCTGTGACTGCCAGAAATGGTTGACCTTGCCTTGTTGGAATACCATGCATTTTCTTCAGCTGAGGCAGTCTTCACTCTAGTGTGGAGCTGTACCTTGGAGCAAGTATTCCCAAGTGGGTACTCAGCTTGGCCTGGGGAGCACATTGGAGTGGTCACAGAAATCCAGCTGGGGTTCTAGGCAGTTTCAGCCTGTTTCCTTTCCTTTTCTAGAGTGAAATATATGTGCTCTTCATGAGTGGAGTCTTGGCTTACAGCTATGCTATCAGTCCCACTGGTTTTGAAACTGACTAAGGGGATTTATCCTACCAGTGTCAGACCTCAGGCTGGGCCACCCAATATGTGGTTTGAATCACCGCCCCCACCCCACTGCCTGCCCAGGGAGGGTCTCTGTATAATCCCCCTTCTACGCTGTGTCTTCTTCCAAAAACATAGGACCAACCTAATTCTTTTCCCTTGCTACCCAATCTGTGTGTATATTTACTACAGTCTTAATTATATAAGAGAATTTCTACCAGTCTCAGGTTTGTTTTCAGTGAGAATTTCTCTGCATGTAGGTGTATTTTTGATGTGTATGTAAAAGGAGGTCATCTCTGTGTTCTCTTACTCCCCCAATTTATTATTGAACTATCTACTGCAGCTTTACAGAGATTAGTGCCTTCTCCCATATTTAATTATCAGTCCTTGGGAAATTAATATATTTTAAAAATGTATTAGAGATATTAATATATAAAAACAAATATATATATCTTGGGCTTTGAAGTTTGAGAGTTTGGGTTTGAGTCTTAATTCTTACACTTAGAGTTTATAAACATTATTCAACTGTTGAAAATTTTTAATAAAATCACACTGGTAAAATTCAAATATAATGCTTGGAAGATGATCAGTAAGGCATTGATGATTGATGTCTTTAGTAATATAAATATATATACTTAAGTATATATATTTATACAAAGTATAAATATATATACTTAATGTAAGGAAAGTAAAATATACATTATGTATTTTATTATATTTTTTTTACATTATGTATTTTAAATGTAATAATACTATAGTCCCTCCCCCCCAAAAAAAAAAAACTCTTGACCATTATGAATCTATTATCCTTTGAATACACATTTGTTTAAATATGTAGATTTCACTTTTTCTAACTGAAATATAATTTAAAACATTGACTCAAAGTGTAATAGTTCATTTCATTATAATCCTCTACTTATTATATTTTTATATTAATATAGTCTCAGTACTATAAAATACTCTTCTCACAATGTCCCAAGCTCATCGGTTTCAGAAAGATGCACCCACCATTATTAATCAACAAAAGATTCTGTCAATCTCAGCCCTCAAATGTTAAATTGTATTCTCCACAGCAAGCCACAAAGCCCTTTTTGATATTAAAACATCTTTAGTCTCATCATGGACTATTGCACAGTCCACTCCTTTAAGTTATTAATCTCATTATGTAACATCCCTGCCCAAGTCATTCACTTTAAAAGGACTCCCCTTTTGCTATTAATACCACTGTAAAGACCAAAGGAAAAGAAGATAGCTCTTTCCAAACCTCAAAAGGGAAGGAAGTGATCTATTCTTTATTATACTTTATTATGTCCTTTTAAAAATCTTATCATGTATTGGCAGTAATATTCATGACACTAGAGTACACTTACAATAGTCAGCTCTCATGGTTATCAAAAAGCCTCACTTTAGCATTTAATCAACTCTAAAAGCCATTCATTGCTTTGGATATTCCCAGTGCAGTGAACATTATCCATAAGCTTTTTTTTTTTTCATAAGGAAGCAAAATGGCATAGAGATGGAACATAACTCTAGTAGGGATTTATTTGATTTTTAAAAGGGCATTTTAATTTCCATAATAGCTTCTCCAAGGAGTCTACTGAGCGGCCTTTAATATATCAAGTTTAGGAAAAACTTAAAAGCATTGTCTTTCCTTCTGTAGTTAGGGCTCCTTTCAGGAAATAAGTAGATGTCTTGGTGTCAACTCAAGCAAAAGAACATGTGAAAGGCTGGGTTATGCAGCTGTAGTAGAATCTTCATCTTTGCATGGTGGATATTGGGACACAGAAAGGTCTCTCCAATCTCAAGTGTCTTTGTCTGAGGTGCTAATACCACTGTTCTTTCTAATGGAATGGCTTCTTAGAAGCATGTTCATTGAATCTGGGTCAAGAGATTTAATTTCTTACAGAAAAGGAAGCCCTTTTTCCATCTCATCTGACAAAATATTATATCAAAGGACTTTTACACTTTTGCTATCTTCTCATTACTGTTACTGTTTATTAGCCTGGCATAAGGAGAGGCTCAGTCCATGTTTCTGGTAAAATAAAACCTGTTCATAAACCTGGAGCTAACAGTAGTGGAAGAAGAAGATTCTCTGCTCTGTGCTCTAAGCGATTCAACCAAAATTCAAAGGCCTTTATTTTTATTTTTGCTTTGCTTTTTGTTTTGTTTTGGTATTTGTCATATATGGCATCTAGGATGCATTTGTCACTTGATTAAATCTTTCTGTCTTATTTTCTCTGTTCTCCTCCTACATTTGTGATCACTCATTATCTACTTTACTAATTCCTTTTTGTCCTTCAGAAATCTGTTTTGTGTATGTTCATCATGCTCAGTCTCAAAAACAGCAACAAAAACAAAAAAAAAATTATTTTTTCTCCACATTCTTCAACTAGTGCTTCTATGTCTAAGCTTCAACCCATCATCTAATCATTATTTTGAACTTTATTCTGGGAATTCCTATAATAATATTCCATTAGCACTTCACACACAACATTATACTTGCATACATGCAGTCATTTTGAGGGTATATGTTTGTCTCTTTGGTTGTATTATAAGGTTCTTGAGAGAAGGCACAATATCTTTTATTCCATTTATTCTGTTACAGTTGCTCATTATTTTCACATCATAGATGCTGTATCAAGATGCTGCATTAATACTTGTGATGAACCAAGTCATGCACGCTATTTCTGTCGTTTGCTTTTTGTTTACTTATTTTGTTTTTACAATGATCTGTGTCAATATCTTCAAAGAGGAACTAATGCTGATAAATATATACATAGCTACCAAATAGCTTAACTTCATTACAATGTGTTTAGCAGCATGCTAAGTGATTTACATATATTTTCTTATTCAGTACCACAACACGGTGACAGCACAGTCAGTTTGGTGATTTTTTTATTACCCGTATTAGAGCTGAAGAAGCTGAGGCTTGGAATGATGAAGCAATTTGTTCAAGGTCACACAGCAATTAAACAGTAGAGTCAAGGGTCAAATCCAGGTCTGGTTGACTCCAGCATTTTACACCCTGGCAACTTCTCAGGCAGAGAGCTAGGCTTCAGAGGGAAAAGAGTATCATGACCTGATAAATGCATTGGTATGAGACCCGAAGGGAACATGTCAAATGGGATAATAATATTCAGGGAATATGGGCAATGTATTCATGAGAACTGACAAAAGATGGAGAGAGAGGTTTCCCCATATGTTAGCACTGAATGTGATCCAAGTGTCTTGCCTTCGCTGAGAATGCTAAGTTGCATCAGTCATGTCCAACTCTTTGCAACTCCATGGACTGCAGCCTTCCTGGCTCCTCTGTCGATGGGATTCTCCAGTCAAGAATACTGGTGTGGATTTCCATTTCCTTCTCCAGGGGATCTTCCTGCCCCAGGGATTAAACTTGAGTCTCTTGCATCTCCTGCATAGGCAGGCAGGCTCTTTACCACTAGTGTCACCTGGGAAGCCCACTGGAGAATAGGCACATCAAAAATGACAAAGGCTGTGGAATGGATATCAAATCCAAGTTAATATATTAGAAAAAAATAAAGACATGCTTTATTTTTACATACATGATTAAATTTGGAAGGATGAATTTTTTATGTTTCTCCTTTTAAGCATTAAAGCTTTATAGTACCAAAAATGTTAATTGATATGTCTCTAAATTTACAGAACACTAATGCAAAATTAATTTGTCATTTGTGTAAAATTTTTAAGTTAAAAAATTATTAACTTTACTCTTCATATTTTATTATTTTGTTGTCTTGCCACAAAGGATGACAAGGAAAGATCAGAAGCTGTGTTCTACAAAGAAGAGAGACATGCAGGCATTAACCTCATTTAAATCTGAGTGATTTGGTAGTTGAATTTCCCAGCAGTAAAGCTGTACCTAAAATTGATCAACTTCAGTGTCATCAACAGATGTCCCTAAAACCATTAGCAACTAATGAATTGTTTAAAGGACCTTAATAGCTCATTTGTCTAGTCAAAACTCCATCAACTCAACCTTTGAAAACCGTACTTGCCTGTCATTAGAAATTAAGTCCATTGTCCTTTAGTTTTGAAATGACATGTATTTCAAATCAATTAAGGCAGAAAGACCAATTATCTAGTGATTTTGTGACAACCAAAATGTTGTGAATAGCTGATAAAAAAGATAGCTATGGAACTGCAGGCTATGTATTGATAATCAGGTAAAGGAAACAAAAAGGAGATGTATGTAATCTTAACATAAATCCTTAGCTCCCAAAGGGCTATTAAGTAAAACAGGTGTGTCTTCTTACAATGGCTCCCAGTGGTTTTTAATAATGAAAGCTTATATCTGAAGGCTTCTATCTTTCCTATAGCTCTTGGATGGATTTGGAAATACGGCTTAAAAGTTCTCTGCTGTCTCTTATTGTTAAACACTTTTATTTCTTCTTTTTCTTCTCTTTGAATGTTCTTGGTTATATGCTGTAATTTGTTCTGTAACTGAAACATAACTTTTATTTATAAAGTTTGTTTTTGGGAAAAATGAGAGGCATTTTCTCTTCATTTTCTGTATTATGTATAATGATGCATCTGATCCAAATTATGATTTGATAAATGCACACAACTATGCAAAATTTCCATGAGAAAATTTTCAAAAAACTACAATCATCGAATGTTAAAAAAACTTTTGATTGTCATAGCGTCACTGAAAAAGTAGTTATATATAGTCAGTTACTATAATGGCTTTACTGTTGTTAGGTAGTTAGAATGGAAAAAAGCAGTCCAAAATAGCGATGACTAAAAGACAAAGGAAGGGAAAAGGCCGCAAAAGCAGAACAAAAGAAAATCCATGGACTGGAGTGAAAACTTCAGGTGAAACAAATGCGACCCTTCTTGGCTAGCCCAATTTACATAGGGCAGGCTCAAGGTGGGGAGGAGACAAATGTATAAAAGGGGGAAGCCAAGACAGATTGAGGCCTCTCCTTTGGGGTCAGCCTGCTTTCACACCTCAAGGATGAGCTTTCCTTTGCTTGCCAAATAAAACTAAGCTGTAACTGAGCTACAACACTTGTCCACCGTTTCAAATCTTTGCTGCGGCAAGACAGAGGAAATTAAACACCCCACCAACATTTCTGGTGCCATTTCTTGGATTTAACCTGGCTGAAACAACCTAGGCTTGGCCCCTGTGAGGCGGAGACCAAGGACAGCAGAAACCCAACTCAGGAAAAGCTCCCGCGGTGGAAGCTGAAAGTGAGGAAGACCCAGTGCAGTAGAAGTGACAAGAAGCCTGCCCTGCTGGAAACAGGGACAGCAAAAACAAACTCAGCAGAAATCTCATGTGGTTCACTATCAGATTCTAGAAGACATCTGGTTAAGATAAGAGGTCATCACTCCTATGGCTGGAAGGCAATCAGTTCAGTTCAGTCACAGGGTCATGTTCCACGCTTTGCGACCCCAAGGACTGCAGCACGGCAGCCTTCCCTGTCCATCAGAAATTCCCAGAGCCTACTGACACTCATGTGCATCGAGTCAGTGTTGCCATCCAACTATCTCATCCTCTGTAGTCCCCTTCTCCTGCCTACAATCTTTTCCAGCATCAGGGTCTTTTCCAGAGAGTCAGTTCTTTGTATCAGGTGGCCAAAGTATTGGAGTTTCAGCTTCAGCATCAGCCCTTCCAATGAATATTCAGGACTGATTCCTTAGGATGGACTGGTTGGATACCCTTGCAAGGGACTTTCAAGAGTGTTCCCCAACACCATAGTTCAAAAGCATCAATTCTCCAGCAGTAAGCTTTCTTTATAGTCCAGCTCTCACATCCATACATGACTACTGGAAAAACCATAGCTTTGATTAGATGGACCTTTGTTGGCAAAGTTCTGTCTCTGCTTTTTAATATGCTGTCTAGGTTGGTCATAGCTTTTCTTTGAAGGGGCAAGTTTTTAATTTCATGGCTGCAGTCACCATCTGCAGAGTTTTTGGAGCCCCCCAAAAATAAAGCTTCTCACTGTTTCCATTGTTTTCCCATCTATTTGCCGTGAAGTGATGGAGATGGATGTCATGATATTAGTTTTCTGAATGTTAGTTTTAAGCCAACTTTTTCACTCTCCTCTTTCACTTTCACCAAGAGGCTCTTTAGTTCTAATTCACTTTCTGCCATAAGGGTGGTGTCATCTGTATAACTGAGTTTATTGATATTTGTCCTGGCAATCCTGATTCCAGCTTGTGCTTCATCCGGCCCAGCATTTCGCATGATGTACTCTGCACATAAGTTAAAAAAGCTGGGTGATAATATACAGCCTTGACATACTCGTTTCATGATTTGGAACCAGTCTGTTGTTCCATGTCCAGTACTAACTGTTGCTTCTTGACCTGTGCACAGATTTCTCAGGAGGCAGGTCAGGTGGTCTGGTATTCCCTTCTCTTGAAGAACTTCCACAGTTTGTTGTGATCCACACAGTGAAAGGCTTTGGCGTAGCCAATAAAGCAGAAGTAGATGTTTTTCTGGAACTCTCTTGCTTTTTCATTGATCCAACAAATGTTGGCAATTTGATCTCTGGTTCTTCGGCCTTTTCTAAATCCAGCTTAAACATCTGGAAGTTCACGATTCTCATACTATTGAAGCCTGGCTTGGAAAATTTTGAGCATTACTTTGCTAGCATGTGAGATGAGTGCAATTGTATGTACTCATGTATGTACTTTGAACCTTCTTTGCCCATTGCCTTTCTTTAGGATTGGAATGAAAACTGACCTTTTCCAATCCTGTGGTCACTGCTGAGTTTTCAAAATTTGCTTGCATATTGGTGCAACACTTTCTAATTCACAGCATCATCTTTTAGGATTTGAAAAACGGTCAACACTGAAATCAGGTTGAATATATTCTTTGCAGCCAAAGATGGAGAAGCGCTATACAGTCAGCAAAAACCATACCAGGAGCTGACTGTGGTTCAGATCATGATCTCCTTATTGCAAAATTCAGACTTAAATTGAAGAAAGGAGGGAAAACCACTAGACCATTCAGGTATGACCTAAATCAAATACCTTACAATTATACAGTGGAAATGACAAATAGATTCCAGGGATTAGGTCTGATAGAGTGCCTGAAGAAACACTGGTGGAGGTTTGTGACACTTTATAGGAGGCAGTGATCAAGACCATCCCCAAGAAAAATAAAAGCAAAAAGGCAAAATTGTTGTCTGTGGAGGCCTTACAAATAGCTGAGAATAGAAGAGAAGCTAAAGGCAAAGAAGAAAAGGAAAGATATACCCATTTGAATGCAGAGTTCCAAAGAATAGCAAGGAGAGATAAGAAAGCCTTCCTCAATGATCAGTGCAAAGAAATAGAAGACAACAATAGAATGGGAAAGACTAGAGATCTCTTCAAGAAAATTAGAGATACCAAGGGGACATGTCACGCAAAGATGGGCACACTAAAGGACAGAAATGGTATGGAAGGACATATAGGTAACAAAATTTTAATTCCTTTACTATCTATCATTTCTTGTTTCCTTGAACCCCCTGCGAACAGGTGAGCAGCAGTGGGTGCAGCTGAGGGACTCTGGCAGGGGCCATTCCCTAGTATGTCCTGAAGGCTCTACTATCTGCTGCACCTTAGTAGCTGTTGCCCAAGTGAGTGAGGGTTCTTCTGTCCTTAATTTTCTTTGTGCCAAGGATCTGGTTGTCAACTACAAATTGGCATTTACCAAGAGCATTGCCAATGACTGAACACAAAAGCATTTTCCATTGCCTCTATGGAGACTGAACCCCATGCTGCTATAGCTGTTGAGGGAGGTCAGGGTGGAGTGAGGCCCTCTGTGCTCCAGGGGATCTGGTGGGACAGGTCTTTAGACAGTTGGATGTTTTAAGGAACAGATTTTATGATCTCAATCCTTGCATCTCCTCATATCTAGAAAAGCACTAAATCCCTTCATGGTGACATCAGGTCCTCATGACTAGCAACAAACTTTTTGTAAAATAAATGCTTAAAGGTATTGAAGTCCCCCTTCACCAAAACCTTATATATTGACTTCCCCCGACTGCTGCTTTGGAGCAGTCAATCAGAGCTATCTGAGATGCTGCTTCCCAGGCTTCAGTCCTCATTTTGCCTCAAATAAAACTTAACTCACAACTCTCAAGTTGTACATCTTTTTTTAGTCGACAAGGTTAATGAAAATTGTGGGCACAAGTCAGGCATTAGCACATTTTCCAGCAGGCTATGAAGGGGATTCCTCATCACGTTTTTCCCACTGCTTTTTCATCCTGTCCTTCACCTCCTCTCCCCACCTATGCCACTGTTCACAAAGTGTTGGGCAGGTCATCATCTTTCCTGAAGTGGAAAAGTTTTGTTTGAAACTGTTTACCTAAGATTGGGATTCAAACCCAAGTGGCAGGGACTCTGCTATGCTTAGTCACTCAGTCATATCTGACTGCAACTTGAAAAGAAAGCAGAGTCACTCAGTTGTGTCAGACTCTTTGCGATCCCATGAACTGTAGCCTACGAGGTTCCTCCATCCATGGAATTTTCCAGGCAAGAATGCTGGAGTGGGTTGCCATTGCTTGCAACTTGAGCCTGGCCAAAACCCACTATGCCTGGTTTCAGGACCTGAGGAAGCTCAGGTTCTTGATGTCTCATTGGAAAAAAAAAAAAAAAAAAATCAGTGAGAGACACAGCCAAAGGTGGTAGATTTGTTCAGATTTAGAGAAAAGCACACTCCATGGGGGTGTGGGCCATCACAGAAGGTGAGTGCCCTTGGCCATGGAATGTCCTGTGGTAAGTTTTCCTGGGCTGAGTGATTTCATATGCTAATGAGTGGGAGGATCATTCCAACAATTGGGGAACTCCCCACTCCTTGGTCTTTTGATAGTGCCTTGAAATAGTCCTGGTGCCTCATGGGTGAGTCATTTAGCTTGCAGATTGAGGATGCAGGTTTAGCTGCATTTGATTTGTCTGTCATCTTGGACCCATTTGGTTTTAATCAGTTTATGTTAAGCCCTTGGGCTATGTCATTCTTTGTGCCCTGCCCCCTTCCTTCCTGTTTCATGCTCTTTTCCTGAGCCTGTCTGGGCCTACAATGTTACCTCTACAATCTTATGGAGGGACAAACAGAAAATAGCCGGCCTTTGGGAGGGAAATACTGTATAATACCCAATCCTTCTAGAAATTCAGGTCTTCATCTTCCATGTTTCCTACATGTGCAACAACATGTGCAACAACAGCATCTCTCAGTGATCCCACTATGGCGGGTGACAGGCCCACAATGCCTGCTAGAAGTCCATCTGTTGGTGGGATCCCTTCAAGGGCAATTGGGCTTCCAGGGATAATGTTTGCCACTTCGGAAGTTAGCCTTGCAGGCCATTAGGGCCCAAACCCTTACAACCCTTCTCCTAACGTTAAAAACATACCCCTGAATCAAATCTCCACTCCACTTTTTTAGAACATCTGGTTTGTTGCTTCTTATCAATTTGTTCTTAAACCACTTACTAACTCCTACAACCAGGGCCCTGCCCCTTTGTAGGCAACATTGCTCCACCCAGCTTATTATTAAACTACTCTTAATGCTCCTAACAGGACCAGATAACCCACTCCTATGTCATTACTTCTGTTATTACCTAAAGTGGGTCTATGACAATGAAATGTTTATCATTGGAAACACCCTCAACTGCTCTTATGGAGGACTAGGGGAAGAAATCAGTGATTTACATTCCCTTAGAGCAATAAGAGGATAAGGCGTATGGCTGTTTGTCCATGTTCCCAGTCTCAGGGCACAGGCTCGGATTGCTTTATATCACGGTACCTGTTCCCATCTGTGGTAGACAAACCAGCAATGAGTTAAGATTACAACCCCTTCATCTTACCCAGTACTAGTTATGCTGGAGACTTTGGGGATGCTCAGCTCCAGCATGGGGTCCCAGAAGGTTGACCTGCCTTGACCTGCCTAGGGATCTCGTCCTTGGGAGGCTGTCATGCCTCAACCTGCTCGGGGATCCACCAGTCCAAGGGTTCCAAGCAGTTGACGTGCCTCAACCTGCCCAGGGACCCAATTCTAGGGAGGCTGACATGCCTCAGCCTGCCTGGGGATTTGCACCCTGACCTGGGGACGCCTGGCTCTCAGGTTGCAATAGTACTGGGTAGGATAAACTTCAGAAAGACTCACCCCTAAGGAAGTCCACCTATGGAAATTGAAGGAAGCCTATTAATTGTGGGACTGTACCTGGTCTCAGCAATAACTCAGGAGTCCAACTAGAACCCCATTGTCTTTCTAGAATGTCTAAAAGAGGCCCTTCAAAAGCTTGCCAATCTTGACTTAGACTCTTATGAGGGACAGGTGATTTTAAAGGACAAAGTCCTGTCCCAGTGTGCATCAGACATCAGGCTAAAGTTACAACAGCTACAGCAGCAGGACCCTGCTGCCTCTTTAGATGAGATGGTCCAGACAGCCACCAATACCTTTCATAACAGAGAACGGGAGAGGCTAAGGCCCAGGAAAGGGAGAAAAGGAGAGAGACAAGGCATGCCCAGATACTGGCTGCCCTCCAGAGAAGCTCTATGGCAAACCCCAAGTCCTTGAAGGACAAGGCACAAGGCAAATGCCTAATCTGTAGACAGGTTGGACATTAGGCCAGAGAGTGTCCAAACCATGAGTCTCCTAAAACGGCTTCCTACAAATGCCATCAACCGGGACATTGGGCAGCACTCTGACCTAGGGACCCAAGAACCTTAAGATCTAGTGCCAACCCTTCCCTCATGATCGTTCAGCAAGACTGAAGTGGCCAGCTCCAGCCAGCCTGTTTGTCACAGATAACCATCATGGGGCTGGAGCCAAGGGAGCAACTGGATGTGGCAGATAGGTCTGAAAATTTCTTGGTTGACACAGAGTCTACCTACTCTGTCCTGACCTCCTACTCCAGAGCCTTCTTCTCCCAAACCTGTACCATTTTGGTTGCTACAAGAAAAACAATTGCAAAAAGATTCACCCAAGCACTGTTTTGTTGCTGGGATAGACACATATTTTTCCACCAGTTTCTGGTGGTCCCTGAGTGTCCTACTCCCTTATTAGGAAGAAATCTTTCCCTGCTTTTGAAATCTTGCAGCTACTGCAATCCTGATAGAAGATGCTTTAAAACTCTCTCTTGGGGGCAAACAAACTATTTTGACCAGCCACCAAGTGAAGCAACTCCTGAAGGGGAGAGGCCATTTATGGATGTCTAATCAAAGTATCCTCAGATATCAATTAGTGCTGATGGAAAATCCAGGCCTGACTATATCTCCTTATGAGGTTCTTAAACCAGCTACCCTCCTGCCTACCCCCAAGGGCTCTCTCCTCTTTCACTCTTGCCTAGAAACCTTGGACCACTGGACAAAACCCCATAGGGATTGTCAGAAGATCCTCTGACCAATCTGAGGAAATCTGGTACATTGATGGAAGCAGCTTTGTCTTGGATGGAAAAAGAAGAGCTGGATATGCAGTAGTCTCCAATTTTGAGACATAAAGGCTAAACCTTTGCCACCAGGTACTTCAGCCCAGTTGGCTGAGCTCGTAGCCCTGACTCAAGCTGTAGAACTGGGAAAAGGAAAAAGAGTAGCCATTTACACTGACTCCAAGTATGCTTTTCTGGTGCTACATGCACGTGTTGCTATTCGGAAAGAAAGAGGCCACTTTACCACCTGAGGGTCCCCAGTCTAATATGGTGTCCAAATCCTTAGGCTCTTGGAGACATTCCTTCTGCCCACTGAGGTTTCAGTCTCCTATTGTTGAGGACACCAAAAAGGGAGCACAGAAGTGGCATGAGGGAACCAAGCAGCTGATCAGGCAGCTAAGAGAGCAACATTACAGAACAATGACTTAATAGGTGTTGCCACCTTAGTTCCACAGCCTAATTTGCCAGAAACTCCTTTATATACTGAAGGTGAGACTCTTAAAGCTAAGAGTGAGGGCTTTCAAGAAGATTATATGGGTGTGGTTCCAAAAAGAGGGACTCCTTTTTCTGCCTGGGAACCTCCAATGGAAGTTGATTAACTCCTTACATGCCACTACTCATTTAGGGTGGAAGGCTTTTCAAAGATTACGGGAAAAGTCCTTCAGAGGAACAGGCCTCTAAATGACTATAAGGCGAGTGGTCTCCTCTTGTCCCACTTGCCAATTAAACAACCCCTAAGGAGCTCTAAGGCCCCAGCCAGCCCAGGACATCCAATGGTGTGGGACCTACCCAGAAGAGGCCTGACAGTTGGAATTCACCCAGGTGCCAGTTTCTCAAGGGTATAAATACCTATTAGTCATGATAGATACATTCACAGGGTGAATTGAAGACCTTCCCACCTGGACTGAGAAGGCTGTGAAAATGAAAGTCACTCAGTGGTGTCCGACTGTTTGCAACCCCATGGACTGTCTATGGAATTCTTCAGGCCAGAATACTGCAGTGGGGAGCCTTTCCCTTCTCCAGGGGATCTTCCCAACCCAGGGATCAAACCCAGGTCTCCCACATTGCAGGCAGGGTCTTTACCAGCTGAGCCACAAGGGAAGCCCAAGAATACTGGAGTGAGTAGCCTATCCCTTCTCCAGGGGATCTTCCCAACCCAGGATTTGAACCGGGGTCTCCTGTATTACAGATGGATTCTTTACCAACTGAGCTATCAGGGAAGACCCTGAGAACACTCAGGAGATGGTAAAAAATCTGTTCCATGAAATCATTCTGAGATTTGGCCTGCCCAGGTCATTACAAGGTGACAATGGGACATCATTTACTTCTAAGGTCACCCAATGGATCTCTAAAGCATTGAAAGAAAGAGAGATAGTGCTAAGTTGTGTCTGACTCTTGTGACCTATGGACTGTAGCCTGCCAGTCTCCTCTGCCTATGGGATTTTCCAAGCAAGAATACTGGGGTGGATTGCCATTTCCTTTTCCAGATGATCTTCTCAACCCAGGAATCAAACCCAGGTCTCCAGAATCGCAGGCAGTTTCTTTACTGACTAAGCTACAGGGTAAGAATTCGATATTACTTACTATCTCTACTGTGCCTGGAGACCTCCGTCTTCAGGAAAAGTAGAAAGAGCCAACCAATTCTTAAAATCAGAGATAAGAAAGATAATCCAGGAGACTTCCCTTGGATGGAAGGAGGCTTTACCAATAGCTCTCCTCCACAGCCATATTGCCCCTAAGGAACAGGTTGTTCTTAGTCCTTATGAGATGCTCTATGGGAGACCTTTTGTTTATGTCAATGACCTCTCCCTAGATCCAGAGGCTCAGAACCTCCAGTCTTATACCATGGCCACTGGGTAATTCCAACAGGCTATACATTTGTGGGGTGTCAACCAGGACTCAAGAGATTCTAAAGAGCTGCCACTATATGGTCCAGGGACTCAAGTCCTATTAAAGTCTGGAAAGATGGGTCCCCAAAGGCTCAACTCCAGTTCACATGGAAGGGCTCATACCCTGTAATACTTTCTACCCTCTTAGCAGTTAAGGTACCAGGACACGACTTCTGGATTCACTACTCATGAGTTAAGCAATGGAAGAAAACAGAAAAGAACACTCAGTACACCTGTGAGCCCCTGGGAAATCTCAGACACCTATTCAGGACTACAAATGAGTGCCATTCTACTGAACACCCCAAAATCAAGTTTCTGGGGATAAAATTTCTCAGGATAGCTCTAAAGAGTCAGCACAGCTTGGCATGTGTGTACTCCAGAATAGACAGAAGATAGATCTTTGATCCCTGAACAAGGAGGGACTTGAGCCGTCTTGAATGAGACATGTTGTTTCTGGGTAAATGCCTCCAGCTAAGTTAAAGAAACTTTCACGGTCCTCAAGAAAAACAGTCAGATCCTACAGGACCTCAAAGAATGAGCTGGGGAGTTCTCAGGGTGGCTACAGTCTCTTTTGGGGTGATCTTTCTTCTTTCAAGGGAGATTTGGAGTAGGCTAAAGATTGCCAGGAGAAATATCAATAACCTCAGATATGAAGATGACACCACCCTTATGGCAGAAAGTGAAGAGGAACTAAAAAGCCTCTTGATGAAAGTGAAAGAGGAAAGTGAAAAAGTTGGCTTAAAGCTCAACATTCAGAAAACTAAGATCATGACATCTGGTCCCATCACTTCATAGGAAATAGATGGGAAAACAGTAGAAACAGTGTCAGACTTTATTTTTTTGGGCTCCAAAATCACTACAGATGGTGGTTGCAGCCATGAAATTGAAAGACGCTTACTCCTTGAAAGGAAAGTTATGACCAAGCTAGACAGCATATTAAAAAGCAGAGACATTACTCTGTCAACAAAGGTCCATCTAGTCAAGGCTATGGTTTTTCCAGTGGTCATGCATGGATGTGAAAGTTGGATTGTGAAGAAAGCTGAGTGCCGAAAAATTGATGCTTTTGAAGTGTGGTGTTGGAGAAGACTCTTGAGAATCCCTTGGACTGCAAGGAGATCTAACCAGTCCATCCTATAGGAAATCAGTCCTGGGTGTTCATTGGAAGGACTTATGTTGAAGCTGAAACTCCAATACTTTGGCCACCTGATGCGAAGAGGTGACTCATTGGAAAAGACCCTGATGCTGGGAGAGATTGGGGGCAGGAGGAGAAGGGGACGACAGAGGATGAGATGGCTGGATGGCATCACCAACTCGATGGACATGAATTTGAGTAAACTCCAGGAGTTGGTGATGGACATGGAGGCTTGGCGTGCTGCGATTCATGGGGTTGCAAAGAGTTGGACATGACTGAACAACTGAACTGAACTGGACTGAACTGAATGCCCTTACTAATCCCTGTTATCACCATATTGATGCTGCATATTATTTCTCCATGTATTATCAATTGTCTAACCTGTTTTGTCTCTGCCTAGGTCAATAAGCTCGGAGAAGGCAATGGCACCCCACTCTAGTACTCTTGCCTGGAAAATCCCATGGATGGAGGAGCCTGGTAGGCTGCAGTCCATGGGGTCACTAAGAGTCATACATGACAGAGTGACTTCACTTTCATTTTTCACTTTCATGCATTGGAGAAGGAAATGTCAACCCACTCCAGTATTCTTGCCTGGAGAATCCCAGGGACAGGGGGGCCTGGTGGGCTGCCATCTATGGGGTTGCACAAAGTCAGACACGACTGAAGTGACTTAGCAGTACAGGTCAATAATCTATAACATGCAGTGCCAGTTCAAGAAGGATACATAAAACTACACCCGACCATGGAAAATATCACTCACCCTTGGATGGACACCACTGTAAGGACCCTGAGGCTTGAGATTAGCAAGAGGGAGAGGTCCAATGCCCCTCACCATCCCAGTTCAGCAGGAAGTAGCCAGAGAGACCTTGATGCCCCTACTCCCAAAGAATTGTGCCTCCCATCTCTTGAGGGGGGATGTGAATGTTAGGTAGTTAGAATAGGAAACAGGAGCCCAAAATTGGGCTAACAGGAGGTGGCTAAAAGACAAAGAAAGGGAAAAACCTGCAAAAATGAAACAAAAGAAAATCCATAGACTGGAGCGAGAACTTCAGATGAAACAAATATGCCCCCTTCTTGGCTAGCCCAGTTTGCATAGGGCAAGCTCAAGGTGGAGAGGATGCAAACATATAAAAGGAGGAAGCCAAGACAGACTGAGGCCTCTCCTTTGGGGTCTGCCTGCCCTCACACGTCGAGGGCTTTCTATCCTTTATTATAAAACTAAGCTGTAACTGAGCTATAACACTGGTCCACCATTTCAAACTTTTGCAATGGCTAGACAGAACCGAGAAAATTGCACACTCCCCTGACACAATCAGAGAAGACAGTGGTGACCCACTCCAGTACTCTTGCCTGGAAAATCCCATGAACAGAGGAGCCTGGTAGGCTGCAGTCCATGGGGTCGCTAAGAGTTGGACACAACTGAAGCGACTTAGCAGCAGCAGTCTGTAGCATTTGGAGTCTGACTACTTTGGCATTGTTTTATCATTATATGTTGAAAATACTATTTTTTCATTGAATTCCCATTGCACCTTTGTCAAAAATCAATTGACCATATATGTGCATATTTACTTCTAATTTCTCAGTTCTGTTTCACTGATCTATGTGTCCATCCTTTCTCCAATAACATACTGCAGCTTTACAATGACTCCTGAATTCAGATAGTGTGTGTCCTCAAACTTGGCTGTTTTTGTTATTTTTCACACTGTGCATTTTCATAAATATTTTAGAATCAACTCGTGAGTTTTACACACAAACACACCTTTCAATTTTGCTATGGTCTTAAAACACACACTATATAATTATCATTTGTGCTTAAATTTGTTAAAGTTTGTTTCATGGCTCCAAGTATGATTTATCTTGGTAAAAGTTGCATATATGATTGAATGACTGTATGGTCTGTAGTTTGGTGAAATCTCTAAATCAAAATTAGGTCAAATTTCTATATTGTTTTCCGATCTGTTTAACCCCGAATGGTTTACAATTACTTGTTTTGTCATTTTTGAGACGAGTTTGATAAATTCTCCAACTATAACTGTCAGTTTTCTTACATGTAATTTGAAGCTCTATTTTAGGTATGTATCCATTTAGGATTGTTATCATTTCTTGTAGAGTGATACATTATAGTTATTCAATTTCTCTAAGTATAATTTGCAATATTCCTTATTCTGAGGTTTACGTTATCTGATACCGATACAACTACTTCAGCTTTTTTGATAATGCTTGTGTGGTATATATTTTCCCCCATCTTTCTTTAACCTATCAGTGTCTTTATACTTTTTTATTGGTATTGTTTTTTAGATGGCTTAGAGTTGTCTTTTGCTTTATTTTGTTATTTGGGTGGACAATATGTCTGCCTAAAATGAATGTGTGGTAGGTGTGATAGAATATTTATTGTTGCTAATATAATTGAATTAATGTCTATTATTTTTCCTAATTGTTTAAAATGTTTTTGCTTCTGTTTCTTTTCTTGCCATTTTTTTGATTATTTTTTTTTTTATAAATCCAACTTATCTCCTTTGTGACTCATTACATATACCTATTTTTAAAAACTAATTTGGTTGTTATCCTAGACTCCCCAATATACCTCTTTAATCCCAATTGACCTTCAAATAATACTGTACCACTTCATGTACAGACAGAGTATCTTACAATGGCTTCTCTAATGCATTGTGCTATCTATTTTATTTCTACATATGCTATAAACACATAAGTGCATTGCTACTATTTTTTGTAATTTTTTAAAACATATTTATTTAGTTATTTTTGACTGTGCTGTCTTCATTCCTGTGCAAATGCTTTGTCTAGCTGCAGTCAGCGGGAGCTACTCTCTGGTTGCCATGCGCAGGCTTATTGTGGTGACTCCTATTGTTGAGGCGCACAGGCTGTAGGGCACATGGGCTTTAGTTGTTGCATCTTGTGGGCTACAGAGCACAGGCTCAGTAGTTGTGGCACACAGGTTTAGTTGTCCTGAGGCATATGGGATCTTCCTGGACCAGGGATCGAACCCATGTCCCTAGCACTGGCAGATGGATTCTTTACCACTGGACCACCAGGTAAGTCCTACATTGCTACCATTTTGTTTAAAGCAGTCAGTTATCATTTAGAGCAACTACAAGAATAAAAAGTAAATTATATAATCATCTTTATTATTATTATTCATCTATATAATCATCTTTATGTGGAATAATAACATAATCAATCTCTCTATGTAGATAAAAGCTTTTACTATTATATTTTTTTATGACAAAAGAACTTTCTTTAAAATTTATTGTATTTAGGTCTTCAATAAAGAACTCTGCTTTTCTCTGTCTGAAAAAAAGAGCCTTTACTGTGGCTTCATTTTTGAAAGATTTCTTCACTGAGTATGCAATTCTGAATTGACTTTCTTAAGCATAATCAAGATGGCACTTTTGTATTTTCACTGACAAAAATTCTGATGTAAATTTTACTGTTGTTTATCTGTACACATTATGGTATATTCTCTGGCTGTTTTAGTTATGTTAGATTTTTACCTGCTTAAATAACTTATGACTAGCTTGTTGTTATTTTGTTTTTGTTTTAATTGTTTTCTTTATATTTTCAAAGCTTCCTGAAACTATTGCTTTTATTTTTCATTAGTTATAGAAATTTCTTATACATTGTCATCTTTGCCCCATTTTTTTTTCACTTTTCTCCTTTCATAGATCTACTAACATGTATGCTAAATTTATATTTTCCCACTGTCCTTGGTTTCATTATGCTCTATTTTGTTTTAAAATTAATGTTTCATTTTTTCCTCTTTGCATTTCAGTTTGATCAATTTCTATTGTTTTATCTTCAGTTACCTGATTTTTTCCTTACAGGTATCATCTACTGATGGGACCACTGGAAACATTCTTTATCAAATTTGCTGTGTATTTCATTTCCAGTATTTCTATTATGTTCTTTTTTATTATGTACCATAGACAATGCATGTTGTCTACCATTTCCACTACAGGCTTTGATTTAGCTAAACTTGTTTTAAATTCCCTGTCTGATAGTTCCAATAGCTTTGTCATATCTGAATCTGGTTTTGCTGATTGCTTTGTCTCTTGACCATGTATGGTTTTTCATGGTTCTGGGTGTGCTTGTAATTTGGTGATGAAATACAGGCAATTTACATAGAATAGCAGAAAATTAGATAGATTATATTCTTGCTTGGAAATGCACATACCCTCTTTTTTCTGTTTTTAGTGTTGAGGTTTGCCAACAAAAGTCCGTCTAGTCAAGGCTATGGTTTTTCCAGTGGCCATGTATGGATGTGAGAGTTGGACTGTGAAGAAAGCTGAGCACCAAAGAATTGCTGCTTTTGAACTGTGGTGGTAGAGAAGACTCTTGAGAGTCCCTTGGACTGCAAGGAGATCCAACCAGTCCATCCTAAAGGAGATCAGTCCTGGGTGTTCATTGGAAGGACTGATGCTGACGTTGAAACCAATACTTTGACCACCTGATGCGAAGAGCTGACTCATTGGCAAAGATCCTGATGCTGGGAGGGATTGGGGGCAGGAGGAGAAGGGGACGACAGAGGATGAGATGATTGGATGGCATCACCGACTCGATGGGCATTAGTTTGAGTAAACTCTGGGAGTTGGTGATGGAGAGGGAGGCCTGGCATGCTGCGGTTCATGGGGTTGCAAAAAGTCAGACACGACTCAGCGACTGAACTGAACTGAACTTGAGTCACTTTAGTCAGGGGTTTAGCTAGGTCTGATTTCTTGCTATGGCTGCCCTCAGTGTATCACTGACTGGATTCAAATGCCTCTGAGTTACCTGTTTTATGTTGGGGACTGATTTTCCAGAGAGTTTTTTTTTTTTTTGGTTGGTTGTTCCACCTGTAGTTTTAGGTCTTCCCATTGCATCTGCCTTTAAAGAAGATATCTCTCTCTTGATTTTTTTCCAGGATTAAATGGCTGCTACACTTTCTAGGTTGGTAGTGGTTGGCAGAAAGGGAAATCTCTGTTGTGGTGGTCGTACCTCAGTCTTAGGCAGGTTTTATGCCTCTGGCTGTCAGGAATGGAGACCTCTCAGTGGTCCTATCTCTCGTCCAGCAGTAGAGAAGTTCCTGTGGTCTCAGCTCAGGATATATTCATGGCCTACCCCAAAAGTGTTGTTTAGTCACTCACTTGTGTCCAACTCTTTGTAACCTGCCAGGCTCCTCTGTCCATGGGATACTCCAGGCAAGAATATTGGGAGTGGGTTCCCATTTCCTTCTCCAGGTCTTCCCAACGAAAGAACTGAACCTGGGTCTTCTGCATTGCAGGCAGATTCTTTACCAGAGTCACCAGGGAAGCTGAGAAGTAGGGGCTGTTTTTTGTTAGTTTCTCTTCCCTTAGATGTAATGGGTTTTTATCTATGGCCTGGGGATGGCAGTGTTTGTTTTGCTTCCTTTAGAATCTTTAGACTTTTCTTCTATAGGAGATATAAGAAAGAAGAATCCCAGTGGGAATTTGTATCTTTCCACAGAAGCTATTTTTCTTCTCCTCTAGGCTTGCATGATAAGTAAAGCTATGTCTAGACTATGGTCCTCTAATCAGTCTTTCTTGAGAACATATAGTAAAGTCTGTGGAAACGAGCCTTCAAGTGGATGTCAGTTCCTCTTGTGTTCATAAAATTCCACGTTTCTATATATGTGAACTAGCACATTCAGCTTTCAGCAATTTATTAAGAATTTCAGCTGAATATTTCTTCCAACTCATATGGCATTTTGTACCTGTTACAGGCAAGCCAGTAATCCCATTTACTTTTCCCTTGGAGATTCCTCCGTTTCAGATTTTAAGTTATGTGATTGTCAGGAAACCTCATGAAGCTGATGGAGTCACTAAAATACTTTGATCTTAAAAATAATTAACCAGTTGTTGTTTTGGTTAGTGTTACACTAGAAATGATGCCTTTTTCAACTTTCTGCTGCTGCTGCTAAGTCGCTTCAGTTGTGTCCAACTCTGTGCGACCCCATAGACGGCAGCCCACCAGGCTCCGCAGTCCCTGGGATTCTCCAGGCAATAATACCTGAGTGGGTTGCAATTTCCTTCTCCGATGCATAAAAGTGAAAAGTGAAAGTGAAAGTGAAATCACTCAGTCGTGTCCGACTCTTTGTGACCCCATAGACTGCAACCTACCAGGCTTCTCTGTCTATGTGAGATTCCAGGTAAGAGTACCGCAGTGGGTTACCATTGCCTTCTCCATTTCAACTTTCTACACTCAAGCCAAAGCCAATAGTGACAATTACATGAATTTGGTAATTTCAAGTAATATATGAGTTAGAAATGAGTGAAGTAACATAAATTGTCAAGGCACTTAGAAAGATTGTGTTTTATTTAATTGGTTTATTTAGGGTCATTTTATTTAGCATGCGTATTTTAGTAAATAAGTAACTGTTAGTTGCTCAGTTGTATCCAACTCTTTGCAACCCCATGGGCTGTAGTCTACTAGGCTACTCTGTCCATGGGATTCTCCAGGTAAGAATACTGGAGTGGGTTTTCATGCCCTCCTCCAGGGGATCTTTCCAACCCAGGGATCAAACCTGTGTCTCTTTCATCTCCTGCATTGGCAGGTGCATTCTTCACCACTAGCACCACCTGGGAAGCCCAGCTATTTAAGTTGTACCTGTGAAAGAGTGCATGAGTATTTGTGTGTGGAATACTTTGTATTATGTAGAAGGTATTTGATGGACGTATGAAATCAGAAAATGATGATATTTTTCCATTATAAATGAGAGGAACCCCAGTGGCTCCTTTTCATCAGACCTAACAAGACTCCTAGCTCACATACCAGATTGATAATTTTCTTACAGATACAAAAAAAAAAAAAAAATAGGATTTCAGTATATCAACCATTGAATATTTATAGTCCATGGGAACATGAACTTGTAAGAATTTTAAATAGAAATCATTATGAAAATTCTAATCTAAATATTCATAATGCAGCACATAGTATTATGTTTATGGTCTCTGTTTTTAATATTGTGGATTCCCTCTCCTTTTTTCAAAAGAAAGCCTACTTACTTGTTCTGATAAATTCAGCATAAAATTTCTTTAGAGAAATATTCATAACATTTTTAAGATGGGTCTTTGCTTTGAATATTTAATAATATTTTTAAAGTTTGCAAAATTGAATAAGTTAATGCATTTCTATCATAAAAATGAAAGATTACATATTCTGAGTATGTTGAAAAGTCTGATGACAGGAATAATTTGGGGCACACATGTTGGGCCTGCTTTTTTGCCATGGGTGGTTCTAATAAAAACTATTTAAATCTGAAACTTCTGGTTTTTATTCCAGAAGTGGAAATATTAGAATTAAATAGCTTGTATCCTCTCTCTCTCATGTTATATAATACAAGATGTATATAATGGGGCCCAGCTTGGATTGGAATTTTGTCTATTAATAAAAACAAAATCTTATTATTCAAAGAAAAAATATGTGCAATGGCATAAAAGAGAAGTGTATTATACAGTGAAAATTAGGGACCTTCTGATGAAAAATAAATAAAACCTCTTCTCCACTCTTTAAAAAACTTTCTATTGAAGTTTAATCAACATCCAAAAATGATCACATATGAATGTACAGCTTGATAAATTTTCCAGCTAAATAGCCTTGCCTAATTGCTCTGAGATAAAAACCCTAAAACAGAACAAACAAATGAATACCCCAGCTAATTACCTGTACTAGAGAGGTTTCTCTTTCCTTCCAGTCACTCCATCTGTGAGTGTAACCTCTTCCCTGATTTCTAACAGCATAGGTTTATTTTGTGTATCTTTGTACCATATTTGAATGACATCTTGGTGTGTGTGTGTGTTTCTTTGTGACTTATTTTGCTCAAAATTATGTGTGTGAAATTTATCCATATTGTTGATAATTACCCATTCTCATTGTTACAGTATGGCATTTTGTTCTGTGAATATAGCACACTTAACTCAATGACAGGAACCTGGGTAATTGTCATTTTGGTGGATTATAAGTGCTGCTGTGAATAGTCTCATACATATCTTTGGCAAACATATGCATTTTGTGCTAGGTGTAAATCTAGGAGTAGAGTTGTTGGGTTACTGGCTGTGCACCTTTTTAGCTTTGACAGATTCTGCCAAGCAGACTTACAAAATGGTTTTACTAATCGCTACTCCCACCAGCAGGTAATGAGAGATTCAGGTGTCCCAAACCCTTAATACTTTATATTTTCCATCATTTTACTTTAATTATTCTGGTGTGTATTTTATGGTATCACATCGTGCTTTTTATCTACATTTTCTGCTACACAATCTCAATGCAGATGAATATATTTTATATTTTTTGGTAATTTGGATGGATATCCTCTTTTGTGAAATGTCTTCTTACATCTTTTGTTCATTTATTGGATAGCTCTGATTTTCTTAATGGTTTTTAGAAAACTTGATATGTTCTAGAAACTAGTCCTTTGCTGATTATATATAGTTGATATCATCTCTTATTCTGTGAACATTTTCCCATGTTACAAGGGTGACTTCTGGTTGTTGTTGTTCAGTCACTCAGTTGTTTCCAACTCTTTGCTACCCTGTGGACTGCAGCACGCCAGGCTTCTCTGTCCCTCACCAAAATAGAAATTCTTAAATTTAAAAACTTTTTGAACTGTAACAATTCTGAAATATAACCTTGTCAAAAAGCTTCTGAAAACAGGTTTGTAGTAAACAATACTTGCTGACATAAGAGGGAAATGTTGAAACAAACGAAAACTACCTGCTCTGGGTATATTATGTTTTAAACAATATTACAGGCTTCACCAAAGACATAAGAGAAGAAATCAGTTATATGTTCTTTCTTCATGTTATTGTGTGTATACACATATGTAATTGTCATAAAGTGCAATGCTAACTAGCAGAAAAATAGAATAATAGTGGAGATCAGATAGTAATCTAGGAGATCAGAGTTGAGATCAGGATAATGTGTAACTAAGAAAGAATAGTGGCAAGAGCATCCTCAGCATAGACAGAGCACTTGAAGGCCCCTAAGGCAAAGAAGAGCTTGTTATTCAGAAGGTCATTTTGGTGGGAGTAAAGGGAGGGAAGCAGGAGATGAGCCTGAAAAAGTGGGTAAGACAAGGTTAAGTTTCTATAAATCATGTCAATAAACCTAAACTTTATACTAAGAGCTATCAGAGGGTCTTCAAGGGTTTGGCAAAGAAAATAAACAGTGTTAAGAGAGAGGGATAGGGAAGATAGACCACAGTAAGATAAAGTCAAAACTTAATGAAGATGCAGCCATGTAGGACTGTCTAAGCAATTATAAGGACTTTTGACTTTACTCTCAGTGAGAGGAGGAGCCATTGAAAGGATTTTTATACAACATTCTGGTTGCAGTGTTGATAGAAGACTTTAAAAGTAAAGTCAGGGAGAAATCTGGAGTCACCCAGATAAGAGATGATGATGATCCAGACTATATGGTTACAATAATTGATAGAAGAATATGATTCTAGATATATTTTTTAAAGGAGAGCCAAACATTATTTGTGTTATGGTGTGAAACAAAGAGAGAAGTCAAGAATGAATTTATGGTTCTTAGCCAACTGGAAAGTTGCCTCTAGTTCATATTGGGATGGCTATAAGTAAAGTAGATTTGAGAGAAAGATGATGAAGACATTAGGCATCCCAAGAGAAGTGTCATGAAGGCAGTTGATACTTAAGTTTGGAAGTTAGATGAGAGATCTAAGATGATGGTATTATTTTGGAAGTCATGAATATATAAATGCTATTTAAAGCCATTAGAATAGATAAAATCACTAAGGAAGTGACTATAGGCAGAAGAGGAGGACAAAACACTGAGCCTGAGGCATTTCAGTATTAAGAGTTTGGAAAGAAAATGATAGCACAGCAAATGACACTGAAAAGAAGTGGCTACAGAGAAAGTTAGAAAACTAATAGTGTGCAGTATTCTCAGATGGCTCTAGTGATAAAGAACCCACCTGCTAATGCAGGAAACATAAGAGACACAGGTGCGATCCCTGGGTCAGGAAGATCCCCTGGAGGAGGGCGTGGCAACCCACTCCAGTATTCTTCCCTGCAGAATCCCATGGACAAAGGATCCTGCCAGTCGACAGTCCATGGGATCACAAAGAGTCGGATACAACTGAAGCCACTTAGCATGCATGCATTCCTCTCTACCAGTTAAAATAAACTATTTAAGAAGGATTGAGTAATCAGCTATGTCAACTATTGCTGATGAGAATATTAAAATGACTGAAATTTAACCTTTGGATTTAATAGGTTGGGTCATTATTGATGTTAACAAGAGCAGCTTCATGATAAAAACCAGATTTAAATGGGGGTGGGGTTGACAGTAGGAAAGTTTCTGGAAACAGTATTGAAGTTTTATGGTGCTTTCCTATAAGAAGGAAAAAATTAATGTGGTAGAAGCTAGATGCAAGAGGGAGAGCAATACAAAGCATTTTATGTCAGGAAAAAAATAACACTATGTCAATGGGTTCATTTTTCATTCTAATCCAAAAGAACGGTAATGCCAAAGAATGTTCAAACTACCATATAATTGTGTTCATTTCCCATGCTATAGTAGCAAGGTTGTGCTCAAAATCCTTCAAGCTAGGCTTCAACAACACCTGAAGCATGAATTTCCAGATGTACAAGCTGGGTTTGAAGAGGCAGAGGAGCCAGAGATCAGGTTGCCATCATTTGTTGGGTCATGGAGAAAGCAAGAGTGTTCCATAAAAAACATCTACTTCTGCCTCACTGACTGTGCTAAAACCTTTGACTGTGTGGATCACAACAAACTGTGGAAAATTCCTAAAGAGATGAGAGTACCAGACTATCTTACCTGTCTCCTGCAAAACGTCTGTGCAGGTCAAGAAGCAAGTTAGAACAGGACGTGGAGCAACTCACTGGTTAAGAATTGGGAAAGTAGGATAACAAGACTGTATATTGTAACTTATATGCATAATACATCATGTGAAATGCCAGCTTGGATGCATCACAAGCTAGAATCAAGATTTCCAGGAGAAATATCAGCAATCTATGCAGATGATACAAAACAAATGGCAAAAGTGAAGAGGAACTAAAGAGCCTTTGCATGAGGGTGAAAGAGGAGAGTGAAAAAACTGGTTTGAAACTCAACATTCAAAAAACTAAGATCACAGTATCCAGTTCCATCATTTCAGTTCAGTTCAGTTGCTCAGTCATGTCCAACTCTTTGCAACTGCGTGGACTGCAGCATGCCAGGCTTCCCTGTCCATCACCTTTCAGCACTTCATGGCAAATAGAAGGAGAAAAAGTAGAAGCAGTGACATGTTTTGTTTTCTTGGGCTCCAAAATCAATGTAGATGGTGACTGCAGCCATGATATTAAAATATGCTTGCTCCTTGAAAGGAAAGCTATGACAAAGCTAGACAATGTATCAAAGAACAGCTATCAGTTTGCTGACGAGGGTCCTATGTAGTCAAAGCTGTGGTTTTTCCAATCGTTATGTATAGATGTGAGAGTTGGATCACAAAGAAGGCTGAGTGCCAAAGAATTGATATTTTCAGATGGTGGTGCTGGAGAAGACTCTTGAGAGTCCCTTGGACTACAAGGATATGAAACCAGTCAATCCTAAAGGAAATCAACCCTTTCGTATTCATTGGAAGAACTGACGCTGAAGCTGAAGCTCTAATACTCTGGCCACCTGATGCAAAGATCCGACTCATTGGAAAACACCCTGAGGCTGGGAAAGATTGAAGGCAAAAGATGAAGGGGGAGGAAGTGGATGAGATGGTTAGATAACATCAGTGACTCAATGGACATGAATTTGAGCAAACTCTGGGAGATAGTGGAGGACAGAGGAACTTATTGTGCTACAATCCACAAGATAACAAAGAGTCAGACTTGGCTTATCAAGTGAACAAGAACAATGGGTTCATGGTAGTAGTAAAAAAAAAAAAAAAAAAAAAAAAGAAGAAAAAGAAACACTGACGTGAAGGAAATTTGGGAGAATAGCTGGAGAGAAATGCTTCAGCAGGTGAAAGGCTTCAGTGACAAATGTTGTATTAAGACTGGTTTATCTATAAACTTGGAAACTGATCTACAGGTAACAGAAATGAAAGTGTGTGGTGGGGCTACAGATGCTGTTGAGTGTGTTGATATATTTGTTGAGAACAGGTAAGAATTCTCTTCTGATTGCTTTGATTTTCTCACTAAAATCAAAGATCATCAGCTGAGAGAAAGAGAGTTATAAAAATAATCATCCAGAATAGTGAGGAAAAACTATGGACTGTATTCTTACAATATGACTGATTGCAGCCAGTTAGAGGCACCAGCAGAAGATCAATGGAAGGATAGAGGGGTCAGAACTTTTTGTCCTCTAATGCCCTTCTGTCACTGGCAGGGATTGTGTTCCTGTTGGATAGCCTTTTTTGCAGCTATGGATCTTCCAAAATCTGGGAACTGCTCTTTTTGCTTACCACTTCCAGTCTAAAGATGGTAATAACTTTCCACTGTCTGCTAGCCCTGGGGTACTCCATATCCTTTGTTGGTTTACTTAAAGGAAAAATGGTGCCTACATTAAGCTTTTCTTAATTACTCCATTAGTGTGTGCCATCTGTTTTCTGATTAAGAGAGTAATTGGTACCAGGAATAGCCCTAGGGAAAGAAACCTTAAAAAAATTAAGACTGTGGGATTTTGTTGTTTTGCATTTTTTATAAACACATGGATATCCTTCTTTAAGGGTGTGGATAATAATGGACAAGTGTTGACATCTCAATTCCAAAAAATGGTCAACAACAGAAAAAAACTTGAATTGCCTATACAAGGCAAAGTTTTGTGATCAAGTGTCTGTGATACTCAGGAAATATAGTGACAGTAGAAGTATCTATAGAGGTATAGATAGAGGTGTCTCCTCTGAAGATCCGAGAATGCCAACAGCAACAACAAACAACACTGATTGCCCTGGACACCAATTGCAGTATTCAGATAGAAAGGGAGTTTTAAGAGTGTCTTATGTCCTGAAAAAATAGGATCATGCTCAGTGCCTAATCATAACCAAAGTAGAATTATGTACCTTCACCTTATCAAATATGCAATTCTACTATAACTCTATGCTGAGAAAAAGCTATGGTTATGAAAGAGTGGAGAATTGGATATGGTATGGAAGCATTAGGGAAGAAACAGATAAAGGTGAGAAATTTGAATCCCCAAAACACCTGAGATTTCCTGTTAATAAAAGTAGATCCTCTTTACATAAGCTGCAGCAAATCATGTTTCAGTGATATGCCAGTTATCCTCAGACCTAACTCTCAATTCTTTTATGGCCTCTGGATAGAGGAAGATCTAAATGTTAACCTAGTTTTAATGAAAAAATACAAATACTAATCTTGAAGAAAGTAGCTTATCCTCAGAAAGATCTGTAGAATCTTGCCAATTTGTATCCTTAAAAGTCTTAAGAGCATGACTGAGAGGGATTCTAAGGTTGCTAGGCCAAATAATGTGAAATGTATGATCAGCATGGGTTGAATTTATTGAAATAAGTACATTTATTCAGCATTTATGATTTGTATTGATTTAAGCACCGAAAGTAAACATTGATAGTATTTTCAGTTCAGTTCAGTTCATTCGCTCAGTCATGTCCGACTCTTTGCGACCCCATGAACCGCAGCATGCCAGGCCTCCCTGTCCATCACCAACTCCTGGAGTTTACTCAAACTCATGTCCATTGAGTCTGGGATGCTATCCAACCATCTCATCCTCTGTCATCCCCTTCTCCTCCTGTCCTCAATCTTTCCCAGCATCAGGGTCTTTTCCAATGAGTCAGCTCATCGCATCACGTGGCCAAAGTATTGGAGTTTCAGCTTCAACATCAGCCCTTCCAATGAACACTCAGGACTGATCTCCTTTAGGATGGACTGGTTGGATCTCCTTACAGTCCAAGGGACTCTCAAGAATCTTCCCCAAAACCACAGTTCAAAAGCATCAATTCTTCGGTGCTAGGCTTTCTTTATAGTCCAACTCTCACGACCATACATGACTACTGGAAAAACCATAGCCTTGACTGGACGAACCTTTGTTGGCAAAGTAATGTCTCTGCTTTTTAATATGCTATCTAGGTTGGTCATAACTTTCCTTCCAAGGAGCAAGCATCTTTCAATTTCATGGCTGCAATCACCATCTGCAGTGATTTTGGAGCCCACAAAAATAAAGTCAGCCACTGTTAGCACTGTTTCCCCATCTATTTGCCATGAAGTGATGGGACCAAATGCCATGATCTCAGTTTTCTGAATGTTGAACTTTAAGCCAACTTTTTCACTCTCTTCTTTCACTTTCATCAAGAGGCTCTTTAGTTTCTCTTTGCTTTCTGCCATAAAGGTGGTGTCATATGCATATCTGAGGTTATTGATATTTCTCCTGGCAATCTTGATTCCAGCTTGTGCTTCATCCAGCCCAGTGTTTCTCTTGATGTATGCTGCATATAAGTTAAATAAGCAGGGTGTTGAATTAATGGCAGACCTATAGTCAATGAAATTGAGATGCTGGAATTTGGAAGTTTGAACAGGAAAGGCGCCCCAAGGCTCAAAGAATGTTGGAATGAATTGCTATGTGAAATCTACTTTCTTGATTCCTAGCTCTCATTCCTTTCCTGTCCTAGGGGACATACTTTCCCCAAGCCCTCTTAGAAACTCTGTGACTGTCCTTTATTAAGCTGGAGATGATGATGGGTGTTACTGTTATGAAATTGGACTCCCCAGTTTCCATGTGTGTAGTAGAATTTTGATATGCTACAGTAATAGAAATGCTTACTTGTTAGCAAAAAAAAAAAAAAAAAAAACAATTACCATAATAAAATTTAGAGAGAGGTGACAATCAGAGTACTATCCCAAGCAAAAGTATTAGGTTGGCCAAAAAGTTCATCCATTTTTCTTTTTCCTATATGATCATACTAAAGTTCCCAATGAAATTTTAGGCCAAGCCAGTATATAACTGATTGATCAAAAGATCTCTAAGAGTGACTTAGGTGGAGAGACAATTAAGGTGCACTTTGAGCTGTGTAAATGGAAAAGTTCTAGGTCTGGTGAGCAGAAGCCTGATTCAAATTGTTGTAGTGGATTTATGTTCTCTTACTCAAGCTTTGGGAGTCACAGCTGGCTCAGTGGCTCAAGAATTCACTTGCCAGTATAGGAGACACTGGTTCAATCCCTGGGTCAGGAAGATACTCTGAAGTAGGAAATGGCAACCCACTCCAGTAATTTTGGCTGGGAAATCCCAGGAACAGAGGAGCCTGGTGGGTCACAGTCTATGGGGTCACAAAGAGCCAGACACAACTGAGCAGGCACACATCACACCACACCCAAGTTCTAGATTTAAGACATTTAACAGAACATACAGGTACCCCCCCCCCCCCACTTTCTGAAAGCTTACATTATACCACTTCACTTGTATTAAACACATTAGTACAGTAACAGCTTTTTTAATAAAAGTAAAAGTCCTCTTTGGATTTCTTTCAGTTAGCAAAAACAGGTACTATTGTAGGTCTGTCTTAAAAGTGAAGTGGCATAATGCAAACTTTCAGAAAGTGGGAAATACTTTTCCCTTTATGCCACTTTGGCTCACAAAGGGTTTCACAGAAATGCTCTACTTTAGGATGACTGAGGAAACTGGTTTTTGTTTATGGAGAAAGCCAGCTAACTTTGAAGAAATATTTTTTCATGTAGCCACAAGGGAATCATCCCCACATTTTCTCCCAAAAATACATGCAGCAACTTATGAAAGTGTGCACAGGACAAAAAGAAAAACTGCCTTTGAGTTTTGTAGACACTAGCTCCAGATGGACACCAATCCCTAGTGACTTGAAACACTTAGGACAGATTTGGGGCTTATAGAGACTGAAGACAAACAGAATCTTGGTCCAGGTAAAACTCATGGTAATTATTTTCCTAATCCCAGACTAGTGAAACAGCTATATTTAGTGCATACCAAAATGTTCACATTATTTTCTCTACTGATGAAATGTGCAGTGGTGGTGGAAGCTAATGGAACATCTCACTTTCCCCAAATATACTGAAAGCAATATTGCATTCCTAGGGAAATTTCAGACATTGGTGCCACCATCAGAATTTGGAAAAAAAAAAAAAAAGAGTAGATTCCTATTTTATCTCCATCTACCTCTCCTGTTTGGCCTGCACAAAAGTCACATAGATGAATCTTGGAATATGATTGGCTTTTACAAATTTAAGAAGGAGTCATGACAAAAAAGAGCTACAGTTCAGATGTTGTATACAGTCACTTGTACTAGTATACTGCTTTAGATATTACATTTTTCCCCCTAATTTCTATCAGCAAATGTAATCAGAAGCCATTTGCTTTTACTTGACAAGGAAAGCAATTCACATTTACTGTCTTACCTGAGGATTATTTCTGATCTGTTCTCTTTCATAATAGCTTAGAGAGACTTTCTTTGTTTGGTCATCCTACAGACCACCACATTTGGCCATTATGTTGATGATACTACACTAACTGAACATATCAGGTAGGCAGTAGCAGAAATCCTAAGAAGCACAATTACCTTAGTAAGACATGTGATTGCTAGGGAATGGGAGATAAACTCCAAAAAATGATTTACCAAATCAGGTGTCAATTATATCTCAATACAGATGGACTGGGATCAAAGTAAGGCACCAATTGACATTCTCACAAAAGAGCCTCTGAAAAGTGAGAGACAAGTTGTAGAGCCATTTACAACCCACAAAGAAAGTGGCGCATGATGAAACTGGATGTCAAAAATAATATGCATCACATCTAGGTGTGCAGCTTCAATATTTTGCTAAATCAGAAGGCAATTTTTTAATTGGGAACAAAGAAATAAATGCTCTACTCTATCTCAAGGCTATAATACAGCATTCCTGTACTTAGACCTCACTCCCAGCAAACTTAATAGTATAGAAAATGTCTGTGGCAGTTGAAAATGCTAAGTGGAACTCTTGGCAAATTTCAAAGGGTGATTCTATTATGACATCTATCTTCTATTAGAAAAATAAATTTCAGATTTATACTCAGATTTGATAGTTTTTAAACTCTTGGCTATTGGTACAATATAACTATATGCTTTCAAATTCCCATTTTGAAGTGGATGCTATTGGATTAAAATAATCCAAAAAATGGATGTGCACTACAGCATGCCTTACTAATCGGAAAATGTCTGACTAGTACAACTGCATAACCGGCTGCTCAGATGCCCATACCATGTGCTTCTATCAAGTGCCACAGCCTTTCTAGGGAGAAAACTATAAAACAACAATGAAGAAAAAAGCTCCCCCTTGAGAAGGGACAGAATATTGATTGTCCAAGCCAAATTGAAGGAGACAAGTGCAAAGTACTCCCAGTTACGTGCAATGACTAAAAGGTTGACTAGAAAAATGGATGAATGATGACAAGGAGATCTGAATAATGGATATGTGAATGAATCTTTCTGATTGGGTAGAGTGTAAAGAAATTCTCATGGAAATATCCTCACTGAACATCTACTGCAAAGCATCTTTTCACTAATTTGATAAATAATATGATCCTTCCTCTGGATGCCAGTCAGCTTTCTCCCCTTGCCACCTTGTGGACATATAAAGATTTTCTGTCACGAAGAAAACAGATTTTTGTCCTTACATAAATATTTTCACATGTCATATACAGTTTATACCTTAACAGAGTTTTTTCAATGCTATCTTACGTGGTCTTAGAAAATGATTTTGATATTGTCATGACATTTACATGTTATTGTCTCTATATAAAAAAAATCATTTTGTAGCAAATTGCAGGATGGCTCATGCCCAGAAAATTTATGTGTTTTATCACATTTCCTATTCTGTATAGTTTTTAGCCACATAGAACAATGAAATGACCTGAAGATACTTTGGTTAAAGTGGCAATTGGGAGATATGCCTTTCAAAACTAGGGAACTTTCCTATAGTGTGTAGCATATGTGTGAAACTCAGGACCAAGAGATAGTGCCTTTTTCCTCATAGTCAGAATTCACTATTTCCAGGAATCATTGGATAGAGGTACAATGGGAATTATCTTGCTCTTATACCTACTAACTGTATTAAGGAATGCTGTGTACTGAAATGAATGCCCCCTTTCATCTGAAATCCACATATTGAAGCACAAATTTTCAGTATGGTTGCTTTTAGAGGTAGGACACTTTAGGAGGCCGGATGAAATCAGAATGTGTGTGTGTGTGTGTGTGTGTGTGTGTGTGTGTGTGCTTAGTCACTTCAGTAGTGTTTTTCAACTCTTTGCAACCCTATGGATTATAGCCCACCAGACTTCTCAGTCCATGGGATTCTGTAGGCAAGAATACTGGGGTGGGTTGCTATGCCCTTCTCCAGGGGATTTTCCTGACCCAGGGATCAAACTTATGTCTCCTATGACTTCTGAATTGAAGACAGTTTTTTTTTTTTTTAACACTCAGCCACCAGGAAACCCTGAAATCATAATGGCGGGGTTCAAATATGATAGAACTGGTGACCTTACGAGAGGATGAGCTCTCCCTCCTTCCCTCTCCTCGTCCTTACGAGAGGAAGAGATCTCTCCCTCCCTCCTCACTGTCTTTTTCTCCTCTCCCTCCCCGTGCATGTACCAAGGAAAGGCTACACAAGAACACAGCTCAAAGGCAGTCATCTGCAAGGCAGGAAGAGAGCCCTCACTGGAACCTGACTATGCCAGCACCTTATGCTATGTAATTTCTGTTCATTTATGTAATATATTCTGAAATTTTCTTCTCTCTTCTTGAAAAACACTTATAATTTGGAATAGGCACAGGTGTAGCCTTTTTAAGGAAATCTGACTCTCTAGGTCACTCTTGCTACTCTTCCTTCATGCATTTATTTATTTCAAATATGTCATTGGCATTATCCTAAGTATGTTATATTGTAATCACCAGTCTATGAAGCTGTCTTCCCTAAGACTGGTTACCATGTTTTATTCATATTTGTATCCTAAGCCACAAACACAATAAGTGGCATTTAGTAGGTTCTCAATAATACTTATGAAATTAAAGTGTCAATAAGTGAACAGAAGGAAAAGGATGAAGTATGATTTTAGGAAGTACAACTGTCAGAAGGCATTGCAAATTGAGATTCCTGGTCTTAGGGACTCTCAGTGTATTTGTATGAGAGTCCTCAGGGTACCGGTAAGTGCGAGGACCACTGTACAACACAAGATGTTGAAAGAAAATCTCTCAAGTTCTGTTTCATCTATAGATAAGCTCTAATGCAAAGGTTTTACTGCAGTGGAGGATTCAATATATTCGTTAGTAGAAGGTTAACAGAACTGAGAGGATAAGACTATGTCTGTAAGAAACAATATCCTAGAAATGCCAGTGTACATTTAATATACATTTCTCAGCTGTACCTGTTCCTAGGTATTTCTGAGCCTACAGCAAAACTGTTTTTCAAGGCCTACTCCCAGCTCTATGTGCCTAGCTAAATGCTGAAGGCAGTTTAAAATTGAGCAATTAAGGACTCCAGAGAAATTCTCATAAACATTTTAAAGACACTTACTGGCTGAGTTGTCCCTGTTTCCCTTAAACGCCTGATCCAATCTCTTTCCGTGTGAAGTTGAGGGTAAATCTGATAGTTCCTACTTATTTTTTTGGAAAGTAGATGCAGTGATTTATCTTGATCTGTATTTATGGAACAAGTCAAATTCTGTTCTATAAATTTGCCTTCTGAAAAATTAAGAGGGAGAAATTTATAGGGAAGGTTCTTTTCCTCATAAATGGTTTGACAGTGATGATCTAAATTTAGAAAAACATAGTTGAATTTAGAAAAAAAACCTGGAAAAAAATCTGAAAAAAAAATCTGAAATAGAACATATGCATTCTAAAATAAACAGATATCTTAAAACCTAACATATAGGAGATATTTAGTATTTGTTGAGTGTAAATCCTGGATTAAATTCAATGAAATTAAAAACTAATGGGAGTATTGCTATTAACAGACACCAGAGGCTTTCTTAACTGGTTATAGCACATACGGTGATATTAATGTGCTAGAAGTAGACCTGCTGAAAAGTCACTACTGTGATCAGCTATGAACAGGTCGTTTGATTATACCTCCACTATTTTTAGGCATGTCCTGTCTGGTACTGCATTTAGACCTGGCATCTCTTTCAGCTCACGTACTGAATTGGCTTTGTTTTTGAATTGGCATCTTCTGGAGAAATTTTCCTACACTCTGCTCTGAAGTAAATACACTGTTGTGAGAAATATGGTGAGAAATGTTTCTTGGGAAACATTAATTTTCCACTTATCTTATTCCAAATGATGATGAATCGTTATTTGTCTTTAATTTTTGCAACAGCTATAATCAAGTAAGCAAATTTATACCTGCAGACACCTCAGCACACATATATAACATTTCTTTGAAAACAAACAGGCCACAACAGCAAAACTGCAGCAGATCAAACAAATTTTTACACAGGAAAAGAAACTGATCTGTTGTCAGCACCGTGCATGGGCATATTCCAGCCTTATGGCTATTGGTGACTTACAATTAAGAAAAATGTTGTGCAGTATGCAAATACTTGGCCAGTTTTTGGGAGGGTTGATCTGCTTTTTTGGGAGGGTTGAATATTGGTTGTTATTTAATGCTTTGGGATCTTTTCTATTTTTCCTTTCTGAAAATTTCTGTGGCTACTTCACAATGCAAAATTAAGAACTAGGGTAGTAGATTTTTTTTGAATGGTAGTAAAAACACATACACTTTAATTTTTATGTTAGATAAAGAAGTTTAAAATATGTAATTGACATATAGGTCAATAGAAGAAGATATGAATTTTATTCACATTTCACTGAGTTCTTGAAAATCAAGATGCCAATCAGTGTTTTATTTTCATGTAAATAAGATAGTTGTTACTCCTTTCTAACTTTTCCTCCATCAAAACCAGGTCTCATCAGGTCTGATGATGAGATGGAATCAAGGAGCTGACAAGTGAAGTTGAATTTTAAACGTGCCCCACATTTGTTTCATTAACCTTTTTTTCTCTAGAGCCTAGTTCCTTCCCAGAAAGGGTGCAAATTTCAAAACAGCCATTTGAAACAATCTTTGAAGTTTCAATTTCACAAGTGTTTGTAAAATGCCTTGTAAGTAAGTATATTTACTTTATACTGGGGGAAACGAATATAGAGGAAATAAAAGAAATAAGGGAAATAATATGCTTGCTAACTCTATAAAGAATGTGCTATTTTTGAAAGAAAAATGGTATTTAAAGACACTTTTACCAATAAGAAAAGGTGAGGACAATTCCTTAAATGATCTGATCAAAATGTCATAATTGTTAGTCTACCTACTTAAGTGTACATAAATTACATAATTGTACATAAATAGTGCATAAATTATTTTAAGCACCATTTAAAAAGCACTACCAATTCAACTATGACAATGTTTCTTGTAACTTATAACTTATATTGTTCTGAAAGAGCTTCTTAGACTAATGTTGACAGACTTTGATTATATACAAACTAGTGTATACTGATTAAAATATAAAATTAACTAATTTTCTTAAAATTTTGTCATGTATAGAATCTGACATTCCCAAATCACTTTTAGGCTCACAGTCACCGTTTTTTTTTTTTTCCACATAATCTTTTTTGTGTGTATTTCTTAAAAATGTTATTCCAGTATTAGCATTAAGATGTTCTTCTAAATTGCCGATGACCATTCTGTAAGTTTTGTAGCACATGCCCAGGTAAAAACAGCTACATCATGCCAGTTACCTGCATTACAATGCTTACATCATGCTTTTAGATATGATTAAAGATAAAAAAAAATGGAACTCATAATCAACTAGATTATAATAATAACAAAATATTTAATTTGTTGTGAAATATTAAATAATCAGTTATACTTAGGTCAGTTCCATTATCCCAAACATTCCACCAACACACTGTATCTTCAAAAAATTTCAGTTCAGTTCAGTCTCTCAGTCATGTCCGACTGTTTGAGACCCCATGGGCTGCAGCATACCAGGCCTCCCTGTACATCATCAACTCAATGAGCTTCCTCAAACTCACATCCTTTGAGTTGGTGATGCCCTCCAACCATCTCATTCTCCATTGTCCCCTTGTCCTTCCGCCTTCAGTCTTTGCCAGCATCAGGGTCTTTTTAATGAGTCAGTTCTTCGCGACAGGTGGCCAAAGTATTGGAGTTTCAGCTTCAACATCAGTCCTTCCAATGCATATTCAGGACCGATTTCCTTTAGGATGGACTAGTTGGATCTCCTTGCAGTCCAAGGGACTCTCAAGAGTCTTCTCCAACACCACAGTTCAAAAGCATCAATTCTTCAGTGCTCAGCTTTCTTTGTAGTCCAACTCTCACATCCACACATGACTACTGGAAAAACCACAGCTTTGACTAGATGCACTTTTGTTGGCAAAATAATGTCTCTGCTTTTGAATATGCTATCTAGGTTGGTCATAACTTTTCTTCCAAGGAGCAAGCGTCTTTTAATTTCATGGCTGCAGTCACCATCTGAACTGATTTTGGAGCCCGCCCCCCCCCCCCCCCAAAATAAAGTCTGTCACTGTTTTCATTGTTTCCCCATCTATTTGCCATGAAGTGATGGGACCAAATGCCATGACCTTAGTTTTCCGAATGTTGAGTTTTAAGCCAACTTTTCACTCTCCTCTTTCACTTTCATCAAGAGGCTCTTTAGTTCTTTTTTGCTTTCTTCCATAAGGGTGGTGTCATCTGCATATCTGAGGTTATTGATATTTCTCCCAGTAGTCTTGATTACAGCTTGTGCTTCATCCAGCCCAGTGTTTCTCATGATGTACTCTGCATATAAGTTAAATAAGCTGGGTGACAATATGCACCCTTGAAGTACTCTTTTCCCTATTTGGAACCAGTTTGTTTTGCCATGCCCAGTTCTAACTGTTGTTTCCTGACCTGCATACAGATTTCTCAGGGGGCAGGTCAGGTGGTCTGGTATTCCCATCTCTTTCAGAATTTCCCACAGTTTATTGTGATCCACACAGTCAAAGGCTTTGGCATAGTCAATAAAGCAGAAGTAGATGTCTTTCTGGAACTCTCTTGCTTTTTTGATGATCCAACAGATGTTGGCAATTTGATCTCAGGTTCTTCTGCCTTTTCTAAATCCAGCTTGAACATCTGGAAGTTTACGGTTCATGTACTACTGAAGCCTGGCTTGGAGAATTTTGAGCATTACTTTACCAGCATATGATGTGAGTGCAATTGTGCAGTAGTTTGAGCATTCTATGGCATTGCCTTTCTTTGGGATTGCAATCAAAACTGACCTTTTTCAGTCCTGTGGCCACTGCTGAGTTTTCCAAATTTGCTGGTATATTGAGTGCAGCACTCTCATAGCATCATCTTTTAGGATTTGAAATAGCTCAACTGGAATTCTATCACCTCCGCTAGCTTTGTTCGTAGTGATGCTTCCTATGGCCCACTTGACTTCTCATTCCAGTATGTCTGGCCCTAGGTGAGTAATCACACCATCATGATTATCTGGGTCATGAAGATCATTTTTGTACAGTTCTTCTGTGTGTTCCTACCACCTCTTCTTAGTATCTTCTGCTTCTGTTATGTCCATACCATCTGTCCTTTATTGTGCCCATCTTTGCATGAAATGTTCCCTCGGTATCTCTAATTTTCTTGAAGAGGTCTCTAGTCTTTCCCATTCTATTGTTTTCCTCTATTTCTTTGCACTGATCACAGAGAAAGGCTTTCTTATCTCTCCTCGCTATCCTTTGGAACTCTGCATTCAAATGAGTATATCTTTCCTTTTCTACTTTGCCTTTTGTTTCTCTTCTTTTCACAGCTATTTGTAAGGCCTCCTCAGACAAGCATGTTGCCTTTTTGAATTTCTTTTCCTTGGTGATGGTCTTGGTCCTTACCTCCTATACAATGTCATAAACCTCCACTCATTGTTCTTCAGCCAATCTGTCTATCAGATCTAATTCCTTGAATCAATTTGTCACTTCCACTGTATTATCATCAGGGATTTAATTTAAGTTATACCTGAATGGTCTAGTGTCTTTTCCTACTTTCTTCAATTTAAGTCTGAATTTGGCAATAAGGCATTCATGGTCTGGGCCACAGTCAGCTCCTGGTCTTGTTTTTGCTGAATGTATAGAACTTCTCCATCTTTAACTGCAAAGAATATAATCAGTCTGATTTCAGCATTGACCATCTGATGGTGTTCATGTGTAGAGAGAGAGAAAAGCAGTTCAAAGTAGAGGATGAAAGACGGAATGACTGAAGGTAACTAATATCTGATTGTAGAAGTTTGGGAATATCAAAATAAAGTGAAATACTCCACTCTTCTTTTAGCAGTCATGGGTTGGACTTTTAAAAATAGTTTCCAATTTACTTTTAAGATCCTGTCCATCCAATTTATAATTCTATTGATGTCACTCTAAAAATCTCTACTTCTCTTAAAATACTAAAAATATCATGTCACAGATAGTTCATTACAGATGCTTACTCTAAGGATAACTCATAAAAATAATCTTTAAGAGAAGGATAAATTGTATAAAAGATTGTCATTGGAAGTTCTTTATAATATCTGGAGTCATGTTAAGGATCTTTTGTTTTAACTTTTATTTCTTAATCCTGAAATTTAGTTGCAATATTCTTTCTAATAATCCAAAGCATATTCAGTTGGATTTGGTTTTGTCTTACATCAAGAATAGCATATACTCTCAAAGATAAGATACAACATAATTCATATCATTAAAAAGTTTGTGAGGATCTGAAAGAACACCTCTCCACAAGAAAGTGCCTGAAATTGTCATAGTTAATATTTAATACTTACACCTAAATTATGAGCTAGTATTCATTTTGTCAAATTAAAAAAAAATAAGTTTAATTGCATTAGAAGATATCTATCATACTGTGACAATGTATTATGTCTTCATTTGTTTTTTTTTCCAAAATGTTTATTTAAAAACACATTCCATATCACTCTGAATTAAGTTATGAGAGTTATAATATTGGTCTTCATTTTTTAGATAAAATGTAAATATAAAATATTTCTCTGTGCTATAGTCTAGATTATATCAAATAAGATCATGCTTCAGACTTTGTTCATGAAATAGTCTTCAAACTCAAAAACCTAAGCAATAAGAAAATGCAAAAGAGAAAGAGACATTTTTCACGTTGATCTGAACAAAAAAAGGAAGAGAGGTAGACTCTGATTAATGTCCAGAAACACCAGAAAATTTCATACTTGAAAACTGGTTTTTAAAATGCCAAGTGTCTGCCAACATTATGTGAAAATGAATGATATCTCTGCTGGGCATTTCTTGATCAGGTATGGTGTTTCACATTTTAACTTAACTATGGGCCAAGGTTAACTACTCTGTCCAAATTGCTAAATTTTCTTGAAGAAAGCAGCTTAAAGTCTCTTAATTAAAATGAAAATCATGAACGCATTTAAATTTAGAAATGTAAAAAATATCTTTACTGAATTCTGTTTTCTTTTGAGGGTAAACTTAAAATGAATGGACAAACATTCTATACACAAAATTAATTTTTAGTCGCCCTTAATTTCTTATGAATAAGAACTGTTACTAGGGGGAAAAAATGACTGTAATATTATGGAAAGCACTCATCTGACAGCAGATTAGCATCATGGTTATGGAGTTTTAAGGTTGTAAATCATTCTGAATTACATTTAGACAATATACTAAATAGAAAGTTTAAAATTCATTTTTTCAAAGAGGCAACTCTGTCAGTTATGTGAAGGTGGTTTAAAAAGAGCATTTATTCCTTTCACAATTCGCTCAAATCAAGAATTTCATGGGACATTCAAACACTGGTTTTATTCTGTGACTTAACTATTTTTCATCAGCTTCAGCATACAGAGGAAACATTTGGTCACCCTTCTCAGTATAAAGGAGAAATAGTGAATTCTCATTTTATAGAATGACTACTGTAAATATTTCCTAATTGTGTCTCATTGAATCCTTATCAAGTGGGACATGTCATACACATATACATATATATATACACATTCATAGGGAATTAAGGTTATAATAAAATTAAGGTTGCTAATCAGAAGACCTTAAAATAGGGGCATTGTTCTGGATTATCCAGTTGGATCCAGTGCAACTCCATGAGCCCTTAAATGTGGGAGGAGGGTGGATCAGGGATGAAAGACCGAGGAGGAGCAAGTCAAAGCATAAGAAGGACTCAGCCACTGTTGCTGGCTCTCACGAGGAAGGGGACCATAAACAGAATTTCAAATGGCCTCTAGAAGCCAATTAAGGCCCTCAGCTGAGAGCCAGCAAGGAAATGGGGACCTCAGTCCCACTATAATAAGGAACTGAATTTTGTCAACAATTTGACTGAGCAAGGCAATGGTTCTTTGCATGGAGTCTCCAATAAGGAACCCTACCCTGCCAGTATCTTAAATTAATATTAACACATTGATACATGTGTAAGGTAATGTATATACATAACATATATAAATGTATATAAGGTTTATAAACATGTTAATGTTTATAAACATACTTTATACATATTATATAATTATATTTAATGCTATTCTATGCACATTTATTTTAAACAGTTTGAATTAAGCAAATGTTAAGAAAGCCTTAATATGTTACCTTGGGGCTGAAATCAACATTTAAAATAGTTTCACGGCAAAATGGTGCTGGCAGTTGTGGACACTGACATTTGCAGATAGCTGCTAAGGATGAAGTAAAACCACTACAGAGAAGAAACCTGGAAAAATCATCATTATTTTTAAAAATATTAAACTGACCATATATTTAAGGACATTTAAATGCATGAGCTTTAGTGTATTATTTTTATCCTTTTGAAAAACAAAAGAGAAGTGACTTTCTTTAAAAAAGTATAGTTAAAGTAAAATAGGTATAAATCTAAATACGAGATGAACATCCTATTTACAGGACAAATAACCAAAGTCAAATTTATCAAACTGAAGCAAAAATATGCATATAGCAATTAGGGTTTTACAATCATACATTTAATTTTTAGCAGCTTTATGGCTGTATAATTGACATACATAGAATAAAGTGCACATAAACAAGTATACAGTTTGACAAGTTTTAGTATAAGTGCATACTCATGAAACATTTAATCAATTAGGATAAGATCCAAAACTTTTCTAGTACCTTTGTAGTCCTTTCATCTTGCTCCTCTTCTCTCCATTGCATCTCATCTCATCCTCAGGCAGCCACTTATCTGCTTTCTGTTACCATAGATTTGTCTGGATGTCCTAAAACTTTATGGATTCAAAAGTATATACAGGCTTCTTTTACAAAGTACGCTGCTGCCGCTGCTAAGTCGCTTCAGTCGTGTCCAACGCTGTGCGACCCCATAGATGGCAGCCCACCAGGCTCCCCCGTCCCTGGGATTCTCCAAGCAAGAACACTGGAGTGGGGTGCCATTTCCTCCTCCAAGGCATGAAAGTGAAAAGTGAAAGTGAAGTCGCTCAGTCGTGTCTGACTCTTCCTGACCCCATGGACTGCAGCCTACCAGGCACCTCTGCCCATGGGATTTTCCAGGCAAGAGTACTGGAGTGGGGTGCCATTGCCTTCTCCTTTACTAAGCATACTTATAATTATTTTGACTCATCTATGTTCTAGTATTTATCATTCATTTCTTTTTATTGCTGAGAGTACTCCATTGCAAAAAATGCCATTATTATGTTATAGGGATCAAAGGGAATGACTTCTTTTGATGAAAATTTGGGTTGCTTCCAATCTTAGTCTATTATAAGTAAAGTCACAAACCATCATTTTTGTTATGTATGTGCAGTTTCATTTCCCTTCAATAATTCTTGGAAATGGAATGGCTGAATCATCTAACAGATGTAGATTTACATGTTTAAGAAATTGCCAAATTCTTTTTCACAGTGAATATATTATTTTGCATTTGTACCAGCTTTCTGAGAGGTAAAGTTCTTCCACATCCTCACCTGTGTTAGGTATGGCTAGTCTAAGTTTTCCATCTGTTTATCTTTGTGAAGGGTCTGTTCATATCCTTTGCTCATTTATATCTGGCTGCTTTCTTGTTGAGCATTGGAAGTTCTTTTTATATTCTGGAGATGAGTCCTCTATCAGATATATGATTCATAAATGTTTTCTCCCAGTCAGTGGCTTTTATTTTCTTTCTCATTAATATTGATTTTTAATAAAATGATGTTTTCAACTTTGATGAACTCTAAGTTGTTTCATCTTGTGAAATATGTGTCAATATCATATTGAAGAAATATTTTCCTATGTCTCCTATGATTTCTTTCAGAAGTTTTATGGCATTGTTGTTGTTTAGTTGCTAAGTTGTATCCAACTGTCTTGCAGCCCCACAGATTATAGCCCGCCAGGCTCTTCTGTCCATGAGATTTCCCAGGCAAAAATACTGGAGTGGGTTGCCATTTCCTTCTTCAGGGGATCTTCCCAAACCAGGGATTGCACTTGTTTCTTATGCATTAGCAAGCAGTTCTTTACAACTGGGCCACTAGGGAAGCCCTTTATAACATTAAGTTTTGCATATAAACCTGTAATCCATTTTAAGTTTTTCGTATGATGCAAGGTAGTGATGAAATTTTTTTTAAACATATGAATATCTGCTTCTTTTCGCAGTATTTTTTTAGTAGATAGTCCTTTTTCTACTGAACTATCTTTGCATCTATATTAAAAATAAGTTTTCTATATACATATGGTCTATTTCTACACACTCCATTATATTCCTTAGGTCTAACTTAAGCTAATAGAATTTTTTTTTTTTTTTTGCCTTTATAATGAGTCTTCAAATCAGGTTATGTTAGTTTCCTTACTTTGCTCTGTTTTCAAAGTTGTTTGGACTTTTTTAGTTCATTTGAATTTACATATGAACTAGAGCATCGGCTTGTCAAGTTTGACAGAACAAAGCAACAACAACAAAACTGCTGTACTTTTCATTGGTATCACATTTAATTAAGTTCAAGGGAATTGACACCTTAATAATAGTGATCTTCTGACTTATAAAACATTACTCCTCTTATTTAGACCTTCTATTTCTAAGTAATGTTTGAAAAGTTTCAGATTTTTTCCATATTTTGTCACATGTTTGCCCAATTATTTTTCATATCTTAATGTTAATACAAATGGTATTTTTTAAATATTATTTTTTATTAAATCTAACATGTAGAAATACAATTGACTTTTCTATAGGTCTTGTATGTTATGGCCCTGCTAAACTGATTTATTATTTTTTTGCAGATTTAGCTTTTGCGGATTGTTAGCTTTTTGCAGATTCTATTAAATGTTCTACATAAATCAGCAGTCCTGAATCTTTTTGGCACCAGGGAATGGTTTTGTGGATGAAAATTTATCCATAGGTCAGTGGGAGGGTAGGATGGTTTCAGAATAATTTTCATAAAGAGTGTGCAACCTAGATCCCTTGCATGTTCAGTTCTCAGTAGAGATCACCCTCATATGAGAACCTAATTCCACTGCTGATCTGACGAGAGGCACAGCTCAGGCAGTAATATGAATGATGAGAAGCAGCTATAAATACAGAAGAAGCTTTGCTTGCTCACCCGCCACTCACTTCCTGATGTCTAGCCCAGATCCTAACAGGCCATGGACTGGTACTGGTCCGGGGATTGGAGACCCTTGATATAGATGATAATGTCATCTTTGGATAAGGAAATTTTTGCTTCTTTTCCAGTCTAGATGCATTTTATTTATTTTTCTTGCTGTATTGCACAGGGTAAAACATCATGAACAATGCTTAATTGTGACAGACTAGAAATCCTTTTGTTATCTTTGGTCATGGTGAAGAGAAAATTTTATCTTTCACCATTAAGTAATTAAGTTAATGGTATGTTTTCTATAGATACTTTCTATCAAGTTTAGGCAATTATCCTTATTCCTAGTTTGATGTGAGTTTTAATATATGTTAGATTTTGTTAGATACATTCTCTGTATCTATTATGCTGAGCATATTGTTTAAAAGTGTAGTTTGTTAGGTTAGTAAAATTGATTTTTGAATGTTAAATGCATCCTGTATTCCTGGGATAAATTCCATTTAGTTATGATGAATCATCCCTTTTATGTATTGTATTTATTTGCTAATATTTTCTTTAGAATTTTTCCATTTTTGTTTAGGCAATACATTGCTGCATTTTCTTGTAGCATGTTTGTTAGGTCTTGGTATCACAGTAATGCTGGCCTCAGAATAAACAAGGAGGTAGCCTATCACTTCAGTTTTCTGGGCCCAGGTTTTGAAGAATGCATTCATTATATAATTTGAAAATTTTAGTAATGAAGCCACTGGGACCTAGTGTTTTCTTTGTAAAATGATTTAAACTACATATTCAGTTCCTTAGCTATTTATAGGTTATTTTTTTAGAGGGAGTTTTGTAAATTTATGTCTTTTAAGGAAATTGATAACTTTAAGTTGTGAATTGTGCTGGCATAAAGATTTTTTTTTTTTTTTTTTTTTTTAAGATTTTTAAGATATTCATAGTATTCTTTTTAGTGGCCTTTTAGTATGTATATAATCTGAAGTTATACCACTTCTCTCAATCTAGACATTGGTAATATTTCTTCCTTTTTATTCTTGGTTGATCTCACAGAATAGTTGTTGATTTTTAAAAATCTTTTTAAAAATCAATTTGATTTCATTGATTTTTCCTTATTTTCTCTTTATTTCTTTGATTTTTCTCTCTGATTGATCTTTTTAACTCTTTCTTATGTTTATTTTTAATTTACACTTATCTTTCTAGTTCTTTGTAATAGAAACTGAAGTAATTGACTTGGGACATTTATTCCTCATTAATAGGGGAAGGGCTGTAAATCTACTTCCCACCAGTAGTGCTTTAGCAGGAACTTTCAGATTCTGATATACACTATTTTCATTTTAACTCCACTTAAAGAATTTTTATTTTATCCTTTCAATCTTTTGACTCATGAGTTACATTGATTTATTTAGATACACTTTTCTATGGTGATGAATTATTTCAGCCTTTGGATGTTGAAAAATCTGTTATTTTGCCTTCATTTTTTTAAATTTTTTTTTAATTTTTTTATTTATTTTTATTAGTTGGAGGCTAATTACTTTACAGTATTGTAGTGGGTTTTGTCATACATTGACACGAATCAGCCATGGAGTTACATGCATTCCCCATCCCGATCCCCCCTCCCACCTCCCTCTCTACCCGATCCCTCTGGGTCTTCCCAGTGCACCAGGCCTGAGCACTTGTCTCATGCATCCACCTGGGCTGGTGATCTGTTTCACCATAGATAGTATACATGCTGTTCTTTTGAAACATCCCACCCTCACCTTCTCCCACAGAGTTCAAAAGTCTGTTCTGTACTTCTGTGTCTCTTTTTCTGTTTTGCATATAGGGTTATCATTACCATCTTTCTAAATTCCATATATATGTGTTAGCATGCTGTAATGTTCTTTATCTTTCTGGCTTACTTCACTCTGTATAATGGGCTTCAGTTTCATCCATCTCATTAGAACTGATTCAAATGAATTATTTTTAATGGCTGAGTAATATTCCATGGTATATATGTACCACAGCTTCCTTATCCACTCGTCTGCTGATGGGCATCTAGGTTGCTTCCATGTCCTGGCCATTATAAACAGTGCTGCAATGAACACTGGGGTGCACGTGTCTCTTTCAGATCTGGTTTCCTCGATGTGTATACCCAGAAGTGGTATTGCTGGGTCATATGGCAGTTCTATTTCCAGGTTTTTAAGAAATCTCCACACTGTTCTCCATAGCAGCTGTACTAGTTTGCATTCCCACCAACAGTGTAAGAGGGTTCCATTTTCTCCACACCGTCTCCAGCATTTATTGCTTGTAGACATTTGGATAGCAGCCATCCTGACTGGCGTGTAATGGTACCTCACTGTGGTTTTGATTTGCATTTCTCTGATAATGAGTGATATTGAGCATCTTTTCATGTGTTTGTTAGCCATCTGTATGTCTTCTTTGGAGAAATGTCTGGTTAGTTCTTTGGCCCATTTTTTGATTGGGTCATTTATTTTTCTGGAATTGAGCTGCAGGGGTTGCTTGTATATTTTTGAGATTAATCCTTTGTCTGTTACTTCATTTGCTATTATTTTCTCCCAATCTGAGGGCTGTCTTTTCACCTTGCTTATAGCTTCCTTTGTTGTGCAAAAGCTTTTAAGTTTCATTAGGTCCCATTTGTTTATTTTTGCCTTTATTTCCAATATTCTGGGAGCTGGGTCATAGGGGATCCTGCTGTGATTCATGTTGGAGAGTGTTTTGCCTATGTTCTCCTCTAGGAGTTTTATAGTTTCTGGTCTGACATTTAGATCTTTAATCCATTTTGAGTTTATTTTGTGTATGGTGTTAGAAAGTGTTCTAGTTTCATTCCTTTACAAGTGGTTGATCAGTTTTCCCAGCACCACTTGTTAAAGAGGTTGTCTTTTTTGCATTTTATATCCTTGCCTCCTTTGTCGAAGATAAGGTGTCCATAGGTATGTAGATATATCTCTGGGCTTTCTATTCTGTTCCATTGATCTATATTTCTGTCTTTGTGCCAGTACCATACTATCTTGATGACTGTGGCTTTGTAGTAGAGCCTGAAGTCAGGCAGGTTGATTCCTCCAGTTCCATTCTTCTTTCTCAAGATTACTTTGGCTATTCGAGGTTTTTTTGTATTTCCATACAAATTGTGAAATTATTTGTTCTAGTTCTGTGAAAAATACCGTTGGTAGCTTAATAGGGATTGCATTGAATCTATAGATTGCTTTGGGTAGTATAGCCATTTTGAGAACATTGATTCTTCCAATCCATGAACATGGTATGTTTCTCCATCTGTTTGTGTCCTCTTTGATTTCTTTCATCAGTGTTTTATAGTTTTCTATGTATAGGTCTTTTGTTTCTTTAGGTAGATATACTCCTAAGTATTTTATTCTTTTTGCTACAATGGTGAATGGTACTGTTTCCTTAATTTCTCTTTCTGTTTTCTCATTGTCAGTATATAGGAATGCAAGGGATTTCTGTGTGTTAATTTTATTCCTGCAACTTTACTATATTCATTGATTAGCTCTAGTAATTTTCTAAAATTCAACACCCATTTATGATTAAAACTCTCCAGAAAGCAGGAATAGAAGGAACATACCTCAACATAATAAAAGCTATACATGGCAAACCCACAGCAAGCATTACCCTCAATGGTGAAAAATTGAAAGCATTTCCCCTAAAATCAGGAACAAGACAAGGGTGCCCACTCTCACCACTACTATTCAACATAGTTTTGGAAGTTTTGGCCACAGCAATCAGAGCAGAAAAAGAAGTAAAAGAAATCCAGATAGGAAAAGAAGAAATGAAACTCGCGCTGTTTGCAGATGACATGATCCTCTACATAGAAAACCCTAAAGACTCTGCCTTCATTTTTTGAATCCTACTTTTGCTTTGTAAAAACTTAAAGATTGAAATTTTTTTTTTCATATTTTAAAGATATCTCTTTCTGTACAGTTTCTCACATGAATTGTTTCAACAGGAAAAGAAATCTACTCTCATCCTTATATTTCTTCCTCTTTAGGTAATATTTCTCCTCTCCTCCTATTTTTAAGATGTTATATTTAGCTAATATTTGATCAATTGGGTTATTATATACCTTAGTGTGATTTTTCTTCAAGCTGTGTGTGTGTGAGTGTGTGTTTGTACTGAGATTCATTGCCTTCTTGGATCTGTGGGTTATTATTTTAAAATCAATTTTGGAATATATTTAGCTATTTTTTAAACCTCCTCATTTCAGAGTTTCCAATTATACAGATACTAGGCTAATCAAAATCATACCACTGCTGCTGAACCTCTTTTAATTTTATATGTAATTTTTTTCTTCTATGAGTTTCATTTTGGTTCTATTCTAATATCTTCAAGTTTTCCTAATCTTTTTCTATGCAATGTTTAATCTGTAATTAATCTCATCTAGTGTATTTTTATTTTTTCTGTCAGACATTTAAAATTTTACTTAGAGAAGTTTAATACTTTAAAAATATATTTCATTTTTCTACATTTATTTCCAACCTATATCAATGAATGGGGTGCAGTTAACCCTTGGAAAATGTGGGGATTAACTATACATGCTCAGTTGCTAAATTGTGTTCAACTTTTTGCAACCCCATGGACCACAGCCGGCAACAACCCCTGTCCATGGGGCTATCCAAGCAAGGATACTAGAGTGGGTTGCCAATACCTCCTCCAGGGGATCATTTGTACCCAGGGAGCAAGCCCATGTCTCCTGCACTGCAGGTGGACTCTTTACCACTGCACTTCCTGGGAAGCCTTGATCAGTATGTAATTTATAGTTTAACCTCCATATCCATGATTCTGATTCCTTCACATCCTCAGATTCAACCAACCACCAATCCTAAGTATTTACTATTGAAAAATATTATCATGTAAGTGAACCTGCACAGTTCAAACCTGCAATTTTCAAGTCGACTATATTTATAATGGTTGTTCATTTCCTTTTCTACCAATCCTAACAACTGCATCTGTTCTTGATTATATTTCATTATATTTAACTGACACCAAAGAATTGTCATATTTTCCTGTTTTCTATGATTGCTAATGTTTCCTTGGATCCTAGTCATAGTAAATTGTATCTTGTTGGGTGTTGGAAGTATTTGAATTTCTATAACTATTCTTGACTTTTGTTCTAGGATTTAGTTAAATTAATTAGAAATTATTTGACACTTTTGGGTCTTGCTACAAAAATATCTTAGTTGGAACCAGAGCTACATTCCTGGAGCTAATTATGCCCACTAATGAGTATTCTATGCACATGTTTTTGGGTACTCTGAACAATTACCTACAAATTATAAGGTTTTCCAATGTGCCTAATCAGGATAATTATGAGACTCAACAGCCACTGTGGGCAGTGGACTCCGTTCAATGTAATCCTTTCGAACTGATTTTTTTCAAACATGTATCATTTCCTCATATAGATGTGATGAGTAATACTCTGCTGAATTCACAAGAGGGACCCTCTGCTAGTGACCCTCTTCTGTTCTCTGGCATTCTTCCTCTTTGAAACTCTCTCCCCTTGGCACTCAGCCTGTAGTCTCTAGCTACCTTTCATCTTTCCAGACTCTTAGCTCCATTTATACAACTGAAGGAGCTTTCCAGATCTGCCTGAGTCTTTCCTCCTTGTGCCATTATCTAGAAATTCTCTCAAGGCAATAAGCTAGGAAATTATAGAACTCATTTCATTTTTCTGATTTCTCTGGGATTACTGTCTTGCATTGCCTGATAAACTATAGTTTTACATATTTTTCTTGATTTACATTAGTTTCAAACAGAAGAGTACCCAATATTCTATCTTGGCTAGAAATAATCTTAATTAATTTTACAAACTCTGCTGTTTGAATGATCTAATTCTACTTGATTGTAGAATTCACCTAAGTGCATAATTTTTCACAAGGGAGAGAATTTTTATAGCTTTCACCTTTGTTTATATATAAATCATCATCATTAAAGATGCATTCCCTATGGACCTTTAACTTACTCTTTTGTTTTTTAATCCCTAAGATGTAGCAAAATGCCTAGAGTGTAGTTAATTTTGATTGATGGGCCTGTAGAAATAAAAAGCCAAATTAAAGAATGTAAAAGACAAATAATTTGATGCTGAATTTCCATCTCTTCTGGACTGAATGTTTACAGCCCACCAAAATTCATATGTTAAAACCCTACCCCCTAGTAAGACTGTATTTGGAAATGGGTCCTCTAAGGAAGTAATGAAGGATAAATTAGGTCATTTTAGGGTGGTGTTCTAATCCAGTAGGACTGGTGTTTGTATAAGAAGAAACACTAGACAGTTCACTCTCTTTCTCTCTGCATGTACACACAATAAGGCATGTGACCACACTGAGAATGTGGCCATCTACAAGCCGGGGGAAAAGCTCTCACCAGAAAAATGACCATACTTGCACTCTGGTCTCAGACTTCCATCCTCTAGAACTATGACGAAGTAAATTTCTTTTCTTTAAGCCACCCAGTCTATGGTATTTTGTTATGGTATCCTGTGCACACAAATATACCATCTAAACTTGGGAAATATTGAAAAAATAAGTTTAAAAAATTATTGAGAAGATGGGAATCACTTAAATGATTGAAAGTCTTTGTAAATCCTATTTAATGACTAATTTATAAAAATTCAATATGCAAAATGGAAGTTTTCTATGTGCCTCATTTAGTAGTCACATTTTCTTATTTTAAATAAATCACATTAGAGAAGAATATATTATTTATTCAAAAGGGGCGTTCTATAAAATGACACAGTCAGTCTCAGAATACTATCGTTTTGTATTAAATTTACTTCCTGTTGGCATTTCTGAATTTCTGGACCATGTATCAGAAATGATATGAAGAAACCAAATACTGGATGATAACCAACAGATGGAAATTTTTGCTGTTTCGACTGCAGGGGAAGATAGTTTGTTATGTGATTCTGCATTCTGTTTTAAAATTTTTATTTGAACATTAACATGGACACATCTTTAAAAAAGTCACTGATTAAGTTAATACTGTTTGAACCTGACTCTTGCTTTGCTGCTTTTTCCTTTTTCTTTTGGACCATCTAGGATCAGTTTTAAATAGATCATAAGTAATGTGTGGACCCTCTGCTGAAATTGCATTAGAGTCCTGGAACTGAAACAAACTTTAAAAAGTCCTCTGGCATGTCCTAATATTATAATTTTAAAAATTAATTACTTGAAGAAAGAATTAATATTAATACTAACTAAGACCTTTGTGTGTATACTTTTTTTGAGTTTACAAAGCACTGAGAGTTTATAAAGCCCCATAAAATCAATCTTCACTCTAATTGTCAGATATATATGGCAAATATTGACCTCATTTTACAAATGAGAAATCCAAAACTGAAAGAGGCTAAATCTCTGGCCTCCCCATTAAAAAGTAGGAGGCCACACTCAGATTTTGCTCTGTTCTTAGGCCTATATCATGTACATCTTAATTAATTAGCACTTGTTTTCTGATTAAAGTGACCAGTTGATAGTTTGTACAGTTACAGATGCAGATTCATAGTCTCCTCTGAGAGAAACATGTTTATCACTCTCCACCTGACATCAGCAATATAATCCAAATTATCCATATTAAATTTGATAACATTTAAAATATATTTTTTAATCAGAAAGGTAGAATGTTCTTTCTTAAAATAGTATTATAAGAGCTGAGATCTCAGAGCATTGCTAGAAAAGAGACCATCAACTCCTTATGACTGATGTGATAAAGTTTCAAAAGCTTTAAAATAACTTTGATAGTAATAGAAATTATAGTATTATAAAGAAACTCTATTTCAGAAAGTTTTCTGAAAGAAATAACCATTAGCAATAGACAAATATAATAAATACTTAGTGATCCAAACAGGAGAAGATGAAAGGAGTAATGAGGTATCCTAGAGGAATCTTTTTTGTATTAGTTTAAGGAGAATACAGGCTTCAAATTGGATTCTTGGCAGTGGGAGAGAGAGAGAAATTGTCTTTATTCCATGGTGCTGTTGTGACACTGGATATTGTTTCTTAATTACCACAGAATGCAGTACATCAAAGCAACATGTGGCATAGAATAGATGGGAGAATTGTCTAATGCAGAAAAAGTCTGTTTAAAATGTGTCACTACTTTCTCCCCTCCTCCATTATATCTTCACACATTGAGTTACATAGTAGTTATAGTTTCATCTGAGGTCATCTTATCATTCTGGGGCACTAGTTACAAATAAGAGCCATATTTTATATGACATGAGGCAAACACAGCATGGTACTTTATCACTATCAGCCCAAATGGAAGTTTCCCATTTTCCCCTTGATCAGTACCTGGTTGGCAAACCATATGGTACATGGCTAACACTGAACAAATGGTAGTGATTACTGTTATTACCCACTCTTCCTAAATGAAACTTTCGTCAGTTCAGCATTTCACTTAATTTCTTTAGCTAATCTGCAACTCCTTGATTTTGTGAAACTTTCAACTTTATGTACCCTAAAAAAGGTTCCTTTCAGAACTAAATCAAGACACATGTCCACTGTAAAAATGTTGTCATTCTTCTAGCAGCCAAGTGGAAAGATTTATGACATAGTTTATTTGTAAAGCTTAGGGATAATTTACAGAAGCCTCGCCAGCCTAGAAAGGATTACTGGCCAAATCTTGAACCTCTGTCCAACATTACTTCTCTAAACATGTTAAAAATTTTATAAATTATTATTTATCACATGACCTCATATCACAAAATTACAAAATGCCTGAGACTACACTTTCTAATAAAAACATAATATTTTAAAAAATAATTCCTGTAAAAATAAGTTCTAATTCTTGTGAAGTGCATGCAGCATATGAGCTATCCAGGTTCTCCATACGTTGCATCTGATGGCATCTTAGTCCCAGCATTCCCCATATTAGCATGGATAGTATGAAAAGTGTTTTATGTTGAAATTAATTTGATAATGGCTTGTTAAACAAGCGTAAAAGAGTTTCTTTACTCCAAAATTTCTTAGTGCCTTGGCTCTACAAACACATATTATAAATCTCCTAGAGGAGCTACAGAGTGTGCAACATTTAGCAAACCCGTTTGCCTGTGGAATGTACTTTTCTAGCAAATTTAGTTGAGGACCTTGTTGTTGTTGTTCAATTGCCAAGTTATGTCTGACTCTTCGTGACCCTGTGGATTCTAGCATGTCCCTCTCCCTCACCATCTCCTGGCGTTTGCCCAAATCCTTGTCCATTTCTCCAAAGAGTGTTCAGTATTGATTTCCTTTAAGATTGACTGTTTTGATCTCCTCACTGTCTAAGGCACTTTCAAGAGTCTTCTCCAGCACCACAGTTCGAAAGCATCAATTCTTTGGAGCTCAGACTTCTTTATTGTCCAGGTCTCATATTTGTGTGTGACTACTGGAAAGACCATAGCTTTGACTATAAACACCTTTGTCAGCAAAATGATGTCTTTGCTCTTTAACACACTTTCTAGGTTTGCCATAGCTTTTCTGCCAAGAAGCAATTGTCTCCTAATTTCATGGCTGCAGTCACGATCTGCAGTGATTTTTAGAGCCCAAGAAGAGGAAATCTGTCATTGCTTCCACCTTTTCCCCATCTATTTGCCATGAAGTGAAGAGACGGGAAACCATGATCCTGGTTTTTTGTTTTTTTTTTTTTAATAATGAGCTTTAAGCTGGCTTTTTCACTCTCCTCCTTCATGCTCATCAAGAGACTCTTTAGTTCATCTTCACTTTCTGCCATTAGAGTGGTATCATCTGCATATCTGAGTTTGTTGATATTTCTTCTGGCAATCTTCATTTCAGCTTGTAGCTCATCCAGACTGGCATTTTGCATGATGTGCTCCGCATATAAGTTAAATAAACAGTGACAATAAACACCATTGTACTCCTTTCTCAATCCTGAACCAGTTAGTTGTTCCATACAGGGTTATAACTGTTGCTTCTTGACCAGCATACAGGTTTCTCAGGAGACAGGTAAGATGGCCTTGTATCCCCATCTTTTTGAGAGTTTTCCACACTTTGTTATGATCTACACAGTCAAAGGCTTTAGCATTGTCAGTGAAATAGATAAGTGTTTTTCTGGAATTCCTTCACTTTCTCTATGATCCAGTGAATGTTGGCAATTTGATCTCTGCTTCTTCTGTTTTTTCTAAACCTAGCTTGAACATCTATCTGGAAGTTCTTGGTTCATATGATGCTGAAGCCTAACTTGGAGGATATGGAGCTTAATCTTCCTAGCATGGGAGATGAGTGCAACTGTCCAGTGCTTTGAACATTCTTTAGTGCTGCCCTCCTTCAGTTGGGATGAGGCTTGACCTTTTCCAGTACTGTGGCCACTGCTGGATTTTTCAAATTTGCTGACATGTTGAATGCAGCACTTTAACAGCATCATCTTTTAGAATTTCAAGTAGCTGTGCTGAAATTTTATGACCTCCACTAGCTTTATTGGCAGTGTTTCCTAAGTCCCACATGACTTCACACTCCAGAATGTCTAGCTCTGAGTGAGAGCCTACATCATCATAGTTATCGATCTGGGTCATTAAGATCTTTTTTGTACAGTTCTTCTGGGTATTCTTTCCATCTCTTCTTGGTTATTTCTGCTTCTATTAGATCTTTACTGTTTCTGTCCTATATTGTGCCCATATTTGGTTAAAATGTTTGTTTGATATTTCCAATTTTCTCGAAGAGCTCTCTAGTTTTACCCTTTCTGTTGTTTTCCTCTATTCCTTTGCATGGTTGATTGAAGAAGGCCTTCTTGTCTCTCCTTTCTATTCTCTGGAACTCTGCATTTAGTTGGATGAACTTTTCTCTTTCTCACTTGCTTTTCACTTCTCTTGATTTTTTGGCTATTTGTAAAGCCTCCTTGGACAACCACTTTGCCTTCTTGATTTTGTTTTTCTTTGGGATGGTTTTGTTCACTGTGCATAACATTCCTGTACAATATTATGGGCCTCTGTCCATAGTTCTTTAGGCACTCTATTTACTAGATTTAGTCCCTTGAATCTGTTCATTACTTTTGCTGTATATTCACAGGGGACTTGATCTAAGTCATACCTTATTGGCCTAATGGTTTTCCCCACTTTTCCTTAGTTTAAGCCTGCATTTTGCTATTAGGAGCTGATGATCTGAGCCACAGTCAGCTCCAGGTCTTGTTTTTGCTGACTATATACAGCTTCTCCATCCTTCAGCTACAATGAATGTAATCAATCTGATTTCAGTTTTGACCATTTGGTGATGTCCACATGTAAAGTCATCTCTTGTGTAGTTGAAAAAGGGTGTTTGTATATGATCCGTGTGTTCTCTTGGCAGAATTCTGTTAGCTTTTGCCCTGCTTCATTTTGTACTTCAAGGCCAAACTTGCCTGTTGCTCCAGGCATCTCTTGACTTCCTACTTTTGTACTCTAGCACCCTGTGATTATAGGCCATCTTTTTTTGGTTTTAGTTATAGGAGGTCTTCATAGAACTGGTCAGCTTCAGCTTCTTCTGCATTGGTGTTGGGGCATAGAGTTTAATTACTGTGATGTTGAATGGCTTGCCTTGGAAATGAACAGAGATCATTCTGCTGTTTTTAAGATTGCACCCAAGTTCTGCATTTCAGACTCTTCTGTTAATTATGAGGGCTACTCTATTTCTTCTATGGGATTCTTGCCCACAGTAGCAGATATAATGGTCATCTGAATTAAATTCACCCATTCCCATCCATTTTTGTTTACTGTTTCCTAAGATGTTGATGTTGAAGACCTACTGTTTAGCAAATAATCATATTGTGACTTTTAATGAGTGAATCATAGTTCAAATATGGAAACAATCTATGGGTCACTACTTATAAAGATACAAATTAGAGGAAAATGCATTTAATTACTTCTCAAGTATTAGGTTATATTATTAGATCTAAAGGGTCAATAAAATTTATAAATACATTTATTGTTTTAGCTTTCCATGGAAGAGTCATAAAATTGCCGATGAATATTTTACATAACACAGTGTATTTAATAATTTACAAAATATAAATCAAATTTTGTTTTAGAATTATTAAATAGAAATTGACATATTTAATATATATTTTAGTTTGGGAAGAAAACCTGAATTATGGATGAGACGCAGAATAAAGAAGTGAAAATGGTACATTATGATGACATAATCAATATTCACCACACTTCTTATTCACCTATAAAAGTTCTTAAAATGAACAATGGGAAAGTTAATTACTGTACAGTGCTCCAGCAGAAAGGAAAAATAATATAAAATGAAAGAGGATTTTGTTGACTAAAGTGAACATGTATCAGTAATGAGCTGGAATTTTTTTACATGCAAGGTGAAGTATAAGCCTCATCATATATTTACCACTGGAACAGTTAGAATTAAGGGGCTGGCTTTGGGTAGATATTACAAAGTCTAAAAAGACATGGAGAGGTTGGTATTCAAGAATTCATAAATTTTTGAAAATAAGATCTCATAACAAATGTTTGGGAAGCTAAAATTAATTAACTTTGGGAATCATGAATGAGGGTGAAAAAAAATGTAAGTGAAAGTTGCTCAGTTGTGTCCGACTGTTTCTGACCGGATGGAATGTAGCCTGCAGGCTCCTCTGTCCAAGGGATTCTCCAAACAAGAATACTCTTCTCCAGGAGAGCCTCCCAATCCAGATATCAAACTCAGGTCTCCTGCATTGCAGGCAGATTCTTACCATGTGAGCCATCAGGGAGAGTGGACAAGACTATTTTCAGGATGATTTTGACATAGTCATTCTAAATGGTAAGGAACCAAGACTATAACCATCACCAACACTTGAAATAAAATGAAAATATAGCTTAGAAATATTGGTTTTTTTTTGATAGAAACGAGGGCCATAAACTATTTGGTATAAACTTGTGACACAGATGGTAGTTATTTATTATTGAAATTCTATACTATCCTTTTTTGAGAAAAAATGCATAAATATATATGCACATATTCATATATATATAATTTATAAGTATTGAATATATACACTCAATAGAAAATTAAAATATTCATATCTGAGTTCATACTTTAAAATTATTTAGGAGTCTGCATAAGTGACAATAATCTGACTCATGGACAACTCAATCAACCCAAGTTTTTAATGATCAGTGTAACAGTATAACGTTAGATGAGACAAAGAAGGGGAAGAGTTAGGATAAAGGGTAACAATAGCAGCAGGGACTGACTGTAGAGTATGTTTTGCAGTACAAGGCAGTGAAAGTGTATGAGCAGGTTTGATTTCTAATGCTACTTTATTAACTTATTGTTAATCATTTTAAAAGGACTAATGATTCATATGAATAACTTCTTCATATACAAAATGTGGAGAGTAATACATGCATCCTTTGTAGGATCATTAGAAGAATTAGGTATCTTGTAAACAAAATATCTGGCTTTTAATAATAGAACTGTTTATTGATAATCTACTATGTGTTTTAATGTTAATTTTGTAGAGAAGTTGATTGAGACTCAGAAAAATTGAGTTACAAATAGTCAAATAAGTTCCCGCAATCTGGATCCAGCTCTCTTGATTTCTAACTCAGTGCTGTCTATTATACCAGAGCAGCATCTCTCCATCTTCTATAGTTCATCATAGTTTCACATTTCCTTTGTTGAGAATTTTCCATTTTTTAACCTGTCCTATTATATTTTATGTATTATCTTTATCCATAAATTATAAGCTTTTAAAAGCTCATCCATATTTATATCTCTCATTTTATTGCAAAATGATTTAAATATCATAGATGTTTCAAAATGCCTATTGAATGAATAAATTAATAAATTAGAAAAGAATGGCTGCAGTAATTAAATTCCTTTTCAATGGATCCAAGAACCCAACTAATCCTGAATTCTTCTTTAGTGAATGCTACATTGATGTCAGGTTGCAGAATTTAAAATCATTATAAATATCTCAACTTTACCTTCTGGCAAACACTGCTTAGATATATAATCATAATGCTAATTTGAACTTTACATTCAATGCTTCTCAATTTTATTGCCATTGATACTAGCACTAATTTTCCATAGTACTTAGAAGTTTAAAACTATTGTGATTGTAGAAAAAAGTTAACATAAATTCAGTTCCACATATTTAGCAGACTCTCATGCAGCTAGTTAATATAATACTGAAATATATACCAAGTGACATTTTGAAACAAAAAAGAATTTCTCTATGGACACATATTGCACATTTAAAGTCTTAATTGAAATATATAAGATTAATTATTACATTGCAATAGCCAGAAAAAAAAAATCTCTGGTTAATAGTTTAGTGTTCTAAAGTAGTTATAAATGTATGTGTGTGTGTGTGTGTGTATAAAAGGATAGCATGTATATATTATGTGGTTGGTATTATGCTCAAAAATATATATTATAAATTTCAAATTTCAAATAATACTCTAAAAAAACAAACATTAGAATCTTGGAGAAATATTTTAAAGTAGAGAAAGAAAACAAAAAATTTCATTCTGACTTTGCCAAAGCTGTAAAATCCAAGCAATGGAATCAGGCTCCATAATTTTTCTAACCTACAATCAAAGGCTGATGGGAAGCAGCTGAGTGATGATTACCATGAAGAAATGACACCAAATGAAATGGAGACATCTGAAAGTACTCAAGCTCACACCGCAAAATGGTGGCATATGTAAATTCTATCGGGGTCTTTGAAAGCTTATGATTAAGTGCTCAAACAGCACAGTAGCAAATGTTTTCCTCTCTTAGAGACCATGTTGAAATCTTCATGCTAATTAGATTAGGGCAAATGTCACATATGGATTTAAGTGGAAATTTCTGAAGGATATAAAATACAGATTCTGTATTTGATTGAAAATTTGAAGAGAAGCACAAGGAAAGACATCCCTCTGTATAGAGATTGTTAAGGCAAAATCAATAGCTCTTTGGGGGATATTATTAATTTAATTTTATCCAGGCTCATGTATAACACCTGGCATTTTTGTGAAACTGCAATGATAACAATGCAAAACCAGTCAGAATATACAGATGAAATATCACACTAGGGAGACTAGGGAAGATCAACAGCTATGGTCATAAACAAACTTGCACTGAGCAAGCTGACCAACATATACATAATCAGATTTTCTTTTAGCTACCTTTGTTATTCTTACATATCCCTATCTACTTTTATTCAATGAGTTCTTTCAGTTAAAAAAAGTGTTTAGTAATTATCCTATTTTTAGCTAATACTTTTTTTTTGGAGCAGAAATATCAGCTCACCAGGAGGTCATGAAAAGCTTTGTCAAAACCCACAACCATCAGAATAAATGAGATTTAATCTATGCACAAATATTGTATATTCAACAAAACAGTGTTAGGGATTGTATGGATCTAAAAAAAAATTATGAGATCCATGACCATAAAGTACTTGGAATTTAAGTACATATATAAAGATAAAATGAATCTCCATCTATCAGCTGTAGTCAATAATCTTATGTACTCATTTCTCTCATTCAGTCACAAAGTCCTCTTGGCATGATATTTAAAATCTGTTTCAAATCTTTCCATATCTTTGCCAGCACTCCACTCTCAGTTTCCATTTTTCTCTCCAGGAATATTAACATAGCTTTCTAAAAGATGTCTATGCTGACTATCCCCCCTCGTTCTTGCTTCTCTCTTCCATTTCATTCATTCTCTAAAAACAGGAAGAGTACAGTTTTCAAGATAAATTCTGTCTCTACTGAAAAATTCATCCCTGATTTTCCACCAAATTTGGAATAAATCTAAATTCATAGGCATGACCTTTACAGCCTTAAATGAATTGACCTCTCCCTATCTGTTCAAACTGACTTCCTACCACTTTTACTTTCTCCCATTGTATGAACAATATAAACCTTCTTTCTGGCTCTGAATACAGTGTATTTATAATTTCTCTATGATCTTTACAGTAGCTATGTGCTTTAACTAGAATGTGTTTCTCTTGATGAGTATTTGATTGTCTCCTTTGTATGATGTATGTCTCAGCTTAAACATTTTCTCCTTAGGTAAGCTGCACTATTTAAATATTGCTATATGATAAATTACACCATCAATTAATACTTAAAAAAGGCATTCATTATATCACAGTTTCTATGTATCAGAATTAGAGTGGCTTAATACAGTTACTTTGGCTTAGGGTCTGTATCAAAATGTTACAGTCAAGGTATCAGCCAAGCTACAGCTTGACTGGTGGAGAATCCCCTTCCCAGCTTACACCTGTGGCTTTTAGAAGGCCTCAGGTGCTCCCTAGATACTGACCAGAGATATTAGTTTCTCATCAAATGAGTCTCTTCATAGAGCTTATTAAAACATGGTATTTGGTTTCCTCAGATTGAGCCAACAGAAGAGGAAGAATCCTCTCTTCAGCCCAAGATGGGAGCATAGACTTCTTTTAACAAAATCTTAAAGAGATGACATTTTATTTTTTCTACTGAACTCTATTAGAATCTACTAACAAGTCTAACTCATACTCAAGGGAATGGTTTTACGTAACAATGTAAACACCAACAGCTGAGGATCATTTGGGGCCATCTCTGTGTCTACATCAGTCTGACCCTCAATGATTCATGTTTTTCCCATATGCAAGATATACACCAACCCATGGTTTTTAAATATCTACCACAGAAAGAGCTTAAAATCCAGAATCTCCCCATTTAAGTCTGGTATAGATTTGGATGAGGCTCCTCAAGAACAGCTACTTAAGTACAACAATTTAAGTGTGGTTCCCCTTGATCTGTTGAAGTATAAAGCTAAAGAGACAATATATATGCTCTCCTTCCACACATATTAAAATTAATGTGGTGGGACAGGCATAGTATAACTTCCATAAACCTTCATCTTAAAAAATGAGGCACAAAGCCAATGACCCATAGCAGTTCTGAAATCCAGTTTGGTGAATGTTGAAAGTTCCTTAAATAGTTTTCAAAGCCTGAAAAACTTTTAGATGTCAAGTTCCAAACTCTGAAGTCTTGGATCTACTCTCTGATCATTCTTTGTTTTTCATGAGGCACCATGAACTTTCAGTTTGTTAGCTTACTTAGCCCACTTCCTGCCAGCAGAATTGTAGGGGTCCATCTACCGCTTTCCTTTTATACTATCTCTGTTTTCTTCACTATAGGGTAGTAGCACTACTGCTAATCTGAGTTTTTCAAAAACTTTGTGGGCCACCTATGAATATCATTGGCATTTACTCAAAATTCCCATATGTAGAGGTCTCCTAGACACCTCTCCCTAACAAAGAGTTCTTCTGACATGATTGCTGGGCAATGCCTGTAAGCCTTTTAAAGATCCTGTTGCTTAACGGAGAGAATCTGTGAAACATATCTTTAATCTCTCTAAGGTGTGATTTATTACTACACTGAGACAAAATCTTTGGGCTTTTGCAGGTTTTAACAAAAGTCTCACAGTCACACCTTCAGCTTCTTCTTTAGACAATGCTTTAAGAGTACACAAAGAACTGTACAAAAATGATCTTCATGACCCAGATAATCACAGTGGTGTGATCACTCACCTACAGCCAGACATCCTGGAATGTGAAGTCAAGTGGGCCTTAGAAAGCATCACTACAAACAAAGCTAGTGGATGTGATGGAATTCCAGTTGAGCTATTTCAAATCCTGAAAGATGATGCTGTGAAAGTGCTGCACTCAATATGCCAGCAAATTGGAAAACTCAGCAGTGGCCACAGAACTGGAAAAGGTCCATTTTCATTCCAGTCCCTAAGAAAGGCAATGCCAAAGAAAGCTCAAACTACCACACAATTGCACTCATGTCACACGCTAGTAAAGTAATGCTCAAAATTCTCCAAGCCAGGCTTCAGCAATACGTGAATCGAGAACTTCCAGATGTTCAAGCTGCTTTTAGAAAAGGCAGAGGAACCAGAGATCAAATTGCCAATATCCGCTGGATCATCAAAAAAGCAAGAGAGTTCCAGAAAAACATCTATTTCTGCTTTATTGGCTATGCCAAAGCCTTCGGCTGTGTGGATCACAATAAACTGTGGAAAATTCTGAAGGAGATGGGAATACCAGACCACCTGACCTGCCTCTTGAGAAACCTGTATGCAGGTCAGGAAGCAACAGTTAGAACTGGCCATGGAATAACAGACTGGTTCCAAATAGGAAAAGGAGTATGTCAAGGCTGTATATTGTCACCCTGCTTATTTAACTTATATGCAGAGTACATCTTGAGAAACACTGGGCTGGAAGAAGCACAAACTGTAATGAAGATTGCTGGGAGAAATATCAATAACTTCAGATATGCAGATGACACCACCCTTATGGCAGAAAGTAAAGAGGAACTAAAAATCCTCTTGATGAAAGTGAAGAGGAGAGTGAAAAAGTTGGCTTAAAGCTCAACATTCAGAAAACTAACATCATGGCAACTGGTCCCATCCCTTCATGGCAAATAGATGGGGAAACAGTGGAAACAGTTTCAGACTTTATTTTTTGGGGCTCCCAAATCACTGCAGATGGTGACATGCAGCCACGAAATTAAAAGACGCTTACTCCTTGGAAGGAAAGTTATGACCAAACTGGATAGCATATTAAAAAGCAGAGACATCACTTTGCCAACAAAGGTCCATCTGGTCAAGGCTTTGGTTTTTCCAGTAGTCATGTATGGATGTGAGAGTTGGACTGTGAAGAAAGCTGAGTGCTGAAAAATTGATGCTTTTGAACTGTGGTGTTGGAGAAGACTCTTGAGAGTCCCTTGGACTGCAAGGAGATCCAACCAGTCCATCCTAAAGGAGATCAGTCCTGGGTGTTCATTGGAAGGACTGATACTGAAGCTGAAACTCCAGTACTTTGACCACCTCATGCGAAGAATTGACTCATTGGAAAGGACCCTGATGCTGGGAGGGATTGGGGGCAGGAGGAGAGGGGGCGATAGAGGATGAGATGGCTGAATGGCATCACCGACTCGATGGGCATGAGTTTGAGTAAACTCTGGGAGTTTGTGAGGTACAGGGAGGCCTGGCATGCTGCGATCATGGGGTCAGAAAGAGTCAGACACGACTGAGCGACTGAACTGAACTGAACTGAACTGAACATCAGGCAATACACTGGATTTGATGTTTTCATAGAGACATTTAATTTTACCTTTTTTTTTTTTTTTGATGTAGAGAGACTAAATCTTCAGAAACATCAAGTTATGGCTTGTTTTGTTCACAAGTCCTCCGTCTAATTAACTCTCTCATCTTGCATTTTATTATAAGCAGCCAGAAGAAACCATGTGGTATTTTCAACACTTTGTTTTGAAATCCCCTTAATTACAACACCTAACCTTCCCTGGTCGGAGAAGGCAATGGCACCCCACTCCAGTACTCTTGCCTGGAAAATCCCACGGATGGAGGAGCCTGGTTGGCTGCAGTCCATGGGGTCACTAAGAGTCGGACACGACTGAGCGACTTCACTTTCATTTTTCACTTTCATGCATTGGAGAAGGGAATGTCAACCCAATCCAGTATTCTTGCCTGGAGAATCCCAGAGATGGGGGAGCCTGGTGGGCTGCCGTCTATGGGGTTGCACAGAGTCGAACACGACTGAAGTGACTTAGCAGCAGGCTTCCCTGGTAGGTCAGCTGGTTAAGAATCCACCTGCAATGCAGGGGACCCCAGTTCAATTCCTGGATCAGGAAGATCCCCTGGAGAAAGGATAGGCTACCCACTCCAGTATTCTTGTGTTTCACTGGTGGCTCAGACAGTAAAGAATTGGTCTGCAATGTGGGATACCTAAGTTTAATCCCTGAGTTGGGAAGAGCCCCTGGAGGAGGGCATGGCAACCCACTCCAGTATTCTTGCCTGGAGAATGCCCGTGGACAGAGGAGCCTGGAGGGCTACAGTTCATGGGGTCACCAAGAATCAGACAGGACTGGGCAACTAAGCACAGCACATAGTTATAGCACCTAGTTCTTTGTTCAGACCCATTTTCTTCATTGCACATAACTTTCCACAGCAGTGTTGCTAAATATTCTGCCAATATCCCCTGAGTTTTTGATATGATTTTCTTTATGTTTGTGTTCTCACCTGAAGCATCCTCAGAGCCCACAATTCTATGAACAGTTTGTTCATGACATTTTAAGCTTTATTAAAAGTTTCCTCAAAACACACTGCTCAATCCAAAACTCTTCCCAAATTTTTGATATTAGTTATGGCAACATTTCAGTTCCAAGCACCCAAATATGATTTGTTTTCTATTACTGTGTAGTCAACATTAAAGCACATCGCATCTTAGAACAAGAAATAATCACAGCCTCTGGCTTCTGTGGATCACAAATTTGCATGCAACTAACTATGTGACTGACTATGTGTCTCTCACATATCACCATCAAAATGACAGCCAGGACTGCGGTCATCTTTGTGTTTGACTAGACAAGGATCCTATTACAAGCTTACACATGAGGCTGTTGTCAGTTGTCACATTCTCACAGGTTGTTGCCCATGCCTTGTGTACTTTCTATCCCATGTATACTTTACAGAGAATGAGCCGAAAACTGAGGCACAGTATTTTTGTAACCTCATCTTAAAAGTCCATCCTAAAGGGGATCAGTCCTGGGTGTTCATTGGAAGGACTGATGTTGAAGCTGAAACTCCAATACTTTGGCCACCTGATGCGAAGAGCTGACTCATCGGAAAAGACCCTGATGCTGGGAAAGATTGAGGGCAGGAGGAGAAGGGGACAACAGAGGATGAGATGGCTGGATGACATCACCGACTCGATGGGCATGAGTTTGAGTAAACTCCGGGAGTTGATGATGGACAGAGAGGCCTGGCGTGCTGTGGTTCATGGGGTCACAAAGAGTTGGACATGACTGAGCAACTGAACTGAACTGAATCTTAAAAGTGATATCCTGTCACTTTTGCTGTATTCTTTATTAGAAGTGAGTCAATAAGTACAGTCCATATTCAAAGAAGTATTTGAAGGTGGGCTATCACTGGGGGACTCACTGTAGAGTTCTTTTGTGATGATCCTATATAACATACTCAGTCTATCCTTGTGTTATCCTATATTAATTCTCTGCATTGTACTTTTTATCTGATAGCTTTTTTTTTTTTCTTTTTTTAATATCTGCCCTCATCACTGAGACTGCAAAAACAGACGAGAGTTAATGTAGAACTTTGTAAAGTATGTCATGGAAGAACAACATGATTATATCTCAATTTTAGGCTCAGAAAAGAGAGGCTAATATAACAAGTCCATTGAAGCTTAGAGTCAAAGATGAGAAAGGTTTGGCATAAAAGATAGGAATTAATTCATCTTTCATGAATGTGTCTATCTAGATTTTAGAAGTCTCAGAGTTAGAAGGAAATTTTAGATGAGGCAACTAATATGGCAGAGATTTGGAGAAAAAAATAATGTCTATTGCAGAAACTGTAGAGTTTTACAGGAGCAGGGAGAATATTGAGAAAGCAAGATGCTTATATACAAAATTGAGCCCTTGTCTTAAAAGGTAATTGGGATGAATATTTTTTTAAAAAATTGATTAACTCATCTGTTTAAAGCCACCCTACAAAGTCGTCTCTAACTATGGATTGGAGCTCCTACCTCAAGGGCAAAGGCTCAAGGCAGATCTAGGAAATGAAGCAGCTTGTGGGGTTTATCCAATGTGGTCTACATTTAATGAATGTGTTAGAGTTTGGGGGATATTAGAACAAGACTCTCATACAGAATAAGAAGAGAAGGAAATAGATTATTCAGAGTAAATCTAAAGCACCTTGGAGAATATTAGAAAATATGGTCAGATAATCATCTTTTAAATCATGAAAAGGGAGCCAACGTTTTTGCACAGCTCTCTTCTCATCCAAGTGGAACCCAGGCTGTCTATAAGGGGTTCTCAACAACTTCACCGTCCCTTAATTTGTTCACACTAAGATCTCAGAACACACTTGTTAAATGGAAATAGGTTGTGACTCTAGCTCTATAATGGATTCCTAAATATGACTGAAACAATCCTTCTTGGTACTTATAATTTAGTCTGACATATGATGTGGCATGTAAAATTAATGAATTTGTGCTTGATGTCTAGGGGGAAAGTAGGCCACTGCAAATTATACTATAGGCTGATGTTTAATCAAACTACTAGAATAAATGATAGTGCTTTCTTTTCTTTCTAGTCTATGATACTTCTAGATCATTAAATCATTATAATTTTGCTTGAGAATTTGAGAATATTATAAAAGTTATGCTTGTATAATGATATCTCAAATTGCTTCAGACCCAAATGAAAAAAGTTTATAGATTTAAAAAAATAAAACATTTTGCTTTTGCAATACTTGTCACCCTTTGTTTATTACCACTCTCATTTGTAACATGGAATAATTAAAAATTCATTCAAGTCATGTATGTTGAGTTAACAATATGTGCAGTAAATGAATGAAGCATATATCTATTTTTAGTGTGATACTTTAGATGGAAAATATTTCATTCGGGCCTTAAAGCTGTTCATATTTTAAATACTGATTAAACCTTTTATATATACATTTACAACAAGCATTCCATTGATCATTTACGGTGAATGGTATCAGATTAGTGAGCTCTGAAGAAGATTTAGCTTCAGGACCAGGGACCGGACCTGATCACTCAAGAGCTTCTGTGTAGCAGAGTTTTATTAAAGTAAGAAAAGGGACAGAGAAAGCTTCTGACACAGACATCAGAAGGGGGATGGAGAGTGCCCCCATCGCTAGTGTTAGCAAGGGAGTTATATACTTTTTAAATTAGTTATTACAGTAAATCAAAAGAAAGTCTCAAAGTTGTAAAAATTTTACCAGACCTACTCCCATAGTTTACATTTTAAGATAACAGGATTAGAACTTAACAATTGAACGATTTTACCAGACCCATTCCTATAATATATATTCTAATATATCAAGATTAGTCAGAAAGTTTTCAGGAAGGAGAAGCTGTCCTCAAGCAGGATACATTGTTGTTATATAATACTTCAGTTCAATTCAGTCGCTCCGTTGTGTCCAACTCTTTGCGACCCCATGAATCGCAGCATGCCAGGCCTCCCTGTCCATCACAAACTCCCGGAGTTTACTCAAACTCATGTCCATTGAGTCGGTGATGCCATCCAGCCATCTCATCCTCTGTCATCTCCTTCTCCTCCTGCCCTCAATCCCTCCCAGCATCAGGGTCTTTTCCAATGAGTCTTCCAATGATGTCTTCACCACTTCACATGAGGTGACCAAAGTACTGGAGTTTCAGCTTCAGCATCAGTCCTTCCAGTGAGCACCCAGGACTGATCTCCTTTAGGCTTAGTACAGAGTAAAAACTGAGTTGTTTGTTGTGTAATCATCAGTTCCAGGCTTAAAGAAAAACATGTTTTATGTGACTAAGACTAAGGAATGTAGAGAGAGAGAAAGAGAGAGAAGACCCTTGTCCTTTTCTCCTCCTTGAGAGCCCCAGACCAGGGACCCTGGACTTCTCATTAACTTGCCTAGGAATTGACTCTCTCACCATTGAGCAGCAAAAGAATATTCCATTTTCCTAGTTTAGAATTTTAGGAACTTAAATTATATATGCTGTACTTTTAGAAAAGTTTATTTAAGTAGGCTAAAATAGGGTGGAATCAAGATTGCTGGGAGAAATATCAAGAACCTCAGATATGCAGATGACACCACCCTTATGGCAGAAAGCAAAGAAGAACTAAAGAGCCTCTTGATGAAAGTGAAAGAGGAGAGTGAAAAAGTTGGCTTAATATTCGGCATTCAGAAAACTAAGATCTGGTCCCATCCCTTCATGGCAAATAGATGGGGAAACAATGGAAACAGTGACAAAATTTATTTTTGGGGGCTCCAAAATCAATGCAGATGGTGACTGCAGCCATGAAATTAAAAGACGCATATTCCTTGGAAGAAAAGTTATGACCAGCCTAGACAGCATATTAAAAAGCAGAGACATTACTTTGCCACCAAAGGTCTGTCTAGTCAAAGCTATGATTTTTTCCAATAGTCATGTATGGATGTTAGAGTTGGACTATAAAGAAAGCTGAGCACCAAAGAATTTATACTTTTGAACTGTGGTTTTGGAGAAGACCCTTGAGAGTCCCATTGACAGCAAGGAGATCCAACCAGCCCTAAAGGAGATCAGTCCTGAATATTCATTGGAAGGACTGAGGCTGAAGCTGAAACTCCAATACTTTGGCCACTTGTCATGAAGAACTGACTCATTAGAAAAGACCCTGATGCTGGGAAAGAGTGAAGGCGGAAGGAGATGGGGATGACAGAGGATGAGATGGTTGGATGGCATCACCCACTTGATGGACATGAGTTTGAGCAGACTCCGGGAGTTGACAACAGACCAGGAGGCCTGGCATGCTGCGATTCATGGGGTCGCAAGTTGTTGTGCACGTCTCAGCACTGAACTGAACTGACGTCTCAACACTGAACTGAACTGAAAATAGGCTAATAAATAATTTAAAAATAAGACTCCATGGAAAGTATACTTTACTAAGGTAAGAATAAAGAGCAAGGATACCCTGAGATATGTGTTAAAAATGTGAAGAATAAGCAAAAGTTATAAAATGACCTGGTTTTCAGAATTTGGTATTTGATAGAGATATGAGCCTCCCCCCAAATTGTAGAAAATAACTTGATATGTTTTTTTCTAACCATTTTTAAAATATCTAAAGATTTTTTAACATAACAGTTATCTATATATTACCTCAAAATAGTTTTGCAAGTTGAACAAAGGTAGATACATGTATCCGTTGCTTTTCTTAAGTTTGTTTCATTCCACTTAGCTTTTATGAAAGACCTACATTAGTATTTGTTTTTTCTAATCAAAAGAAATCCAAAAAGGATTTTCCCTTTTATGCACAAAGGCAAAGAGTGAAAATAGTGTTCAGTGTTTGTGTTTTTGTGAACTGTTATAGAGGCAGCATGCAGCTTGAGTAGCACCATCAAGCTCCTTCCCCAGGAACTACGCTTAGCATCTCAGTAATCAAGACACCACAGCTTACATCTGTGTCTGTAAGCGTCTAAGCTTTATCTTGGTTTCTCTTGTGCATCTCTTAGCAAGATGTGCCCTAAGGTAACTGCTTCTTTGCCTTATGCCATGTCAACCTACAGAAGGTTTCATAGAAATGCTCTGTTTTGGAAATGGACATCAGGAAAACTTGATGTATTTTACTTGGGAGCACACTTCAATCAAGCAGATACAACTGTAATAATATCCATATTGGTAAATACTATGTAATTGAGAGTTGCTGACACTTTTTTTTTCCAAAAAATTTACCCATTCTTTATTGCTGCATCTTTGCTAAAAATAAAATATATATATTTTTATAAATATATAAAAATTTTTATTTATTATTATAAATATAAATTTTTATAAATATATATAATATTTTTATTATATTTTATTTTATAGCATAAAATATTTATTATATTTTATCATATAGTGTAAAAAGACACCATATTGGTCAAGGACATGCTATGTGAGTTCATATGCTTACTTTCCCCACCCTGTGTTTGGAATTATGTTACCAGCATATGGCTCACAGGGAATTTTTCTTTTATACATAGTATATCAAACTTAGAGTTATAATAAATCTAAAGAAATACCATCAACCAAAGCCATTTTGTGCTGCTTTTCTGTGTAATTTATTTTTTGAGTTCCAAATACAAGTGAACATTGTAAATATCACTGACAGGATTTGGACAAGACCCGGATGGATCCTATTCTCTCACAGCTAAAGAAATCATCAGTGATCTTTGCTGACACTTCACTATTCTGGCTTTTCTCCCTCGAAACCATCTGTAAATACTACTCCTTTTGTAGGCCCCCTTCTGAATCTTTAGCTGGGACTCTGTTCATTTTTGTAATGAATTTATAAAGGATGTGTTGATGTGATCTTAACAAAAACTCTGTTGTAGCAAGGGAGAAGCTAGGAATAAAAAGTGGATTTCTTTGTTCAAAGCAGAACAAACCTGATGGTTTTACAAACTGCAATAATTAAATAATATTTCATTGATTCCAGTGTGAATAATGAAGGTGTTCAGGGACTGCTCTTCTCATATGAGGTTTCAGTTTCCAATATTTAGCCATCTGGAGACTTGCCATGGTAATAATCACTTCACATGGGTCACAAACCACTTCAAAGTAAAGAAACAGTATAATGGAAAATACTTTTAAGAGCAATTCATGAAACTGAATAAATGGAACATACATTTATATCTTATAACATCAGATATCATATTTGTTAACATTAACATTACAATTGCAGTGGACTCAATACTTCCTGTTTAAACATCTCTTTTAAAATTTTTTGAATTTTCCAAGACTAGATTTATCACATAACTGTACTTGCCTTCACCATAATCACTTGTTGGGTTGTAACTCAAGTAAGGTGGAAAGTTTTGAAATTACCCATGAGATGTATTTTGATAATTTACATAAAAGAGAATCATGTTGTTTACTATAGAAATCTTAAGATAAAAAGCTTTAAAGTAGATCTATCTATCTATCTATCTATCTATCTATCTATCTATATATATATATATATATTTTATTCTGGAAACATCTTTTTCCATTTAGAATCTATTCTGATTTGAAATACTACAGAGAAAAAATGCTATTGTTTTCTTTAAAGAGCTTCTTTAATGTTCATACTGTCAATAAAATTAAAACTCTGCTAATATCTAACCAGCAATTCATTAGTTTTATTACTTTTCACATACTCAATAATGGGATGACCACATAGGTTAGTAAAGTAAGCAGAGAAGCCTAGACATTATGGAGGGTATATAAATCTAAACAACACCTGTTCTACTTAAGGAAATTCAATTTAATATACAAACAAATAAACAAAAACCATGCCCAATTCAGGAGTTGAGTTGTGTGGAAAAGAGTGGCTATCAGATTTACATGACAACCATTTATCCTGGGTTTGAAAGGAGAAGACACTTAAGTAACTATTTTTTATTAATCACACACTTGAAGAAATGGTATATTTGGCATTAATTTTTATTTTCTAATGTTTTAATTGAAATATGGGCTGCTTTATTTTAATGTGATATTGCTCAGCTTTCTTTTTCTCTCAACTCATTTTCTGGGTTTTATCACAATATTTATGACTAAAAAGTGGAGAGTTGTGAAGATCATTTCTTTTCTACCTACCTTTTATTATAGGTGAGAAAACCAAGGCCTAGAGGGATTAAATGCTTTTACTCAATATACCATAGTCAGACAAAATTGAAAGTCTTTTAATTCAAGCAAAGTTCACAAATGCATGTGAAGGATAAACACAAAACTGGCACATAACATGTGTTCATTTATTACATTAATTAGTAGAAGTCTCTCTCATTTGGGATTATGCCTTAATTGTGCTTAACTCTTAATTCTTCATTAAGCCTGGCTGATATTTACCAGGTAAACAAAAATAAAATTTTATTAAATTTGAAAATTTTGATATTTTCAAAAATTTAGAAGCTTTTTGGCAAAAATTAACTTAATGAGATTGAGATTGTGCTTCCTGATATATTTAGTGATCTTGTTTACACTAGGCTTAACTCAATTTTTCTCTACTTTTTTACATCAAATTTTGTTTAAATATTCAAAAATTTAAAAACGAATTCATGTGCTATTTTTAAAAAAAGGGATTACAGTCATCACTCAGTATCCATGGAGAATTGGTTCCAAGATCCTTCATGGATGGTAAAATTCATGGATGTTTATATCCCACAGTTGGACTCCCCATTTCCATAAGTATGAAATCCACAGATACAGAGGGATGACTGTATGCATTCCACATAGAATCATTCCTGAATAAAGTAGGTTCAGCAGGACACAGACATAGTGTTGGGGCATATCTCTCTTAAAGACAGTTCAGAGACTATGGAACTGAAACAGAAAGGGAGGGGCTGTGAGTTGCCCCTGGACAACGTGTAGTTGCCCTGGACAAGCAATATGGTCTGAGAGTTCATATGATCTATTGATGCTCAGAAGAGTATAGAGGTGTTAACTTGGCATTTATCACCCTTACCAGTGATAACCGAGGCAGTTCACTACAGCAGATGCTCCAGAAATTTTTTAAATGACCTGTGGAAACTTGGTAAGCAGAAGGAAATATAAGTCAATATCTATAGAAATGGTAATTAAGCAGTGCAATTAAATAATGATTTAATTGAAAAAGCACAGTACATTATTTGAACAGGTATTCAAGTTCTGATTTTGCCTCATTCCTTAGTTTTCTCATCTGAAAAATATGGCAAAAAAAGAAAAATAAAACATCAGTTCAGTTCAGTTCAGTCGCTCAGTCATGTTTGACTCTTTGCGACCCCATATACTGCAGCACGCCTGGCCTCTCTGTCCATCACCAACTCCAAGAGTTTACTCAAGCTCATATCCATTGAGTCAGTGATGCCATCCAACCATCTCATCCTCTGTCATCCCCTTCTCCCACCTTCAATCTTTCCCAACATCAGGGTCTTTTCAAATGAGTCAGTTCTTCCCTGCAGGTGGCCAAAATATTGGAGTTTCAGCTTCAGCATCAATGAGTATTGATACTCATTGATCCAATGAATATTCAGGACTGATTTCCTTTAGGATGGACTAGTTTGATCTCTTTGCTGTCCAAGGGACACTAAAGAGTCTTCTCCAACACCACAGTTCAAAAGCATCAATTCTTCAGTGCTCAGCTTTCTTTATAGTCCAACTCTCACATCCATACATGACTACTGGAAAAAAATCATAGCTTTGACTAGATGGACCTTTGTTGGCAAAGTAATGTCTCTGCTTTTTAATATGCTATCTAGGTTGGTCAGAGCTTGTCTTCCAAGGAGCAAGAATCTTTTGATTTCATGACTGCAGTCACCATCTGCAATGATTTTGGAAACCAAAAGATAAGTCTGCCACTGTTTCCATTGTTTCCCCATCTATTTGCCATGAAGTGATGGGACTGGGTGCCATGATCTTAGTTTTCTGAATGATGAGTTTTAAGTCAGCTTTTTCTCTCTCTTATTTCACTTTCATCAAGAGGTTCTTCAGTTCCTCTTTGCTTTCTGTCATAAAGGTGGTGTCATGTGCATATCTGAGGTTATTGATATTTCTCCCTGCAATCTTGATTCCAACTTGTGCTTCAACCCAACCTGACATTTCCCATGATGTGCTTGATATATAAATTAAATAAGAAGGGTGACAATATACAGTCTTGACATACTCCTTTCCCAATTTGGAATCAGTCTGTTCATATCCACTTCTAACTGTTGCTTCCTGACCTGCATACCAGGTCAGGTGGTCTGGTATTCCCATCTCTTTCAGAATTTTCCAGTTTGTTGTGATCCATGCAGTCAAAGGCTTTGGCATAGTCAATAAAGCAGTAGATGTTTTTCTGGAATTCTCTTGCTTTTTGGATGATCGAACAGATATTGGCAATTTGATCTCTGGTTTATCTGCCTTTTCTAAATCCAGCTTAAACATCTGGAAGTCCTCAGTTCATGTATTGCTGAAGCCTGGCTTGGAGAATTTTGAGCATTACTTTACTAGCGTGTGACATGAGTGCAATTGTGTGGTAGTTTGATCATTCTTTGGGATTGCCTTTCTTTGGGATTGGAATGAAAATGGACCTTTTCCAGTCCTGTGGCCACTGCTGAGTTTTCCAAATTTTCTGGCATATTGAGTGCAGCACTTTCATAGCATCATTTTTTAGGATTTGAAATAGCTCAACTGGAATTCCATCATCTCCACTAGCTTTGTTTGTAGTGATGCTTCCTAAGGCCCACTTGACTTCACACTCCAGAATGTCTGGCTCTAGGTGAGTGATCACAGCATCGTGGTTATCTGGGTCATGAAGATCCTTTTTGTACAGTTCCTCCATGTATTCTTGCCACCTCTTCTTAATATCTTCTGCTTATCTTAGGTCCATACACTTTCTGTCCTTTATTGTGCCCATCTTTGCATGAAATTTCCCTTAGTATCTCTAATCTTCTTGATGAGATCTCTAAATGCACCAATGAAAAGACGGAGATTGATACAGTGTCTCAAAAAACAGATCCAATCATATGTTGTCTCCAAAGGACCCTTTTTATATGTAAGGACACATGTAGATTAAAAGATAAGTGATTGAAACATATATACTATGATTTACTAATAAAAAAAGTCAGGAGTGGCAACTTTAATTTCAGCAGTATAGACTTCAAATCACTAGATCTAAAAAGAAATGATACAAATGAACTTACTTGCAAAACAGAAAGAGACTCACAGACTTAGAAAATGAACTTGTGGTTGCCAGGGTGAATGGATAGTTAGGGACTTTGGGAAGGTCATGTACATATAGCTATATTTAAAATGGATAGCCAACAAGGACGTATTGTCAAGTACATGGGACTCTGTTCAATGTTATATGCCAGCCTGGATGAGAGGGGGTGTCAGGGGAGAATGGGTATGTATGGCTGAGCCCCTAGTTGTTCACCTGAAACTATCACAGCATTGTTAATTGGCTGTACCCCGATACAAAATAAAAGTTTAAAGTTTGAAGGAAAAAAATAAAAGCTATCAGGGATAAAGAGGGGCATTATGTAATGATAAAAGGGTCAATCCTCCAAAAGCCTTGGCTATTCTTTTTTCCTACTTTTTTAAACCATGAAATTTTTAATGTGTATGTATTTAATAAGGCAGCATCAAAATGCATTAGGTGAAATCTGATAGAACTGAGAGGAGAAATAGAAGAATCCATTATTGTATTTGGAGATTTCAACACCTCTCAGGAATATATGGATCCAAATAGTAGAAAGTTAGAAATGACATAGCTGAATTCAATCACACTATCAATCAAATCAATAAAGTGGATATACACATAATGCTTTGTTCAACAACAGAATAAACTTTCTTGTGAGGTTTATAAAGAACACTAACCAAGACAGATCACATTATGGGACATAAAACTTACCTTAACAAATTTAAAATAATATAAGTTACGCAATGACTGCTCTAAGACCATAATGGAATTAAACTAGAAATTGACAACAGAAATAAAACTGGAAAACCCCCAAATAAATGTAAATTAAACAACATACTTCTAAGTAACACATATGTCAAAGAAGAACTTTCAAGAGAAATATATTTTGAATTAAATGATAAAAAAACACAGCCTTTCAGAATTTTTGGAATGCATCAAAAACAGTGATTCACTGGAAAGTTATAGCATTGAATATATTTATTAGAAAAAAATAAAGCTCCAAACTCAATAATCTAAGCTTTAACCCTAGAAAATTAGAAAAACAAGAGCAAATTAAATGCAAAGTAAGTGAAAGAAAAGAAAAATCTGAACATAAATCAGTGAATTGAAAACAGGAAGCCAATAGTGAAAATCAATGAAATCAAAGCTGATTCTTTGAAAGCATCACTAACATGGATAAATGTTTGGCCAGACTAAGAAAAAAGGGAGAGAACATAAATGAATAATATGGGAAATAAAAGAGAGGAAATCACTACAGATTCTATGAACTTTAAAAGATAATAAGAGAAGAATACTAACAATGCTCAAAGCTTTTAGGAAGAAGTTATATCAGTTATCTCAAATCCCTTTTAGAATGTAGAAGCTGAGGAGTTATATCCTAACCCATTTTATGAGCCCAGCCTAACCCTAATACTCAGACAATACATTACGGAAAACTACAGACCAATGCCTCTCATGAACATAAATGCAAAAATCCTCAACAAAATATTATCAAATTGATATAATAGTATATAAAAATAATTATACACCATATCAAGTAGAATTTATTTCAGATATGCAAAGTTGGTTAATATTTGAAAGTCAATAAATATAATCATTACATCAATAGACTAAGAAAATCAAATTATTGTATCAATAGATGCAGAAAAAAAGCATTAGACAAAATCCAACACACATTTATGAATTAAAAAACTCAGTAAAACAGGAATAGAGGGGAACTTTCTCTACTTGATAATGAATATCTATAAAGAAACCTACTTTTAACATCAGTCCTCATGGGGAGAAACCACAAGTTTTCCCACTAAGACCAGGAACAAGGCATGGATGTCCCCTGTCATCACTGCTTTTCTCTTTCAGACGGTTAATGAATAAATGAACTGTGGGTATATTCAGGCAATGGAAGAGTATTTAATGCTAAAAGAAATGCATTATCAAGTCACAAAAAGACAGGTAGTGAACATGCATATTACTAAATGGAAAAAAATCTGAAAATGTACATACTATATGATTCCATCTATATAATAACCTATAAAGGGTAAACTATAGGGAGAATAAAAAAAAAAGAACAGTGGTTCTCAAGAGGTTAATTGGGAGGCAGGCTGAATAGGCAGAGCACAGAGAGTTTATAGAGAAGTCAAAATATTCTGAATGATACTATAATGATGGATATATCTTATTATAAATTCACCCAAACCCCTAAAATATACAACATCAAAAGGGAACCCTAATATAAACTATGGAGTTTGGGTGATAAACTTGTGTTAATATAAGTTTTTAAACTGTAACAAATGAGCAACTTTGTTTGGGGATATTGATAAAAGGAAAGGCTATGCATATATGGAGATAGGAGATACCTACTATATCTCTGTACCATCCTCTCAATTCTGATGTGAACTTAAAATTGTTCTAAAAAATTGTTATTAAAAAAATTTCACTGGTTTTATCCATTCAGTTAGCAAATAGTTGATTTGTTTAAAAAATCCATGATATTCTAGGATCCATGCCATATCTGATATTACAATGATATGCAACACGCAAAAACTTTTAGTTCTCATCTATTTAGGTAGATATAATACCTGCTCTGATGAGAAAGATGGTTCAGGAGTCTATGATTTCCTCATGCTGTTAAATTCTATGTTAAATTTGTTCTTATTTTAAAATTCGCATTAGATTTGTTCTTTCTCTAAAGCTTTTAGCAGCATTGTTGTAACTGTGTTTGGTCACTAACTCATGTCTAACTCTTTGCATACCTATGAACCGTAGCATGCCAGGCTGCTTTGTCCTCTATTATCTCTGGGATTTGCTCAAATTCATGTTCACTGAGTCCATGATACTATCTAATCATCTCATTCTCTGCCATCCACTTCTCCTTTTGCCTTCAGTCTTTCCTAGCATCAGAGTTTTTTCCAATGAGTCGACTCTTCACATTAGGTGGCTGAAGTATTGGAGCTTTAGCAACAGTTCCTCCAATGAATATTCAGGATTGATTTCCTTTAGGATTAACTGAATTGAACTCCTTGCAGTACAAGGCACTCTAAAGAGTCCTCTCTAGCACTTCAATTCAGAAGCATCAATTCTTCAGTATTCGGCTTTCTTTATGATCCAACTCTCACTTCCTTACATGGCTACTGGAAAAACTTTGACCTTGTACACATTTGTCGACAAAATGATAGCTTTGCTTTTTAATGTACTGTCTAGATTTGTCATAGCTTTCCTTCCAAGGAGCATGCATCTTTTAATTTCATGGCTGAAGGCACCATCTACAGTTATTTTGGAGCCCAGGAAAATAAAATCTCTCACTGTTTCCACTATTTCCCCTTTTATTTGCCATGATGTGATGGGACCAGTTACAATGATCTTAGTTTTTTCAATGTTGAGTTTCAAGCCAGCTTTTTCACTCTCCTCTTTCACCCTTATCAAGAGGCTTTTTAGTTCCTCTTCACTTACCTGAGGTTGTTGATACTTCTGGCAATCTTCATCCCAACATGTGATTCATCCAGCCAGACATTTTGCATGATATTCTCTGCACATGAGTTAAGCAAGAAGTGTGATAGTATACAGCCTTGTCATACTCCTTCCTTTCCCAATTTTAAACCAGCCAGTTGTTCCATGGACAATTTTAACTGTCGCTTCTTGACCCGCATACAGTTTTCTCAAGAGACAGGTAAAATGGTCTAGTACTCCCATCTCTAGCACTAAAATATCTAATGAAGTTGATATTTCTTCCACATAACTATTGCCACTTCTGGTATTAATAGGAATAGGAAATTTCCCTCCCACCACCCCCACCCCCCCCCAACTTTAGAAAGCTTTCCTTAGTAATCATACTCATGTAGCATACCTTGATATTCTTGAGTTTAACAGTCAATATTGTAGGTTTTTCAGAAGAGTTATGAGTGACTATCTTTCAGTGATTGTATAAGATACAAATACCCGGTATGAATTTCTGTGGCTTGATGTAACACAAATCAAAAAGAAATGTGGCTGTTTCTTATCTGTCTTGTTGAAAATTTGCTGGTTATGAGCTTTATCAATGAAATAACTCATTGGAGAAAAATTATTTTCCTTGTAAGTCAAGTATATCAGTTCAGTTCAGTTCAGTCCCTCAGTCATGTCCGACTCTTTGTGAACCCATGCATCGCAGCACGCCAGGCCTCCCTGTCCATCACAAACTCCTGGAGTTTACTCAAACTCATGTCCATTGAGTCGGTGGTGCCATCCAGCTATCTCATCCTCTGTCATCCCCTTCTCCTCCTGCGCCCAATCCCTCCCAGCATCAGGGTCTTTTCCAATGAGTCAACTCTTTGCATGAGGTGACCAAAGTATTGGAGTTTCAGCTTCAGCATCAGTCCTTCCAATGAACACCCAGGACTGATCTCCTTTAGGATGGGCTGGTTGGATCTCCTTGCAGTCCAAGGAACTCTAAAGAGTCTTCTCCAACACCACAGTCCAAAAGCATAAATTTTTCAGCGCTCAGCTTTCCTCACAGTCCAACTCTCACATCCATACGTGACCATGAACATCCAGATGTTCGAGCTGGTTTGAGAAAAGGCAGAGGAACCAGAGATCAAATTGCCAACATCTGCTGGATCATCCAAAAAGCAAGAGAGTTCCAGAAAAACATCTATTTCTGCTTTATTGACTACGCCAAAGCTTTCAACTGTGTGGATCACAATAAACTGGAAAATTCTGAAAGAGATTGGAATACCAGACAACCTGACCTGCCTCTTGAGAAACCTGTATGCAGGTCAGGAAGCAATAGTTAGAACTGAACATAGAACAACAGACTGGTTCCAAATAGGAGAAGGAGTACGTCAAGGCTGTATATTGTCACCCTGCTTATTTAACTTATATGCAGAGTACATCATGAGAAATGCTGGGCTGGAAGAAGCACAAGCTGGAATCAAGATTGCCAGGAGAAATATCAATAATCTCAGATATGCAGATGACACCACCCTTATGGCAGAAGGTAAAGAGGAACTAAAAAGCCTCTTGGTGAAAGTGAAAGAGGAGAGTGAAAAAGTTGGCTTAAAGCTCAACATTCAGAAAACTAAGATCATGGCATCTGGTCCCATCACCTCATGGAAAATAGATGGGCAGACAGTGGTAATATTGTTAGACTTTATTTTTGGGGGGCTCCAAAATCACTGCAGATGGTGGTTGCAGCCATGAAATTAAAAGACACTTACTCCTTGGAAGGAAAGTTATGACCAACTTAGATAGCATATTAAAAAGCAGAGACATTACTTTGCCAACGAAGGTCAGCCTGGTCAAGGCTATCGTTTTTCCAGTGGTCATGTATGGATGTGAGAGTTGGACTGTATACTCTGAACTAAAAATTGTTCCTATGTATTCCTAGGAGAAATTAGCTTCTTACTTTAATTTTTGACCAAAGTTATTTTACATACCCTATTTAGCACTATTTGTGCTGTACAATACTATAAAACTTGAAGCCTTAGTTACAGAAAACTTGTAAAAAATAGTTTTGGGGAAAAGGAATTTTAAAAACGTCCTTTGGCCTAGGTTCTGTTTCTATATTGGAATTCATCATTTCTGGAAGACAAAAAGTTTTGTGGACCATAAAATATGTTTGTGGTCTTTTAATTTCAAAGGTATTTTGCCATAATAACACTTTTCACTGTAATCGTATAATCACTTTTTTTTTTTTAACTGGGAAGGATAATGTTAGATATATTAACAGTAGAATTCTTCTAGGATTAAGCAATTTAAGTGATAAACACCTCAACTTCAGCAAATTTCTTATAGATTTTATTTACACTAGGCTCAATTAATAATTTTATTTGAGAAAAATCATTAAAGTATTTCTTCCAAGAGTTTATATGCAAATTTATTATTTTTAAAACTATTTTAGCAAATAATAAAAATGAAGATTGTTACTATATTCCTTAATTCATATAAAAAGTCATTGAGGTGAACATAAGATATTCAATGAGAATCAATGGGAAGTTCAGGGACTTCTGAGTTTCTAAAGGTATAACTAGGAAAATAAATAATATTATAAATATCAAAGTATTAATTTGATAAGTCCAAAGATGGTAGGAGCTTAGTTATATGAAGAAAAGGTCTAAAGTGAAGATAAACATTTAGAAAAATGAGATTGAGATGAGTCTTAAAGGAGTCAGGATATCTATCATAAAATGTGATATTTTATAATTTTTAAAAAGACAGTATATTTCTGATGCATTTGATAGAAATCAAGTAAATATAACTTGTAATTTCTTATGAAGTTGGGATTTTCATGAAAATCATTATCAGCTATGCTATAATCCATGGATTAAATGTATCCTCAAATGCAGCTGATTTTTGCCTGTGATATGTCTCTGAATTCTGTTCATTCTGCCAACTATTTTCAGAATACCCATCTCACCTAGAATATTGCAATAGCCTTCAGCTGAGTTTCTGCTTCCCTTGCATGCCAAGTCAAAGAAAACTGTGCCATGTATGTTATATTGTGCCTTTTTTGTTAAGAAGTCCTGGCTTTATGTTCTGTCTCATTATTAGTTATCTCTGTAATATTGGACAAATTACTTAATGCCTCTGCAAATAGAGGATTAAAGATGTCATATCCTCCATATGATTATAAATATCAATTTCAATAATACAAATAGAGTCCTTAGTCATGGCATATAATAACCAATGATTTATTCACTATTATTACTATATGCTAGAAAATATGAAGATATGAGACACATTTGAGTAAGAAAGTGACATAGTCACCATTCTTTAGATTATCTGATCACAGACTCTTGGACAGATTGATGTGAAGAGTCCTAGCTATAAATCCAGTTAAAAATTGATATAATATCTCAGGCAAAAGATGATTGTTTTGGCTCAGGTTGCCATAACAAAATGCCATAGACCATAGCTTAAACAATGGGCATTTATTATTCTCATAGTTCTAGAGGCCAGAAACTGAGATGAGAGTACCAATGTAAGTTAGTTTTGGGGGAAATCTCTATTCCTGACTTGTAGGTGACTACCATCTTACTAACACCCAAAAAAGATGTCCTTTTCATTATGGGGACTGGAATGCAAAAGTAGGAAATCAAGAAACACCTGGAGTAACAGGCAAATTTGGCCTTGGAGTACAGAATGAAGCAGGGCAAAGGCTAATAGAGTTTTGCCAAGAGAATGCACTGGTCATAGCAAAGACCCTCTTCCAACAACACAAGAGAAGACTCTACACATGGACGTCATCAGATGGCCAACACCAAAATCAGATTGATTATATTCTTTTCAGCCAAAGAAAAACAAGACCTGGAGATGGCTGTGGCTCAGATCATGAACTCCTTATTGACAAATTCAGACTTAAACTGAAGAGAGTAGGGATAACCACTAGACCGTTCAGGTATGACCTAAATCAAATCCCTTATGACTATACAGTGGAAGTGAGAAATAGATTTAAGGGACTAGATCTGATAGACAGAGAGCCTGATGAACTATGGACAGAGGATTGTGACATTATACAGGAGACAGGGATCAAGAGCATCCCCATAGAAAAGAAATGCAAAAAGGCAAAATGGTTGTCTGAGGAGGGCTTACAAATAGCTGTGAAAAGAAGGGAAGCAAAAAGCAAAGGAGAAAAGGAAAAATATTGCCATTTGAATGCAGCATTTCAAGGAATAGCCAGGAGAGATAAGAAAACCTTCCTCAGCAATCAATGCAAAGAAATAGAGGAAAACAACACAATGGGAAAGACTAGAGATCTCTTCAAGAAAAATAAAGATACCAAGGGAATATTACATGCAAAAATTGGCTCAATAAAGGACAGAAATGGTATGGTCCTAACGGAAGCAGAAGATATTAAGAAGAGGTGGCAAGAACACACAGAAGAACTGTACAAAAAAGATCTTCATGACCCGGATAATCAGAATGGTGTGATCACTGCCTAGAGCCAGACATCCTGGAATGTGAAGTCAAGTGGGCCTTAGAAAGCATCACTACGAACAAAGCTAGTGGATGTGATGGAATTCCACTTGAGCTATTTCAAATCCTGAAAGATGATGCTGTGAAAGTGCTGCACTCAATATGCCAGCAAATTGGAAAACTCAGCAGTGGCCACAGAACTGGAAAAGATCAGTTTTCATTCCAATCCCTAAGAGAAGCAATCCCAAAGAATGCTCAAACTACCACACAATTGCACTCATGTCACACGCTAGTAAAGTAATGCTCAAAATTCTCCAAGCCAGGCTTCAGCAATACGTGAACCGAGAACTTCCAGATGTTCAAGCTGGATTTAGAAAAGGCAGAGGAACCAGAGATCAAATTGCCAATTTCCGCTGGATCATCAAAAAAGCAAGAGAGTTCCAGAAAAACATCTATTTCTGCTTTATTGACTATGCCAAAGCCTTCGGCTGTGTGGATCACAATAAACTGTGGAAAATTCTGAAGGAGATGGGAATACCAGACCACCTGACCTGCCTCTTGAGAAACCTGTATGCAGGTCAGGAAGCAACAGTTAGAACTGGCCATGGAATAACAGACTGGTTCCAAATAGGAGAAGGAGTACGTCAAGGCTGTATATTGTCACCCTGCTTATTTAACTTATATGCAGAGTACATCTTGAGAAACGCTGGGCTGGAAGAAGCACAAACTGTAATGAAGATTGCCGGGAGAAATATCAATAACTTCAGATATGCAGATGACACCACCCTTATGGCAGAAAGTAAAGAGGAACTAAAAATCCTCTTGATGAAAGTGACAGAGGAGAGTGAAAAAGTTGGCTTAAAGCTCAACATTCAGAAAACTAACATCATGGCAACTGGTCCCATCACCTCATGGGAAATAGATGGAGAAACAGTGGAAACAGTGTCAGACTTCATTTTTTTGGGCTCCCAAATCACTGCAGATGGTGACTGCAGCCATGAAATTAAAAGACGCTTACTCCTTGGAAGGAAAGTTATGACCAACTTAGATAGCATATTAAAAAGCAGAGACATTACTTTGCCAACGAAGGTCCGTCTGGTCAAGGCTATGGTTTTTCCAGTAGTCATGTATGGATGTGAGAGTTGGACTGTGAAGAAAGCTGAGCGCCGAAAAATTGATGCTTTTGAACTGTGGTGTTGGAGAAGACTCTTGAGAGTCCCTTGGACTGCAAGGAGATCCAACCAGTCCATCCTAAAGGAGATCAGTCCTGGGTGTTCATTGGAAGGACTGATGCTGAAGCTGAAACTCCAATACTTTGGTCACCTCATGCAAAGAGTTGACTCTCTGGAAAAGACCCTGATGCTGGGAGGGATTGGGGGCAGGTGGAGAAGGGGACAACAGAGGGTGAGATGGCTTGATGGCGTCACCGACTTGATGGGCATGAGTTTGAGTAAACTCCAGGAGTTGGTATAGGACAGGGAGGCCTGGCGTGCTGCGATTCATAGGGTTGCAAAGAGTTGCACATGACTGAGGGACTGAAGTGAACTGAACTGAACCATCTTGCTAATGTGCTCATGTGATTTCTCTCTCTCTCTCTCTTTTTTTTTTTTTTTGTTTTTACACCCAACTAAGATAGAAACCACTCTAATGTGTCTTCTTATATTCGATCTTTCAGTTCAGTTCAGTCACTCAGTCATATCCGACTTTTTGCCACCCCATAGACTGCAGTACCCCAGGCCTCCCTGTCCATCACCAACACCTGGAGCTTACTCAAACTCATGTCCATCCAGTCAGTGATGCCATCCAACCATCTCATCCTCTGTCGTCCCCTTCTCCTCCTGCGCCCAATCCCTCCCAGCATCAGGGTCTTTTCCAGTGAGTCAACTTTTCGTATGAGGTGGCCAAAGTATTGGAGTTTCAGCTTCAGCATCAGACCATCCAATGAACACCCAGGACTGATCTCCTTTAGGATGGACGGGTTGGATCTCCTTGCAGCCCAACAGACTCTCAAGAGTCTTATCCAACACTACAGTTCGAAAGCATCAATTCTTCAGTGCTCAGCTTTCTTTATAGTCCAACTCTCACATCCATACATGACTACTGGAAAAACCATAGCTCTGACTAGACAGATTTTTGTTGGCAAAGTCATGTCTCTGCTTTTTAATATGCTGTCTAGGTTGGTCATAGCTTTTCTTCCAAGGAGCAAGCGTCTTTTAATTTCATGGCTGCAGTCACCATCTGAACTGATTTTGGAGCTCCCCAAAATAAAATCTGTCACTATTTCCATTGTTTTCTCATCTATTTGCCGTGAAGTGATGGGACCAGATGCCATGATGTTAGTTTTCTGAATGTTGAGCTTTAAGCCAACTTTTTCACTCTCCTCTTTCACTTTCATCAAGATGCTCTTTAGTTCTTCTCTGCTTTCTGCCATAAGGGTGGTGTCATCTTCATATCTGAGGTTATTGATTTTTCTCCTGGCAATCTCAACTACAGCTTGTGTCTCATCCAGCCCAGCATTTCTCATAATTTATTCTGCATATAAGTTAAATAAGCAGGGTGACAATATACAGCCTTGACACACTCCTTTCCTCATTTGGAGCCAGTATTTTGTTTCACGTCCAGTTCTAAAGGTTGCTTCTGACCTGCATACAGATTTCTCAGAAGGCAGGTAAGGTGGTCTGGTATTCCCATCTCTTTAAGAATTTTCTAGAGTTTGTTGTTAGCCACACAGTCAAAGTCTTTAGTGTTGTCAATAAAGCAGAAGTAGATGTCTTTCTGGAACTCTCTTGCTTTTTCAATGAGATTACATTAGATCTTAGCCCCATATATATGATTCCATTTAACCTTAGTTACTTGCTTATGGGCCTATCTCCAAATATGTTCACACTGGGGGTTAGGTCTTCAATATATGAATGTGAAGGGTGCACAATTCAGTTTGTTGCATTAATGAAGTCCTAAGATAAAGTTTTGGCTGTGGGATTGAGATGAGAAGATAAGTAGGAGAGGTGACTTAATTTTGTTAAAGGCAGAATTTGACATCTATATGGCAAGACAAATGAAGATAAGAATCGAGGTGAAGGTAACTTCAAAATTGCTACATAGATGACTGAAAAAAAGTGATGCACTTACAGATATTAAAATGGAAGAGAAGCAATTTGGTATTAGGATGGTGATGGTTTAGTTGTCAAATTCATGTTTGTGCTGACCTCTGACCATGAGCATTCTATTAGGGCCTTCTAAATAAATGGTGAATAAGAGATGATCCTGTTTTCAAGAATGCATAGTCTAGTGAATTATTGGACTAGAACTTAATGGAAAAGTCAGGGCTAGAGTTTGTGGACTCACATTTATTGAGATGTTAGTGGAAATCACACATTTGGCAATCACCTGGGTTGAAATATGGAGAATGACTTGCTTAATTGCTCCAAATTTTTCTAAACAGTAATTTTCTACAGTCAATGTTTTGCACAAAAAGTTAATTTGTGTATAAGTAAAGCTTTAAAAAAATTTAAGAAAAATAATTTTAAAACTACTTGAAGGTAAATATAGACATTTTAAGTCTAGTGAAATGAAACAAAAGTCAAACTTTAATTAAAATTTGTCTATAAAGGTTGATGCCGTCTCATGCTTCAGGTATTATATGTTGTGTGTTGTATGTCTATTCAAATGCGTATATCTTTCATTTTTTCCATTGCCTTTCACTTCTCTTCTATTCACAGCTATATGTAGAGCCTCCTCATGCAACCTTTTTGCTTTTGTTTTTCTTGGGGATTGTCTTGATCCCTACCTCCTGTACAATGTCAGGAACCTCCATCCATAGTTCTTCAGGCACTCTGTCTATCAGATCTAATCCCTTGAATCTATTTGTCACTTCCACTGTGTAATCATAAAGGATTTGATTTAGGTCATACATGAATGGTCTAGTGGTTTTCCCTACTTTCTTCAGTTTAAGTCTGAATTTGGCAATAAGGAGTTCATGATCTGAGCCACAGTCAGCTCCCAGTCTTGTTTTTGCTGGCTGTATAGAGCTTCTCCATCTTTGGCTGCAAAGAATATAATCAATCTGATTTCAGTATTGACCATCTGGTGATGTCCATGTGTAGTCTTCGCTTGTGTTGTTGGAAGAGGGTATTTGCTATGACCAATGACAAAACTCTATTAGCCTTTTCCCTGCTTCATTCTGTACTCTAAGGCCAAATTTGCCTGTTAATCCAGGTATTTCTTGACTCCCTACTTTTTGCATTCTAGTCCCCTATAATGAAAAGGACTTCCCCCCCCCCCCCCCTTTGGTGGGGATGTGATTTCTAGAACGTCTTGTAGGTCTTCATAAAACTGTTCAACTTCAGCTTCTTCGGTATTACTGGTCGGGGCATAGACTTGGATTACTGTGGTATGAAATGGCTTGCCTTGGAAAGGAACAGAGATCATTCTGTCGTTTTTGAGATTACATCCAAGTACTGCATTTCAGACTGTTTTGTTGACTATGATGGCTATGATGGTTGACTATGATGGCTACTCCATTTCTTCAAATGGATTCGTGCCCACAGTAGTAGATATAATGGTCTATTCCATTCCAGTCTATTTTAGTTTGCTGATTCCTAAAATGTCAATGTTCATTCTTGCCATCTCCTGTTTGGCTACTTCCAATTTGCCTTGATTCATGGACCTAACAATCCAGGTTCCTATCAGTATTGCTCTTTACAGTATCAGACTTTACTTCCATCACCAGTCACATCCACAACTGGGTGGATGTGTTTTTGCTTTGGCTCTGTCTCTTCACTCTTTCTGGAGTTTTTTCTCCAGTGATCTCCAGTAGCACATTGGGCACCTATGGACCTGGGAAATTCATCTTTCACTGTCCTATCTTTTTGCCTTTTCATACTGTTCATGGGGTTCTCAAGGCAAGAATACTGAACTGGTTTGCCATTCTCTTCTCCAGTGGACCATGTTTTGTCAGAACTCTCCACCATGACCTATGCATCTTTGGTGGCCCTCAGGGCATGGCTCAGAGTTTCACTGAGTTAGAGTTCACAGCTGTGGTCCCTGTGATCAGATTGGTTAGTTTTCTGTGATTGTGGCTTTCAGTCTGTCTGCCCTCTGATGGAGAAGGATAAGAGACTTATGGAAGCTTCCTGATGGGAGAGCCTGACTGAGGGGGAAACTGGGTCTTGCTCTGATGGGCAGGTCATGTTAAGTAAATCTTTCATCCAATTTTTCTGTTGATGGGTGGGGCTGTGTTCCCTCCCTGTTATTTACCTGGGGCCAAACTATGGTGGAGGTAATGAAGATAATGGGGACCTCCTTCAACTGCTACTCTCAGTACCCCAAGCCCTACAGCAGGCCAGGGCTGACCCACGCCTACACTGGAGACTCCCTGACACTTACAGACACATCTGGGTCATTCTCTTGTAGGGTCACTCCTCCTTTCTCCTGAGTCCTGGCACATTCAAGGTTTTGTTTGTGACCACCAAGAATTTGTTTCCCAGCCCTGTATAAGTTCTGGTGGCTCTATGGTGGGCGCAGTGATGACCTCATCCAAGAGGGCTTATGCATTACCCAGGTTTGTTGCACCCAGAGCCCCTGACCCCATGGCAGTCCACTACTGGCCCCAAGAAAAAGAAGTGCAAAAAAGCAAAATCATTGTCTGAGGAGGCCTTACAAATAGCTGTGAATAGAAGAGAAGTGAAAGGCAAAGAAGAAAAGGAAAGATATACCCATTTAAATGCAGAGTTCCAAAGAATAGCAAGGAGAGATAAGAAAGCATTCCTCAGTGATCAGTGCAAAGAAAAAGAGGAAAACAATAGAATGGGAAAGTCTAGAGATCTCTTCAAGAAATTTAGAGATGCCAAGGGAACATTTCATGCAAAGATAGGCTCAAAAAAGGACAGAAATGGTATGGACCTAACAGAAGCAGAAGACATTAAGAAGAGGTGGCAAGAATACTCAGAACTATACAAAAAAACATCTTCACTACCCAGATAATCACGATGGTGTTATCACCAACCTAGAGCCAGACATTCAGGAGTGTGAAGTCAAGTAGGCCTTAGAAAGCATCACTACAAACAAAGCTAGTGGAGATGATGAAATCCCAGTTGAACTATTTTAAATCCTAAAAAAAATGATGTTGTGAAAGTGCTGCACCTAATATGTCAGCTAATTTGGAAAACTCAGCAGTGGCCACAGGACTGGAAAAGGTCAGTTTTCATTCCAATCCCAAAGAAAGGCAATGCCAAAGAATGCCCAAACTACTGCACAATTGTACTCATCTCACACACTAGTAAAGTAATGCTCAAAATTCTCCAAACCAGGCTTCAACAGTGTGTGAACCGTGAACTTCCAGATGTTCAAGCTGGATTCAGAAAATACAGAGGAATCAGAGATCAAATTTGCCAACATCTGTTGGATCATCAAAAAAGCAAGAGAGTTCCAGGAAAATATCTATTTCTGCTTTATTGACTATGTCAAACCCTTTGATTGTGTGGACCACAGCAAACTGTGAAAAATTCTGAAAGCAATGGGAAAACCAGACCATCTGACCTGCCTCCTGAGAAATCTGTGTGCAGGTCAGGAAACAACAGTTAGAACTGGACACAAAACAACAGACTGGTTCCAAATAGGGAAAGGAGTATGTCAAGGCTGTATATTGCCACCCTGCTTATCTAACTTATATGCAGAGTACAGCATGAGAAACGCTGGGCTGGATAAAGCACAGCTGGAATCAAGATTGCTGGGAGAAATATCAATAACGTCAGATATGAAGATGATACCACCCTTATGGCAGAAAGCAAAGAACTAAAGAGGCTCTTGATGAAAGTGAGAGAGGAGAGTGAAAAAGTTGGCCTAAAGCTCAACATTCAGAAAACTATGTTTATGGTATCCAGTTCCTTCATTCATGGCAAATAGGTGGGGAATCAGATGGTGACTACAGCCATTAAATTAAAAAATGCTTGCTCCTTGGAAGAAAAGCTATGACCAACCTAGAGAACATATTAAAAAGTAGCAAAATATATATATAAATAGAAAAAGCAGGGACATTACTTTGCCAACAAAGGTCCATCTAGTCAAAGCTATGGTTTTTCTAATAGTCATGTGTGGATATGAGATCTGGACTATGAAGAAAATTGAGCAACTAAGAATTGATGCTTTTGAACTGTGGTGTTGGAGACGACTCTTGAGTGTCCCTTGGACTGTAGGGAGATCCAACCATCTCCTTATATATGTCCATCTTAAAGAAATCAGTCCGAATATTCTTTGGAAATAGTGATGTTGAAGCTGAAACTCCAATCCTTTGACCCCCTGATGCAAAGAACTGGCTCATTTGAAAAGTCCCTGATGCTGGGAAAGATTGAAGGTGGGAGAAGAAGGGAATGACCGAAGATGAAATGGTTGAATGGCATCACTGACTCAATGGATATGAGTTTGAGTAAACTCCAGGGTTTGGTGATGGACAGGGAGAGCTGGGGTGCTGCAGTCCATGGGGTTGCAAAGAGTCAGACACGACTCAGCAACCGAACTGATCTGAGTTGATGACTATGAAATACCTGGTTAAGCACAAGTCCAATAAATATTCTGCCATCTCTTTCCCCGTGTAGTATATATGTTCTTCTTATTTTTTCCATGAAGGCTAAATTCATCACAGAAATTCTTGCCACAGACATGAAACAACATAGAATTTCCAACGTGATCCCAAGAATTCTTGATTAGTTCTTTATGCAAAGTGGCAGATATTCAAAGCAATTCATGAATATTATAGTTTTTACTTAGCTTTTCAATAAACATTCTTTGTGTCACAAACTGAAAGTGGAAGTTAAGTTGGGATTTACAGAAAGGGAAGAGAAAGCCAAGGAAGAACAGATCATAACTTTTTTTAAAAAATGAAGTTGTCAATGGAAAGAGAGTGAGGGCCAGTTTACATAGGTGCAGTAGGCACTGTGAGAAAGTTTCTAGCAACTTAATACACATACTGCTTTTATTCAGTTTGATGAAAATTGGACTATGGTTAGAAGACACTCCTCCCTTATTCATCTTAAAATAAATGATCATTTATTTTATATTATTAGAAGAAATTAGGAATACATCACCATTCAATTGTCTATGAGAATTTTCTCTTTTTCATCAAGAAGGAAAGTTATAGACAATTCTTTTTACTATCCTTTTCACACACACAATGAAGAGAGAAAATATTAGGCATGCAGTATTGTTTGGCTCAAATGCTTTAGAACCTAGGTGTTTTGACAGTTTAATTATCTTATTAATGGCTATATTTTGTACTAACCTCAAAATTATGATTTCCATTTCAGTGGGTTCTTTTGAATACCAAGGAGTATGGTTGTTAATAGGAAATTCAAGCAAAGCCTCTGGGAACATTAAAAAAAAAGTTTTCTAGATATCTTACCCATAAATAGCCATGACCAGTTCCAGATGGTCTCAAACCTATTTTATGTGTGTGTATGTTTCAAATAATGAAAGAGTTTACTGAGAACTTAAAATACATATATTGTACATTAAAAGATAAAAGGTCATTCAGAATACTGCAGATCTGTGCTGTCCAATACATTAGCCACTAGCCATAGGTGGCTATTTATATGTGAAATAGCATTTTTGATATTTAACAATTCAGTTCTTCATTTGTGCTAGCTATTAATATGTTTCATTTTTTTCACTAGCCATACATGTCCAGTCACTACCATGTGGGACAGCACAGATTTTACAAAACATTTTCATTGTCACAGTTATCTTGAATAGTCCTGTGAATGTCTATTTTAGACAAAAGCCCTGATCTCAATGAGTTGACTGCCTAATGGGGAGAACTGAGATTAGCTAATTAAAATGTTTATTAAAAACTTCAAGACAGTCCAGGTGCTAGAAACAGGGCAGCAAACAAGAAAGGTAAGTTATCTGCTATAGTAGGGTTTAAATTCTTAAATTTAATATTTTTCTAAACATCAGACTCCTCTAAGAATCATTTCTCCCTTATGAGTCAGCCTGGCATATTAATAAAAAAAAAAATGCTGGAGTATAGTTGATTTACAATGTTGTGTTGTGTTGGTTTCTGCAAAGTGAACTAGTATATTAATTTTAACCTTATTAACCTATGAGCTTTGTACATAGGGCTCCTCATAGTCACATCAGTCTTTTAAGGGTATTGCTCTACATGTAACCAAAAATATGTCCAGATAATCATCACGCTACGGGTCTTGTGACAGACCTCATCCTCTGTCTCCAAACGGCTATATCAAATTCATTCATAAGTCAAATATGAAACCAAGGAGAAAGATGAAATGATCCACAAGCTGTGACTAACTTGGAACTCTGCACTCTATGTCCTTTTATTATGTTTGTTATGCTACTAATAAAGTAAGATTAGTATTGGATGACTGTAAAGCTCCAAGTAATTGAGGACAGAGGTATTGCTATGAAGTAAACTTGGAATGGGTGGACAGGAGGATGTTAACATGCTGCAACACACCTACACACAGTCCTGAACTTGACAGCAGTAGACAGATTTGCTTGGCATGTAACAAGACAACATCAGGTGTCTCAGTTTGAGATAAGGCTTCATGCAGTCAGAGAGATGAAGAGACTAAGACGCAGAATGTGACGAGTCTTAAATATGAGTGTCCCTGGCCAAGCTTGAATCTATTGGCACAAGGATTACCTTTCACCCCTGGGGATGTAGTCCCACTTTTACATATGCATTATGATACTGTCAATGACATTTAGAGACAAATTATGATCACTTGAAAGAGTGTACTTCATCAAGAGTTTGATGAAATCATTTTCTCATCCTTTAATAACATTTATCTTACAGATTGCAGGAATAATGTGAAATATTGTAAAGGTTTTTTTTTTTTTCCCCTTTGGTTCCGTGTCCATGTGTGAATGGAATTTACACAACTATCTGAATCTTTATTATGACCTCAAGAATACTCTACCAACAGGGAACTATTAACCATTTATGGATGACCCATGCTGTTCACATCTCCAAGCTTTTGCACACCATCCATTTCTGGAATGTCCTTTGCTCACATGATATATTTAGTATTTGTTCATTCTTTCTGATCAAAATCAAGTTCCAACTCCTGTTTCATTCATGCACTCCAGTAATGTTTATTGATAGTCACTATGTTTTAGGCACATTTCTAAGCTTATGGAAATAGCAGTGAAAAACAAGTCCTCAGCCTCATGAAGCTTACTGTCTTTGGAAGAGGCAATAAATATAAAAATAAATATATAATTTTAAAGGTAAGGCTGTGTTACATAAAGAAAACTATTTCAGGATAGAAAATATGAGTGGACTTTCTTAGGTAGGTGGTCTGGGAGGCATCTATGAGGAGGGGATAATTCAGAAAATTTTCAGTGCAGTGATGTAGTGAGCCATGAGACATCTATGAGAAGCATATGCCTGGCAAAGATAACAGCAAGACTAAGCCTCTAAGTACAAAAAGACAAGAATAGAAAAATCAGAAGTGATGAAGAGTATAGAAGTGGCAAATGAGTTTAGAGAGTGAGGCAGAAACCAGAAGCATGGGGCATCGTAAGGTCATGGTGTTGGGTTTAAACTTTGTGTGACTGGAAGCCAATGGAAATTTTAAGACAGGAAGTGATATAATCTTGTTTTAAGATTTAGAAAGGTCACTTGGCTGCCAAGTGGGGGATAGATTAAAGGGTCAGGAATGGAAGCCAGGAGGCCAGTTGGGAGATTATTGAAGTAGGTACATGAAAGATGATGGAGGCTTAAACTAAAGTGAGAACAGTGAATGTTATGGAAACTAATCAAATTCAGGATAAAATTAAAAGTTAGAGGCTATAGTACTTGCTGATATATTGGATATGGCATGTAAGGAAAAGATAGGAGCAAAAGATAATTTTTTAGCCTGATCCATAGGATGAATGCATTTGACCAGAGTAGGAGCAAGTTGTGTGTAGAGGGGTCATATGACAAGAGTTGTATTTTAGCCGTAATAATCTTGAGATGCCTACTAGGCATATGGGTAGAAATGTTAGATAGATAGTGTGATACATATACCATTTGGAGATTGGGAATTGGTGCATTTGCATTGATGACCCTTAAAAACTAAGAGACTTCTTGATAGTACCTTGGGAAAGAGTACAGGCAGAGAAAGTGAGGGAAATTAAAGGAGTAAATCCTTGGACCCTATCATATAAAAATTAACAAGAAAAGAAGCTGGAAAAGAAATAATCACTCCCTCTGTGAGTTACCAAAAATAGTTATAGACCTATTATATAGAGGCCAGTCACATTGTACTGTGGTTATTTTTATCCTTTATTTCTTCTCTAATAGATTTCTTATTTTTATATTAGGGAATATCACTCCCTGAGCATACCACGTAGTAAACAATAAATGTTTGCAACATAAATGCATGCCTAAATAAACTTTTTGTGACTTGGAGAAGAAAATTTTCAAAATATTTATTGGGAAAAATAAATGATACAAAGCAACACTTCAGCCCCCTATTATTTGAAGACACTGACTATATATTTCTCTGTAAAGTGAAACATTTGATTGCTGTCTCTAAATTCTTATATTTATTATTGATGCCTCAACTATGTTTGTTTGTTTTTACCTCATTGCTTTCATGTTTATATCTCCTTTATGTTAGGACTTGTAAGTGAATAAGGTTACTTATTACTTTTCTTTCTTTTAGAGACCAAACAGCTTTTCCATTGTCAGGTTTATTTCTATCACTGACCACACCCTTTCCACCAATGCAGATTAGTTCTCCCAAGGGTGCACAGTCACTGTCTTTTGGCTCAATGGGCCAGATTTTAAGTCATCCACAGCCAAAGAACTTAAACACTATAGACATAGAGTATACAGTCTCTCTCTTTGAACTGTGGTGTTGGATAAGACATTTGAGAGTCCCTTGGACAGCAAAGAGATTCAACCAGTCCATCCTAAAAGAAAACAGTCCTGAATATTTATTGGAAGGACTGATGCTGAAGCTGAAACTCCAATACTTTGGCCACATGATGCAAAGAGCTGACTCATTGGAAAAGACCCTGATGCTGGGAAAGATTTAGGGCAGGAGGAGAAGGGGATGACAGAGGATGAGATGTTTGGATGGCATCACTAATTCAATGGACATGTGTTTGAGTAGAGCCTGGCAGTTGGTGATGGACAGGAAGGCCTGGAGTGCTGCAGTCCATGAGGTCGCAAAGAGACAGGACTGAGCAACTGAACTGAACTGAACTGATACAGTCTCTCTGATAGCACACCTATGCCTGCGGGCAGGTATCTGCAAATGATTGGCTTCAGGTGTTTGCCTGCAGGAGCTCATTGAAAGTCAATGCAAATGAGGCCATTTTCCCAAGGAGAAGACATTAACCTGCAGGAACCTTGTAGGCACAGGTATATTTTGGGACCATAACTGTGTACTTTTTAAACATATGTATAATATTATACATTGATCATAAATACTAGGTCAACAATGGGAGGAGTTCTCAACGAAGTAGGTGAAAGAGGAGATGTGTCAGTGAGCAAAATAGTGGAATTAGAACAGTTTTGTCTACCTTGCTCTCTTGTATGTTTCATCTCTGTCAATATTTCCGTTCTCATTCTGCCAAGATTATAAGAAACAGTAATTTTGAGGCATATTGACAAATGGAAAGTATAAGTAAAGCAAATACAACTTACTTGAAATTGCATTGTGTTTGAAATATAAGAAATTAATTACATTTAAGCTATGCCAGTAGTATTCAAAAGCATGTTTCTATTTCTGAATTATACAAAGTGTTCAATGCTAAACTAACAATTCTATGAGGTCACATTTAGCTGCTAACCTGGGTAGGAATTGAAAGTCTGTTCTATGTTTTATGCTTTTTAAAATTGTTAGCACTTTATATATATATATATTATCAGTGGAAGCATTAAACTCACCTTCTTTAACTGACCACCTCATGGTGATTTTTTTCCTGACCAAGAGTCCCTTCAGTGCTTTCACAGTATGCACTTGATTATTATATGCATACTCAAATGTTGCCTTAGGAACCAACCATTTCACTTCTATAAGTTGTTTTTTTTTTTCTCCCCTCTCTCCCCTTACATTGTAACTTTCCCTAAACTAGGAAGCATTTTTATCTAATTTCTGTACATCTTTTCCACAACATGCATTTTTATTGAATTGAATTATATAGAAAAATTAACAAACTGTTTCTTTTAATGTGCAGTGAAATTTAATATATGTAATACTCTTGAGATTCAAGACAGTATTGGATGGAGTTGAAGAGAAGTTACAGCGCTTTATGCATGTTATGTGGTACACACATTAAAACTTATATTGACATTTGCAAGGGATTTAGACTCTGCTATAATTTCATATGCAGGTGGGTGCTTAATAAATAATTTTGGTGATAAGCCAAGAATATGCTCTATGTAGGATTTGAGCATATGCTCCATGATATTAATGATAAAACATATGTTTAGAAACATTTCCATCCAAGCCTGGGACATATTGCCTCCATCCTGTACTGAACATCTCCTCCAAAAAGGCCTCCTCATCTTGAAATAAAAGTGTTTTAAATCTATGAACATTCCCCTGCTCTAGTTCTTTTCCCCACTTGCCAATAGCATAACCTTCAAAAATATAAGTCTGATGGTGCCTGTCTTGCTTAAAAACTTTCCAAGTCTATAACATGGCACCTGGGACCTTTCACACACTCACAATCTGATCCTAATCTACTACGCTTTCCCTGTCTTGTTTTTCACTATGATCTACTCCTACCCATTATACAACTACATTGTTCACTGTTCTCGGAACACATCACCAAGTCTCACACCTCCATTCTCTTTTTAGTGCTATTTAATCTGCCTGCAAGATATTTTCCAACCTACTATGCTTGGTGAGTTCGACTCATTCTTTTTTAGACTCATTCTCTTTTTAGGAAGATTTCCCCTCTCAGAGCTCCTTCCTGGTTTCCTGATTCTTATCTGCCCTTTCCACTTCATCCACCAACTAACTGTTCCAAGTTGGCTACTTTTATTTGAGCTCCCACACAGTCCTTGGCTTATTTTTTTTGAGTATGGGATATAGCACAGTGACATGAATAGTCACATCTAAGCCACATTCTTTAGGAGATCCTTCATAGCTTCTCTGCTCATTTTGGAAACGATTTGCTTATTTTTTGGTAAATAGCTTTTAAACCTCACAAATAACATGATTTTGTAGGAAGAATGTAAACATTAAAATTGTACACAATAAATATATGGAGAAAATATGTAGAGAGAGTAGATAACTATTCAGTTACCTCAGTTCCCTAATTCAGAAATAAGCACTTTAAACAGCCTGATGTAAGTTCTTTTTTTTCCTCTGCACATACTTTCACATGCTGTTTTTTTAAAGAAAATGCATTTTTTCAATATAAAGCTTGATTTCATTTAATTGTGATCCTCTTTGTACATTGAAACAGCTAGATGTACCTTATACCTTTATATCTTGTATCATTTACCTTGAACCTTTAATATCTGCATAAGTAGCCATAAATTACTTATTATTTTTATTGGTTGGAGCAGGGCATGGCATCCCACTCCAGTATTCCTGCCTGGAGAATCCCTATGGACCCAGGAGCCTGGCAGGCTACAGTCCATGGATTCGCAAAGAGTTGGACATGACTGAGTGACCAAGAAGCGCATCCATAAGAGTAACAAGAGATTCATTAATCCAGAAAAAGTGTAAAGAAGGGAAGAGCAGAGATGATTAACAGGCACTGTGAAGCACAAATTGCATACATGGCTTCTTTACTCAATCATGATAATACATGTAGCAAACCATAAGCATTAGTAGCAATGTTCTTGTTTTATTTTCTAATTACACTTCACTTAATCTTTGACATCCTTAGCCAGTGTGGCTTAAGAAACCATCTTTGACTTGATCTGATTTAGAGTATATCTTTTTCTTAATAATCAACAGTCTCCTTTTTTTTTTTCTTTTTTTTAACCCTATGAGGTACTTATTCCACACCCATCTAAACCAGAAAAAGTCTGTTTTTCTTTTTTATATTGAATTTCTTAAAATTAATTAAAGATTGTTCCTAGTTTATGCATCACTGTTGCTCAAGGATTAAATACTGAGTTTCTAGTCACTGTATAAAACCAGAGCTGATTTCCTTCAATATAGTGCAAAATGTGCCAGTTTCATAGGATCATGCACCACAAAGGAAACTATAAGTAAGGTGAAAAGACAGCCCTCAGATTGGGAGAAAATAATAGCAAATGAAGTAACAGACAAAGGATTAATCTCAAAAATATACAAGCAACTCTTGAAGCTCAATTCCAGAAAAATAAATGACCCAATCAAAAAATGGGCCAAAGAACTAAACAGACATTTCTCCAAAGAAGACATACAGATGGCTAACAAACACATGAAAAGATGCTCAACATCACTCATTATCAGAGAAATGCAAATCAAAACCACAATGAGGTACCATTACACGCCAGTCAGGATGGCTGCTATCCAAAAGTCTACAAGCAATAAATGCTGGAGAGGGTGTGGAGAAAAGGGAACCCTCTTACACTGTTGGTGGGAATGCAAACTAGTACAGCCGCTATGGAGAACAGTGTGGAGATTTCTTAAAAAACTGGAAATAGAACTGCCATATGACCCAGCAATACCACTCCTGGGCATACACACTGAGGAAACCAGATCTGAAAGAGACACGTGCACCCCAATGTTCATCGCAGCACTGTTTATAATAGCCAGGACATGGAAGCAACCTAGATGCCCATCAGCAGACGAATGGATAAGGAAGCTGTGGTACATATACACCATGGAATATTACTCAGCCGTTAAAAAGAATTCATTTGAATCAGTTCTAATGAGATGGACGAAACTGGAGCCCATTATACAGAGTGAAGTAAGCCAGAAAGATAAAGACCAATACAGTATACTAACACATATATATGGAATTTAGAAAGATGGTAACGACAACCCTATATGCAAAACAGAAAAAGAGACACAGAAGTACAGAACAGACTTTTGAACTCTGTGGGAGAAGGTGAGGGTGGGATGTTTTGAAAGAACAGCATGTATATTATCTATAGTGAAACAGGTCACCAGCCCAGGTGGGATGCATGAGAAAAGTGCTCGAACCTGGTGCACTGGGAAGACCCAGAGGAATCGGGTGGAGAGGGAGGGGGGAGGGGGGATCGGGATGGGGAATACGTGTAAATCTATTGCTGATTCATGGCAATGTATGACAGAACCCACTGAAAAAATAAATAAATAAATTATTTAAAAAATAAATAAATAAATAAATAAAAAAACATAGGATCATGAAGTCTGTCACCATTTGCAAGGCTTTGAGGCATTTCACTTTCTTCCTTTTTTTTTTTTTTAACTGTATTTATGTCTTTGACCAATTGTCTATTTGAATGGGCAACAACTTGTACTTTCCTTTTCTGCTGTTATTTGCCATTCTTGAGCCACGGAAAATAGTTTTTACTTTTCAGAAAGAAGAAGAATCCAGGGGAAGGATGGTCATTAGACAAATTCTTGTGGAGGATAAATATTTTGCACTTCTCTGGCAACAGTGGCCTCTGTTTTTACTATTTGACTATTCCTACCACCATGTTGATGCCATAATAACATGTGTTGGTATGGTACTGTATCTGTTCATACATATCTTGCTTCCCAGCAAGAATGTGAACCTCTTAGAAGGGCAAATTTGTCTTTCTTCCCTTTGTTTCTCAATAATTTTTTTCTGAATGAATTAATACATATATAAAGTTTCTCCTTAAGAAAGATGAAATTAAAAAAAAAAAAAAAAAGAAAGATGAAATTACAAAGACAGTGATTTTTAATATTATTTAAAGATTTTGATCAAATTGATTCAATTGAAATTGTAGATATTATTTGGAAAGAGAATTTTATTCTCAAATATGACGTTGCAAGCTTTTTATAAAGGCTTAAACCTTTTCTTTTGAGTATAGTGTTTTTAAAAATAAGGAAGAGAAGTAAGCTCTGGAAAAACTTCTTGCTATGAAGCATTAAAATTCAGCAGCCATTGTTTAACCTCTTGCACAGAAGCGATATTTTTTTTTTTCCCTGAAAAATAAAAAAAGTGGGGTCATGAAAGAAAAGTTACAGAGCATATAATATTTGGCAAAAATAATGCTTATTTGGAAAAAGGAGATTGCTTATGCTTCAACTTGAGGAATAATTGTCTCTCATCATAATTAGAGCTTATTCTTTGCAGTTGTTTTATTCGTCTTTTTCTTAGAAGACAAATTAGGAGGTAGCTGGAAGGGGCAGTCACAATTTTTGTCACAACCAACTGTTCACCCATGTTTTCTGTGAATATGTTGACCATCTGATGGTGGAATGAAATTATAATGGAGGCAGAAAACTACAGGGCTGTCCAAACCTTTCATTTTCATTTGTACTAGTTGCCTCCACCATACTTCTGCAAATAATTATATTTCTCTGTAGGAACAATTTTGACTGTCATTGCTCCTAGCAGATTTCTTTAAATGTGGTCGTTGAAAAATCTGGCTGGAAATGATTTCTAAAACTATGTATACAGTTCCTTGAGCTCAGAGCCTGGATGTACTGTCGCCTCTTTTGAATAAGAGTAAGAACTAGGAAAAATTCCTACTCTTATTTAAAAGAGGCAACAGTACATCCAGGCTCTGCTCAAACACTGCACAATTGCACTCATCTCACACGCTAGTAAAGTAATGCTCAAAATTCTCCAAGCCAGGCTTCAGCAATACGTGACCATGAACTTCCAAATCTTCAAGCTGGTTTTAGAAAAGGCAGAGGAAACGGAGATCAAATTGCCAACATCCGCTGGATCATCAAAAAAGCAAGAGAGTTCCAGAAAAACATCTATTTCTGCTTTATTGACTATGCCAAAGCCTTTGACTGTGTGGATCACAATAAACTGTGGAAAATTCTGAAAGAGATGGGAATCCCAGGCCACTGGACCTGCCTCTTGAGAACCCGATATGTAGGTCAGGATGCAACAGTTAGAATTGGACATGGAACAACAGACTGGTTCCAAACAGGAAAAGGAGTACGTCAAGGCTGTATATTGTCACCCTGCTTATTTAACTTATATGCAGAGTACATCATAAGAAATGCTGGGCTGGAAGAAGCACAAACTGGAATCAAGATTGCCGGGACAAATATCAGTAACCTCAGATATGCAGATGACCCCACCCTTATGGCAGAAAGTGAAGAGGAACTAAAAAGCCTCTTGATGAAAGTGAAAGAGGAGAGTGAAAAAGTTGGCTTAAAGCTCAACATTCAGAAAACTAAGATCATGGCATATGGTCCCATCACTTCATGGGAAACAGTGGAAAACAGTGTCAGACTTTATTTTTGTGGGCTCCAAAATTACTGCAGATGGTGGTTGCAGCCATGAAATTAAAAGACGCTTACTCCTTGGAAGGAAAGTTATGACCAACCTAGACAGCATATTAAAAAGCATAAATATTACTTTGCCAACAAAGGTCCGTCTGGTCAAGGCTATGGTTTTTCCAGTGGTCAAGTATGGATGTGAGAGTTGGACTGTGAAGAAAGCTGAGTGCTGAAGAATTCATGTTTTTAAACTGTGATGTTGGAGAAGACTTGAGAGTCCCTTGGACTGCAAGGAGATTCAACCAGTCCATCCTAAAGGAAATCAGTCCTGGGTGTTCATTGGAAGGACTGATGCTGAAGCTGAAACTCCAATACTTTGGCCACCTCATGGAAGAGTTGACTCATTGGAAAAGACCCTGATGCTGGGAGGGATTGGGGGCAGGAAGAGAAAGGGATGACAGAAGATGAGATGGCTAGATGGCATCACCGACTCGATGCACATGGGTTTGGGTGAACTCCGAGAGTTTGTGATGGACAGGGAGGCCTGGAGTGCTGCAATTCATGGGTCGCAGAGTCGGACACGACTGAGCAACTGAACTGAACTGAACTGAGGAACTAGGGAATGCAGTTTCCCCTGAATTTAGTCTCCTGTATAAGTTCAAGGGTAACCCATGTTTTGTTTTCTAGAATATTTTTTGTGGTCACTGTAGTAGCTGTTACTATGAAAGAATTCTATACATCCACTGACCTTTGCAGGCATGTTCTCTGATTACTTTGTATACTTTAACATTTTCTATTGGATATGTATGTGATTACCGTTTTTGTACAATCTGTTAACTTACTGTCTCGATTGCCTGATACATGTGTTCTCATTCTCATTTTCCAGGTAAGTGAACTGTAGCAAGGGAAACATCAGACTCTGAATCACTTAGAAATTATTAAATGTGAGTTTCTACTTATGATTTGTTGTCCAGAAGACTACTAATATTTTTATTTTGCATTTTTTCACACCATGATAATTGGGAGTAAAGTGCAGTCAGAATCCTCCAGGCCTGCTTAAAGACATGTAGCTCACTGATATTCATAATCCTATATGTCAGGCATTTTGTACTGGTCTAGGTATTTGAAAAGTGTTTTTCTTCCCTTGTCTCCTTCTACTGGAAAATGAGCAAGTATAGGACTATAATATACATATTACATAGTATTAGGTTTAAAAATGTCTAAAATGGGATAATATCACATGTTTTTAGCCATTAATGTGTGATATCAGTGTGAAGGAGTAGTTAAAATACTAGGAAGTAACACACTTTCATGGAAACATTTTTTTCTTGACTAGAAGTATTCAACTTGAAGTCCTAAAACCCCATGGAATTATACCAAACTGTATTAGACATCCAATTGTCAATTTTAGTTGACATATTAATCCATCTCTCCCTTGACTATGTTTTGGTAAGTCTACTGCATTGTGTTAATCAAAAGCCTATAGTATGGGATTGAATAACAGCTCTGTAAAAGGGGGAGAATGTGGAGAAAATGAATAAATTCATATCTGGCTTAGCATTGAAGTAGAAAATTCTAAATAAATCTACGAGTTAGCTGTCAATTCATATGCACTAAACTCAGCATGCAGCAATTGCCAAAGATACTAGCTGATTTAAATGAATATAATTTTCAAACAATTTGGAAATATAGTAGGAATGTACTTCTTGTGAGCAGACATTTCAATCTATGGACAGTCTTATGTATGTCATAAAAACAATAAAAAGAGTAGGCTGCACCTGAATTTATTAGGATGTTCATTCTGAACCTGTTTAGTAGTTCAAAGTTAACCCCAAACTCCACCTGATATTTACTAGTAGATGGCATTTGGAAATCTTATTCTTAGCCAGTTTTTATTTTCTGATTTATAGTATATGTCCAGAGGATGAAGAACGCTTTTCAGGTCATCATTAATTCAAAGCATATTTATTAATTCTAATAAAGAATTTAGTAGTGCTTTCTTTAGCTCTAGCTCTGTAACTCCCCAAAGAAATGCATTGTGTGGATTTATCAAGTTAGTATATTTTTATGAGTTATTTGATTTGAAATGATAGAACATTCAAATTATTAAGCCTAATATAAGCAAATGATTGAAGTGAGAAATATTTCTTTCTACTATTCCAGGAATGATATTTTGAGGGGAAATAAATAAATACATAAATTCAAAATTTACACAGATAAAAAATGATACACATAAGCTTCTCTAATACTTGAAGGGAATTAAACAAATCTTGTTGGTAAATTCTTTATGTGTGTATATATATTTATATACTATATTTCCTTGCTTGAGATAAAGCATCAATATCGATTTAAGGACAGTGCAATTTTCAACAGAAATTTTGGATTAAAATTATTGTAAAGATGATTCTGTATTCAACAGTGTATCTGAAGTGTTTGGAGTGACTCCCTTGGATGCTAGCTGTGCCCTAACTTCTTAATATAGAATGTTTTGCATTATACAGACTCTGAAAATGTATCTAGTCCAAAATAAAATTCTTCTCAGTTCTTTTGATCTTTCTACCACATAGTTTAAATAGTTTCTTAGGTATGATCAGCAGCTTAATTTCCAATTTCATAGATTTCAGAAATAAATCAAATTCTTACGTGTTGAATCATACATTTTGCATGAACTTACATATTTAATTTGTCATACCATTTTCTTACTGCTGGAACACCTATTCAGCAGGATTTTTATCTGTTTGTTTATTTGTCTATTTTTAGTATTGCTTTTTTTTTTAGGTCTCAACCATATCTAATGATTGGACAAAATATCTAATATTAATGATTAATATCTAATGATATTAATAAAATATCTAACAACTGGACAAAATAGCAACATTATCACTATCTAGAAAATTTGTCATAACTTCAGACAACAATTTTAAGTCAAAATCAGTAGAGAAGGCAAGTGGTGCAATTTACAGAAGTGAATCCATTTTAAAAGTTTCAGGTTACTCAGTGTTGTTTTGTATCTGCAGATCGCCATTCTAGTTAAAACAAAATGATCGAGAACCAAGACTTTGCTTCCTATGCTTCTTACCTCAGAGGATTTGAGAGTTTTCTTTCTTAGTTAGTTAATTCAGTTGCTCAGTCATGTCCAACTCTCTGAGACCCCATGGACTGCAGCACGCCAGGCCTCCCTGTCCATCACCGCCTCCCGGAGCCTATTCAAACTCATGTCCATTGCGTTGGTGATGCCATCCAACCATCTTATCCTCTGTCATCCCCTTCTCCTCCCACCTTCAATCTTTCCCATCATCAGAGTCTTTTCCAATGAGGCAGTTCTTCACATCAGGTGGCTAAAGTATTGGAGCTTCAGCTTCAGCATCAGTCCTTCCAATGAATATTCAGGACTGATTTCCTTTAGGCTTGACTTTGTACATTTTACTATTGCTCCTCTCAGAATGTTGGCTGTTTAAATGACAAACCTAATTTATAAATCACCTGCTCAGAGACAAAATCAGTGCTAAAGAAGGATTTTTAACAAAAACAGAGTTCAAGTGAAATTTATATCAGTTCACAAAGGATATTCTATGAGATGTTTACCTTTCAGCTATTTCAGCACAGTGATTAAATTAGGTAGCACAAAAAATAGAAGCATTTTCATTAAGTATCGATCAAACTAAAAAACTAGCTCCCATTATGTTATGAAAATCAAGTTGTACTCCTGATAATTTTCTTTGTTCTTATGTATTCAATGGCTAGTTAGTCAAATTTGGGCCTCTCTATTATGTCATTAATTATTTATAAATGAACACTGTTGCAGTAACCTTCTGCCACATTCAACTAAAATGTCTAAGAAAAGATATATTCTGGGACTAAATGGACAAAGAGATGGTAAAGGTATTGCTGAATCAGCTAAATATACCATATTTCTTAGAGTAAGCATTTAGATTTCACACACACAAAAACCTAGTTTTCTTTTCCCGAGTTACAGTCAGTTTTTTTTTTTTTTTTTAATGGCATGTTAAACTGCTGCTTCTGCTCTTTCATAAATGTTTATTTGAAAGTGGTTGGATACTGTCAGTTAAAATCATTCAGGAAAAGGGCTTACCTGTGAAAGATGCTATGTTGTTATGTTAATTAGCATCTGTCATTTGAAGGTCTTATATATTTAAAGATTTGCTGCTGACAGATGATCATTGTAATGAATGAGTCTGGGACTGCTTAGATTTTAGGAGAGCAAATTGACTATGGTCATAAAAGTGGGCTTAGATTTCTGCCTGTTTTGACCTCTTTCACTAGATAGGGCTGGAGAAGGGAATAGCAATCCATTCTAGTATTCTTGCCTGGAGAATTCCATGGACAGAGGAGCCTGGCGGGCTATATTCCATGGGGTTGCAAAAGAGTCGGACGTGACTGAGAAACTAACACACCCTAGATAAGGCTAATCTGGGATTTCTTTATTACACTGAGCTTCAGTGTACCTCCAAAATACAGTATATGCTATTCCCTACTGTATCCCACTGATTTCTTTTCCAGGCTTTCTTCTTCCAATATCTTTCTCTCTCAGTTCTAATTCTTAGGCACATCCTAAGCATTCTCCTTTCCCTCCTGGATGTTTCAATCTCTTCTGTATTCCTCCCAAATTTCCAAATTGCATTCTCATTTGGCAGATCAGGTATGTTTGTAAGGAAAACTATCTTGCTCTTCACTGTTACTGCCATTTCATACTCTATCATATTTAGTAATAAATGACATTTACTGAGTTTTCTATTGGGACTATTATTTCTATGCTTACCTTTTAATACTGCATCTAAGTTCCTGGCATTTTAACTCCACTTGCTTCACAACGTGCACATTAATTATGTTTTAAGACATTTGACTGAGGGATCACATCTATAAGCAATATTTATAGCAATCTTTAAAATTTGAGAGACCACTGACTTTGAGGTACATCAGATCTATGGTACATAGCAATAGTAGGTGTCCTATTAAGGTTGCTTATTATTTCAGATTCATTTTTCTGTTATTTTAAGGTATAAATAACCTAAAATATTTTTAAAAATTCACATGAAAGTTATTTTGAAAACTGAGAAAGAATAGAAAATATGTAAAGAAATAGAAAATTAACCTTTCATAATAAACTAGCATCTATTTGTACAAGACTTTTCAGTCTTTAAATATTTTTTGCATCCCAAAGTAATACTGGAATGCAAGTTAGTATCCTGCCTTAAAAACAAAAACAAAAAAACAAAGCTATTCATGTGCTATTCACATGACAAGCACTTTCTAAAGACATTGCATGTAGTAATTAGAATATAGACTATGAAGCCCCTTTTCCTAGAGTCTTTTCCTAGGTTTTACTCCTGGCTTTGCCACTTATTAACTTTATATTAAATATTCAATTTCTGTCCTATAGTTAGTGATGTATAAGTTGCCATTCTTTATATATATTTTAGATCATTTAGTATTCTGTCACAAGTTATAAATATATTTTATTAATATTTTTCATAATATTTAACAGGTGATATTTAGTTTTTGCTGTTATAAATAATCTGCAAAGAACATCTCTGGACATTATCCTTTATTTTTATTTAAATTTCTGCTTGTTTCCTTTTGTTTAAAAATTGAAGTATAGTTGATTTACAATGTTGTGTTATTTTCAAATGTACTGTAAAATGATTCAGCTATACACATATGTTATATATACCTATATATTTATATATGTGTGTGTATATATACACATTCACACTTTTTTAGATCTTTTTCCTTATAGGTTTTTACAAAATACTGAGTAGAGTTCCCTGTGCTATACAGTAGGTCCTTGTTGGTTACCTATTTTATATATAGTAGTGTGTACATGATATGTTAGTCCTAAACTCCTAATTTATCCACCCCTTTTCCACTTTGGTAACCATAAGTTTGTTTTCTATGCCTGTGGGTCTATTTCAATTCTGTATATAAGTTCATTATTTCATTTTTTAAAATATTCTACATATAAACAATATCATATGATATATGTCTTTCTCTTTCTGGCTTAATTAACAGCATGATAATTTCTAGTTCCAACCTTGATGCTGCAAATGGCTTTATTTCATTCTTTTTATGGCTGAATAATATTCTATTGTATGTATATACCACATCTTCTTTATCAAATCCTTATCTAGATGGATGAATAAATAAAGATGATGTAGTATAATGTCCTGACTATTGTAAGTAATGCTTCAGTGAACACTGAGGTAGATGTTCCTTTTTAAATTATGGATATATGCCCAGGAATGGGAATGCAGAATCATATGAAACCTTTACTTTTAGATTTTTAAGGAATCTCCACACTGTTCCACATAGTGGCTGTACCAGTGTACATTCTCACCAACAATGTAGGAAGGTTCCTTTTTCTCCACACCCTCTCCAGCATTTACTATTTGAGAACTTTATGATGATGGCTATTCTGACTGGTGTGAGATGACACCTCAGTATAGTTTTGATTTTCTTTCTTTATCAATTGGCCATGGTGAGCATCTTTCCATGTACCTTTTGGTGATCCTTATGTCTTCTTTGAGAAATGTATAGTTAGGTCTTCTGCTCATTTTTTGTTTGAGTGGGTTGTTTGTTTTGATATTGAGCTGTATAAGCTGTTTGTATATTTTGGAGATTAATCCCTTGACGATCACATCATTTTCAAATATTTTCTCACATTCTATGGGCTGTCTTTTCATTTTGTCTATGATTTCCTTTGCTGTGGAAAAGCTTTTAAGTTTAATTAGACCCCACTTGTTTATTTTTGTTCTTATTTCCACTACTCTAGAAGACTGATTCAAAAAGATGTTGCTGCGGCTTATGTCAAAGAATGTTTGTATTTTCCACTAGGAATTTTGTAGTATCTTTTCTTATGTTCAGATCTTTAATCCATTTTGAGTTTATTTCTGTGTATGATGTTAGAAATGTTCTAATTTCTTTCTTTCATACATAGCTGTCCAGTTTTCCCAGCACCACTTATTGAAGAGATGGTCTTTTCCCCATTATATATTCTTAACTCCTTTGTTGTAGATTAACTGACTCAACATTCAGAAAACTAAGATCATGGCATCTTGTCCCATCACTTCATGGCAAATAGATGGGGAAACAATAGAAACAGTGACAGACTATTTTCTTGGGCTCCAAAATCACTGTAGATGGTGACTGCAGCCATGAAATTAAAAGACATTTGCTCCTTGGAAGAAAAGCTAAGACAAATCTAGATAGCATATTAAAAAGCAGAGACATTACTTTGCCAACAAATGTCCGACTAGTCAAAGCTATTGTTTTTCCTGTAGTCATGTATGTATGTGAGAGTTGGACTATTAAGAAAGCTGAACACTGAAGAAATGATGTTTTTGAACGGTGGTGTTGGAGGAGACTCTTGAGAGTCCCTTGGACTGCAAAGAGATAAAATCATTCCGTCCTAAAAGAAATCAGTCCTGAATATTCATTGAAAGGACTGATGCTGAAGCTAAAACTCCAACACTTTGGCCACCTGATGCAAAGAACTAACTGGAAAAGACCCTGATGCTGGGAAAGATTGAAGGTGGGAGAAGAAGGGGACAACAGAAGATGAGATGGTTGAATGGCTTCACTGACTCAATGGACATGGGTTTGAGTAAGCTCCGGAAGTTGGTGATGGATAGAAAAGCCTGGCATACTGCAGTTCATGGGATCGCAAGGAGTTGGACATGACTGAGTGACTTAACTGAACTGAACCGAACTGACCATTAGTCTGTGGGTTTGTTTCTAGGCTTTCTATTCTGTTCCATTGATCTATATTTCTATTTTTGCTGCTTATTTCCTTGAGGAGAGAGTCATAGATGTGAAATTATTAGATCAATGTGCTGTGTGCGTAGACAGTCAGTCATGTCTGACTCTTGCGACCCCGTGGACTACAGCCTTCCAGGCTTCTCTGTCCGTGGGGATTCTCCAGGCAAGAATACTGAAGTGGGTTGCCATACACTCCTCCAGGGAATCTTCCCAACCCAGGGATCAAACCCAGGTTTATCACATCTCAGGTGTATTTTTTACCATCTGAGCCACCAGGGAAACCCAAGGATAGTGGAGTGGGTAGCCTATCCCAGGGGAACTTCTTGAGCGAGAACTCAAACCAGGGTTTCCTGCATTGCAGATGGAGTATTTACCAGCTGAGCTACTTGGGAAGTAATTTATTATTTAAATGCTCCTGCTGCATAATGGCAAATTAAAGTCCATAGTATCACCATGTTTTTCTCAAACTATCTAGAAAGAAGCCATACTCTTTCCATCCCTGTCACGTGCTGTCCTTATGATGGTGATGCTCTTTTCCATTTCTGCATTGATATATGTTGTCGGAGAAGGCAATGGCACCCCACTCCAGTACTCTTGCCTGGAAAATCCCATGGACGGGGGAGCCTGGTAGGCTGCAGTCCATGGGGTCGCAAAGACTCAGACATGACTGAGCGAATTCAGTTTCACTTTTCACTTTTATGCATTGGAGAAGGAAATGGCAACCCACTCCAGTGTTCTTGCCTGGAGAATCCCAGGGATGGGGGTCGCACAGAGTCGGAAACGACTGAAATGACTTAGCAGTAGCAGCAGTCCTTAGATGCAGGGTAAATTTTCAGTTCTGGAAAGGACTATGCATTAGTGTTTCATTTACAGTGTAACATGTGCAGATCTTGCTCTGAAACTTCTCTGGTGAACCAGCATTTCTATCTAGAATTTTTTTTTTTTTTTAATGTTTTGACAGTTTTGCATTTTTTGCAAGAACAACAATAGCAGATTTCTACATCAGAACTACTTAGAAGTTTGCTGCCCAATCGTCCTGCCCAAATACCTACTATAGAATTGCATGGATAACACTCAACGATTCTTCTTTCTTGGCAAACTTCTAGGTTCATCTCCCTTATAAACCATAAGTGCTTACTAAACACTTTACTCAAAATTCTTTTATTGTACCTTTGTTGCACCCTGTGTGTATGTGCATGTTTTTTTGTTTTGTGGTAGGTCAGGTTCCTATGATCAAACCTCCAGCAACTCTGCCAGAATGTGAACTTCTCAAAGGCAGATGTAAAATTAATTTTATCTTACATAAAAATATAGTAAGGGAAAATCTTAAATGTACAAGTGTTTACAAGTAAAAGAGTAATATTATAATTTTTTCTTAGTGTGCACCTGAAACATACTAATAAGTGAATTGATTGTTTCAAGAATTATCTGAAAATTTGGCAGGCATTTGAAGCTAAAGAAAGATTAAGGCCTCTAAAATGTGCATTGACCTCAGGTTAAAATGGCTGGAACTTTCTTTCTCTTAATTTATTCCTCTCATTTCATCCACCAGGATTTGAGATATTATTACTTTGTGGATAAGCAGTAAAACAAACCAAAAATAATTTTACAAAAAGTGTAGACAAAGGATGGATTAGAGGGTTCTACAATTAACTTGGGTCAATTTCTTTATTTTTATCTAGTAATGTATCTTTCTAGAAATAAGTTGCCTCTAATGAAGTTTTATATTCCTCAAAATATTTGTTGCTCTCAGTAAATCTTCATATAGAAAACTTATGCTTTAAAGTGTCCTCATAATCATAAGCCAAATGGTATTATTAGCTTTAGAAACTCTTAACATTCAGCAAAGGTTTTTCTTAGAAGGTTATGAAATCCGAATAGAATTCACTCTTTAGAATAATTTACTATTTCCCACTATCTGAGATAACTAAATAATATGAATTCTATAATCTTACTTTACAGAGAAACTGAACAAAAAATTTGGCAAAAGCTACTCTATGGAAACTGTAGGACAGTTTTTCCTGTACAATTAAGCCAGAGCTGGGGGACAAAATGTAGCAGGACCTGATTGATGAAAGAAAGGAGTAGTTTGTGTGTATATTTGGTGTACATACAGCAGAGAATATTGCATTTGGTAGTTTCAGTTCAGTTCAGTCGCTCAGTCATGTCCGACTCTTTGTGACTCTATGAGTTGCAGCACGCCAGGCCTCCCTGTCCATCACCAACTCCCGTTGTTTACTCAAACTCATGTCCATCGAGTCGGTCATGCCATCCAGCCATTCCATCCTCTGTCATCCCCTTCTCCTACTGCCCTCAATCCCTCCCAGCATCACGGTCTTTTCCAATGAATCAACTCTTCGCATGAAGTGGCCAAAGTACTGGAGTTTCAGCTTCAACATCAGTCCTTCCAATGAACATCCTGGACGGATCTCATTTAGGATGGACTGGTTGGATCTCCTTGCAGTCCAAGGGATTCTCAAGAATCTTCTCCAAATCCACAGTTCAAAACCATCAATTTTTTGGTGCTCAGCTATCTTCACAGTCCAACTCTCACATCCATACATGACCACTGGAAAAACCATAGCCTTGACCAGACGGACCTTTGCTGCCAAAGTAATGTCTCTGCTTTTTAATATGCTGTCTAGGTTGGTCATAACTTCCCTTTGAAGGAGTAAGCATCTTTTAATTTCACAGCTGCAATCACCATCTGTGGTGATTTTGGAGCCCCCAAAAATAAAGTCTGACACTGTTTCCATTGTTTCCCCATCTATTTCCCGTAAAATGATGGGACCAGATGCCATGATCTTAGTTTTCTGAATGTTGAGCTTTAAGCCAACTTTTTCACTCTCCTCTTTCACTTTCAACAAGAGGCTTTTTAGTTCCTCTTCACTTTCTGCCATAAGAAGCTTGTGCTTCTTCCAGACCAGCGTTTCTCATGATGTACTCTGAACATAAGTTGAATAAGCAGGGTGACAATATACAGCCTTGATGTACTCCTTTTCCTGTTTGGAACCGGTTTGTTATTCCATGTCCAGTTCTAACTGTTGCTTCCTGAGCTGCATATAGGTTCTCAAGAGGCAGGTCAGGTGTTCTGGTATTCCCATCTCCTTCAGAATTTTCCACAGTTTATTGTGATCCACACAGTCAAAGGTTTTGGCATAGTCAATAAAGCAGAAATAGATGTTTTTCTGGAACTCTCTTGCTTTTTCGATGATCCAGAGGATGGTGGCAATTTGATCTCTGGTTCCTCTGCCTTTTCTAAATCCAGCTTGAATAGCTGGGAGTTCACGGCTCACGTATTTCTGAAGTCTGGCTTGGAGAATTTTGAGCATTACTTTAATAGCGTGTGAGATGAGTGCAATTGTGAGGTAATTTCAGGATTCTTTGGCATTGCCTTTCTTTGGGATTGGAATGAAAACTGACCTTTCCCAGTTCTGTGGCCACTGCTGAATTTTCCAAATTTGCTGGCATATTGAGTGCAGCACTTTCACAGCAGCATATTTTAGGATTTGAAATAGCTCAACTGGATTCCATCACCTCCACTCTCTTTGTTTTTAGTGATGCTTTCTAAGGCCCACTTGACTTCACATTCCACGATGTCTGGCTCTAGGTGAGTGAGCACACCATCATGATTATCTGGGTCATGAAGATCTTTTTTGTACAGTTCTTTTGTGTATTCTTGCAACCTCTTCTTAATATCTTCTGCTTCTGTTAGGTCCCTACCATTTCTGTCCTTTATTGAGCCCATCTTTGCATGGAATGTTCCATTGGTATCTCTAATTTTCCTGAAGAGATCTTTAGTCTTTCCCATTCTGTTGTTTTCCTTTATTTCTTTGTGCTGATCGCTGAGGAAGGCTTTCTTATCTCTCCTTGCTATTCTTTGGAACTCTGCATTCAAATGGGAATATCTTTCCTTTTCTCCTTTGCTTTTCGCTTCTCTTCTTTTCACAGCTATTTGTAAGGCCTCCTCAGACAACCATTTTGCCTTTTTGCATTTCTTTTCCATGGGGATGATCTTGATCCCTATCTCCTGTACAATGTCATGAACTTCCATCCATAGTTCACCAGGCACTCTGTCTATCAGATCTAGTCCCTTAAATCTATTTCTCACTTCCACTGTATAGTCATAAGGGATTTGATTTAGGTCATACCTGAATGGTCTAGTGGTTTTCCCTACTTTCTTCAATTTAAGTCTGAATTTGGCAATTCTAAGAATAGTAACATATATAATGAGCTATGAAAATACATGTTTAGGATAAAAAAATCATTTTTATTATTAAGTAATATTGCTTCCTTTTGTTCTATATTTCTTCATAGAAAATGGTTTCTAGGTCTCCAGCTTCACTTGTGGGTGGACACTTGATCTGTTCATATTAGAGAAGAAGAGCATATAGTGGTTCTCAAAGGTTCTTGGTTTATGATTCCTTTGGTATTTCAATATTATTTCATGCTAACAAATGCCTAACAGTATCATCTACTAAGTAGTTAAGTTTAAACAACTTACAAAGCATTCTAAAAAAATCATATGTAGAAATTAAGGAAAAATTACTTATTTTATTTCTAAATACAACTATATAAGTGAGATGACTATGTCTGCTGTAGACTAGACACTTAAACAGTGTAATTTGATCGGATACTCCCATCTTAATCTTCTGTGACACATTGTTTTTGCTTGAGACTTCCTTTTTATCACAGTTGCCAAATCCCAGTTTTTCAAAAACATGACACCATCAAAAGGAAAATAGCCTAATGTTAAAACAGTGAACTACATCAAGCTAGCAATTTGCGTGTTATTCAACAGATACTGAGCAGAGGAATGCTTCAGAAATTTTAAATATTTCATTTCTGTGAGTATTTTGCAGTGTTCCAGGGTACCTCAGTGCCAAGTTTATAAACCATGGCACTATACTTTATGGACTGACCTTCGAGGCACACTCTCGATGTGTGCATCCTCTCTCCCCTACAGAAAGAAAATTTTCAGGAATTGACATTTTTATTTAAATTCTTCCAGCTATGGCTTGGGAGCAGGGAGGAAGGTCACACAGATTTGTCATTACAATTTGACTCAGGTACAAATTACTGATTCTTACTTTTCTCATCTGTGTAAGAGAGAAAAGGAGGCAAAACTACTGACTTGTGGGATTATTATAATTTCTCAGTTTAAATAATAGATCCATTTTTATTTCCTCTCTCTGATATTAACAGTCATAAAACCATGAACGATCACTTTGCTTCTCTGGATTTTCAGTTCTCTCATGGATAAAATCGTAGGATTGAACCAGGTAGTCTCTGAGGAAAGTTTCAGCTCTATAATTCTTTGTTTCCATGACACTAACTAGATAGGTGATTTCTTTGACTCTGTTTTCTCAGCACAAAATACCCTGCTAGTATGCTGTAGGTATTGGCATTTACTAGTAATTAAAACTGCACACACAAAACTGATTTGGATCATAATATCTTATTTCTTGGTATGCTTGTTTTCAGTTATTTTTCTTTCTTTGCAACGTGTTTGATTGAAATTATATCACAGGCAGCAGGGTTTTTTTTTTTTAATCTTTTGCACTGTTATACACACACAAAAAATCTATCAAAATCTTCAATAATAGAATACTCAGCAGTTTGAAACTATGATTTTCTTTCACACTAAGCTATGTAGGTCAAATTTCTTTTTGATATAAGTATTTCACCATCTATTATTTATTCATATGTGAGTGTACCATTATATATAACTTGGTTGTTAAAATTTTGTGTTTTTAATTATATTTACCTAAGGATGTTTAAAAAGGAACAAATAAACAAAATTTCAACCTATTCCATCACACAAATAATAGGAGGATGGGTTATAACAAATTGAAATTGCTAACCCAGCCAAAACTAGAAGAAGAGAATTTATGTTTTGATGATTGCTCTTAACCCTAGAAAAATATTGTGAATTCTGGAAGCTTGCTAAAACCTGTTGAGCAATTTAGAATGAGGAGCAAACTTATGAGGAATATATGCTCATTAAAAATTTAGGGTAAATATTCTTAAAAATATACCTTAAATTTTCCAAGCCTTAGTCAGTTCAATCAATTCAGTCACTTGGTTATGTCTGATTCTTTGTAACCCCATGGACTGCAGCACGCCAGTCTTCCTTGTCCATCAACAACTCCTAGAGCTTACTCAAACTCATGTCCATTGAGTCAGTGATGCCATCAAACCATCTCATCCTTTTCTTCTCCAACCTTCAATCTTGCCAGCATCAGAGACTTTTCAAATGAGTCAGTTCTTTGCATCAGGTGCCAAAGTATTGGAGTTTCAGCTACAGCATCAGTCCTTCCAATGAATATTCAGGATTGATTTCCTTTAGGATTGACTGATTGGATCTCCTTGCAGTCCAAGGGACTCTCAAGAGTCTCCTCCAACACCACAGTTCAAAAGAATCAATTCTTCCGCGCTCAGCTTTATAGCTCAATATTCTCATTCATACTTGACTACTGGAAAAACCATAGCTTTGACTAGACAGACACTTGTTGGCAAAGTAATGTCTCTGCTTTTTAATATGCTTTCTAGGTTGGTCATAGCTTTTCTTCCAAGGAACAAGTGTCTTTTAATTTCATGGCTGCAGTCACCATCTGCAGTGATTTTGGAGCCCAAAAAGATAGTCTGTCACTGTTTCCATTGTTTCCCAATCTATTTGCCATGAAGTGATGGGACGAGATGCCATGATCTTAGTTTTCTTAATGTTGAGTTTTAAGCCAACTTTTTCAGTCTCCTCTTTCACTTTCATCAAGAGGCTCTTTAGTTCTTATTCACTTTTCTGCCATAAGGGTGGTGTCATCTGCATATCTGAAGTTATTGATATTTCTCCCAGCAATCTTGATTCCAGCTTGTGCTTCATCCAGCCCATTTCACATGATGTACTTTTCATATAAGTTAAATAAGCAGGGTGACAATATACATCTTTGACATACTCCTTTCCCTTTTTGGAACTAGACTGTTGTTCCATGTCCAGTTCTAACTGTTGCTTCTTGACCTGCATACAGGAGGTAGGTAAGGTGGACTGGCATTCCCATCTCTTTAAGAATTTTCCACAGTTTGTTGTGATCGCCACAGTCAAAAGACTTTGGCATAGTCAATAAAGCAGAAGTAGATGTTTTTCTGGAACTCTCTTGCTTTTCCAGTGATCCAACAGATGTTGACAATTTGATCTCTGGTTCCTCTGTCTTTTCTAAATCTAGCTTGAAAATCTGGAGGTTCATGGTTCACATGCTGTTGAAGCCTGGCTTGGAGGATTTTGAGCATTAGTTTAGTTGTGTGTGAGATGTGTGCAATTGTGCAATAGTTTGAGCATTCTTTGGCATTGCCTTTCTTTGGGATTGGAATGAAAACTGACATTTTCCAATTCTGTGGCCACTGCTGAGTTTTTCAAATTTGCTGATATATTGAGTGTAGCACTTCAACAGCATCATCTTTTATGGTTTTGAAAGAGCTCAACTGGAATTTCATCACCTCACTAGCTTTGTTCATAGTGATGCTTCCTAAGGCCCACTTGACTTTGCATTCTAGGATGTCTTGCTCTAAGTGAATGATTATACCATAATGGTTATCTGGGTCATGGGTATATTCTTTGTATAGTTCTATTGTATATTCTTGGCATCTCTTCTTAATACTGTCTGCTTCTGTTACATCCATACCATTTCTGTCCTTTATTGTGCCCATCTTTTCATGAAATATTCCCTTGGTATCTCTAATTTTCTTGAGGAAATCTCTAGTCTCTCCCATTCTATTGTTTTCCTCTATTTCTTTGCACTGATCCCTATCTCTCCTTGCTCTTCTTTAGACCTCTGCATTCAAATGAGTATATCTTTCCTTTTCTTCTTTGCCTTTAGCTTCTCTTCTTTTCTCAGAAGAAGAAAATGAGGCCTTGTAAGTCCTCCTCAGACAACCATTTTTCCTTTTTGCATTTCTTCTTCTTGGGGGTGGTCTTGATCACTGCCTCCTGTACCATGTCACAGACCTATGTCCACAGTTCTTCAGGCGCTCTTTCAGATCTAATTCCTTGAATCTATTTGTCACTTCCACTGTATAATCATAAGCGATTTGATTTAGGTCATACCTGAATGGTCTAGTGGTTTTCCCTATTTTCTTCAGTTTAAGTCTGCATTTGACAATAAGGAGTTCACAATCTGAGCCACAGTCAATACCCAGTCTTGTTTTTGCTGACTGTATAGAGCTTCTCCATCTTTGGCTTATCAGGTTAAAACAACAATAAAAAAAAATTGGGTGTTACAGTCTCAATCAACAGAAATAATTCAAGTAATTCTGATTCACTTTAAAATCTTGTCCAGTATGTATAAGTCCTCAAGAGCATTTCAATGATCTAAAAAGTTTTCCAGTGATCTAAAGAGTAAGATGTTATGGAAAAACCTGAATAAACTTTTTGACCAACCTAATACTTTTTTTTCATTCTAATTAATTTCTTTTCTCTCCATTACCTTTCAATATTTTAGGAGCTCCTTGGATGTGGTTCCTAACTATTGCAAAAATTGTCAGTGCTGCATGAGATCCACTGTGACAAACAGTAATAAGGGGATTCTGTGCTCAGTGACTTAGTCATGCCCAACTCGTCAAGACCCCATGGAATGTAGCTGCCAGGCTCTTCTGTCCATGGGATATCCCAGGCAAAAATATTGGCGTACATTGCTATTTCCCACTCCAGGAGATCTTCCCAACCCAGGGATCAAACCCATGTCTGTTGAATCTCCTGCCTTGGCAGGAGGATCCTTTATCACTGTTCCACCTGGGAAGCCCAATCGGGGGATTAGTATTGCCTAAAATGCCAGACTGGTGTCATCTTCAGTTTCTAAATATATAGTTAATAAAATCTTCATTTATAACCTTGATTTCAATTTTTGGCCTCAAGATTTTAAAATCTATTGGTACATCTCTTGATAGATCTCATGTGGGTATGACCAGTGCAGCAAATCAGAACAGAACTCAATAAATTTCCTATCTGATCTGCTTTGCTACTGTGTTTCTGAGTGTAGTCACTGGCCTCATTATGCCTACAATCATTCAGTTTAGAAAATGGGAAGTCATTTTTGAATATAACTTTTAAAATTCAACTTTCACATTCAGTAGGAAAATAAGCCCTGTTGATTTTATTCTGTGATATCTATGAAATCTATCAGCTTTCCTTCATTCTCATAATATTGCCCTGAAAATATTCCCTTCTATGGCAATAACCTACTAATTAGCCTTCTTTGTATTCTTCCAATACTCACTTTTAATTTAATCTATACACTAGCTCCACAGCTTTCTTCCTGTAACTGAGATCTGTCATTTTTTGTTGCCTACAAAAACAAAAACAAAATAATCTCTAAACTCCCTTTGCACTTAATTATCAGTGCAATTTGATCCCTAGCATGCTTTTCTAGACTGATTCCCTGAGGTCTCCCTTTCAGACTCTAGGTTTTCTAGTCATGGACAAACTCAGTTTTCATCCATATTTGCCCAAACACTGAATTCCAATATCTCAGTCCTTTCCTTACTACTTTAAATTCTTTATTAAAATTCTTCTCTGTTTTCTCTATTTAAGGCTCAGTGTTTATGGAATCTTATCCAATACCAAATAGCATTAATCACTTTTCTTTAAGTTCCTGTAGCATTTAATTTTTAGTTCCATTACCTCAGAGTGTGATGAATCACATGACTGTCTCTCCTATGAGTGTGAGTTCCTTGAACAAACGTCACGTCATCTTCCTCTTTGTACTAATATATAGCTTTGCATGGGGAAGGTGCAGAATAAATAGTTGTTACATTGAAATTAATTAAATTGCAGATTGACCAAATAAAGTTATTATTAGGGCTGAGTGATTTATTCAAGATCAGAGGGGAAAAATAAAATCTCCCAGTTCTTTATATCACATTGCCTATGATTATCTGCAGCACAGATGCCACTGCTATTTTGCTAAGTGATGAATCTGGAGGCTATACACTATAGAATCTCACTGTCTTGCTCCAGTGGCAAATGCTACCTGCATCATTGCAGGCAGTCATCTAATTAGTATCCGTGATGCCTGTTACAAACCTCATCATCAAAATGGATGCATCACATTCTGCACATCTTGCCATGTAATTCAGTTCCAAATCTAAGACAGAATGCATTTGGCTGAAACTAAATTACAACAGAACTCTAAATTGTAGGAGACCTAGAAATGGAGTTTTTCATTTTCCAGACTTTGCAGTACATGATAGCACAGTAAAGAATGTTTGAAGCCAAGGTTGTCTGAGCCAAAGGTTTCCCCTAGAAGTACTTGCCATTTATAATATGCTTCACTAAATATGAGTTTCAGTTTCAAAACAAAGACAAGTAGAACCACAACATGACCTCAGCTCACATGATGCAGCTATCGCTCTATAAATGAAAATGACTATCAAGCCCTGCTCTCATCTCTGTTCATCTTCTTTCCACTAATTCAGTCAGAGCGCTGTCTTGTTATCCTGTAAACCAAGGATAAAATTATAATATTCACCACCACCTACATTAAATATGAAATTGTAGGAGAAAGGAAGAGATGGAGGAAAAAAGTAGAGTTAATTAATATAACTATATACACCACAGAAGGAGATTATGTGGGTAGCTTCTGAAGACCTCATATGTATATCTGGTAGTGGTACTGTGGTTGCTATTTATAATTTGCTTCCTCTACTTTCAAGCTGATATTTTATCTTCATCTTATTCATAGCTTTTTCAGGCAAGTCTAATCTCCTCGGTTCTGTCTTGTCACAACAAAACTTTGAAACAACGGACATTAAAGCCCTCGGCGCATCACAGCTCTTGGACAGTCTGTGTTATAGTTCTCAGACAGATCAGTTTTATTTAGAAAATAAGGAAAAATACATCCTTGAGGCGTGGGGGCATGCTGACCCAAAAGACGTGAAGAGAAGAAAGAGAGAGAATGAGCATACCTGTGCATGGGGGGGCGGGGGGGGGGAGGGGAGGAGAGAGAGAGAGAGACCCCCGGCCCTTTGACTCCTCTTTTTATGTTTTTCCTCCACCCTGGGCCTGCCCTATGTAAATTGGGCTAGCCAGGAGTGCTGTTTGTTTTACCGGAGGTCCTCACTCTAGTCCCCAGGCCTTCCTTTGACCTTCCTTTGTTCTACTTTCACCGGTTTTTCTTTCCTTGTCTTTTAGCCACCACCATTTTGGACTCCTGTTTCCTATTCTAACTACCTAACAACTTCCCGTGATTCTTTATTTTGATGTGCAACTCAAACACGCACATCTGAAAATCTGAACTCTCAGCAGTCTTTATGTTAAAGTGCTGTAGTTTTCCCATTGAATTTTTTAAAAATTTATTTACTTTTTAATGAAAGGATAATTACTTTGCAGAATTTTGTTGGTTTCTGCCAAACATCAACATGAATCAATGAATATGGCAGTTTTGTCAGGCACATCAAACGCTGCGCTGAGTTCAAATCTTTTCTAGTTCCTAATATGCAACAGCCACCCTCTTTCACCTGATCAGTGAAGATCAATCACTATATTAGCAGCAGACTTCTTTTGTGCCTCTTGATTAAATGCAATGAAAAGATAGAATTGTCAGATAGCAGACTCAACTCTGAGTCCAGTAGAGCTATTTCCGTGTTTCCTGCTGGAAGAATTTCTTTTTGCAGACTATGACCTCTAAACTAGGAGAGGCCAAGTTCACAAGAATCAGAAGCAATCTTTTGTAGATGGGACATAAAGTGGAAAGGAGCCACTGTCACTCTTGTTTCCCAAAGCCTTTATTCCATCTGTGACACCATTGTACTAATTGTTAGTTAAGACTATGCATGCATGTGCATCACCAAATCTTATCAGGTTACTTTCCAGTTGTTACTGAGAGGGTAACAAGCAGGAAGGCCGGGGGTCTCCAAACAGAGGAAATAGGCTGCAAGTGTCAGACATTTTTTATTCTCTCTCTTAAGTGGCAGGAAGAAACAAACAAGTGTTAGATTTTTTTTTTTTTTCACGTTCTCTATACAAATTTAAAAAGAAGTTTCTCTTAAAATTCTGTGTTGCCATGACGACCCTGACTCCACCCGAACTCAGCTTTTCTCAAACCTTGAGCTAACCCATGCGTTTTTCTTATGGAAATGTTTGTCTTAAGCTATGTTAATGAACTATGTATTTACCCTAGACTCTGTCTTCAAGTCCCTTCTGCCTAAGGCTCAGAAAGGACTTGACAAACCAGTATGTTTTACTCACACAAATGTTCTCTTAAGCTATGTTAATGAGACTGTATTTGCTTGGAAACCTGCCTTTCTTCAAGATCCATGTCAATCATTTTATGGCCTGGGACAACTCACCTTATGCCAATGTTATCTCAGAATGCATATTGTGGATGAGAGGCCTGGTGCCAGTCTCTGAGTTTTGAGACATTTCCTTTCTTCAATTAGCAGACTGCTAGTAGTTACATAACATCCAGCTAAAGACTGTCAGGGGGGCACTCTTTCTGCCCCCTTCTGATGTCTATGTCAGAAGCTTTCTCTATCTCTTTTGTATTTTAATAAAACTTTATTGTATAAAAGCTCTGATGGATCAAGCCTCATCACTGGCCCTGGATTGAATTCTTCTCCTCCAGAGGCCAAGAATCCCAGCATCTTTCATGGCTTAGCAACAACCTTTCAGTACCATTACTGAGTAGTATATATGGTGATCTTTTCTAAGGCTCACTCTAATGGAGCACCGGGTATAGTTATTGAATCCTGTGATGACTATCCTTTTGCTCCAATTCTTTTACTGTAAAGTGGGATCCTTTGTCAGAGGTAATAATGTGTGGGATATATTAGACTGAATGAGGCACTCAGTACATTTATGTATATTGTTTGCAGCATCACTGTGGGCAGGAAAGACAAATCTATATGTAGAATATGTGTGTGTTCCAACATGAGTAAATTGTTACTTATTCTGTTACCAAAGGGGTATAACAAGCAACATTTTGCCAGGTAGCAGGCAGTTTTTCCTAGTTATAGCATCATGTTAGAGCTCAGCATGATTTGTTCTCTGCTAGTAAGCAGAGCACTGTGGCTAAGAAATATAGCATTTATTCCCGATGTCCATGTGACTAGCTGGAAATCAGGAATTCTATTACTAAGGAAGATGTCACGAAGCAACTTGTAGACTTTGCAAAAACACTGAATCCAGTTATGCAGATGTAAACCTAATCTGTTCCAAATTATTTTAACAATAGAACTGAAATTTATAAAGCAGTATAAATTAAATGTTTACATAACTTTATTGAGCAATAGTGCTAGGTCATTTCATGTACTATCTCACTGGATTTTCACTGTAGTCCATAAACCTTGTTTTAATATAGGCATTTAAAACGTTAAGAGATTTTAAAGTTATTTTCTATGATCAGAGGGTTAGAACTAGAAAACAAGTCCAGTACTTTTCAAACTCTATCACTATTTCTTAAATAGAGATACTGCTTGATTTATTATGTGGTTGAATTGATTGGCTAAAATTTATTGAATATCTACAATGTGCCACACACTATTGTACCAAGTACGAGGTTAGCATATTATATAGTTTCTCATTTCATTTTCTTACTAACCATGTGGAATACATATGTTATTATCTCCATTTTATAGTTGACAAAATTCTGGCTAAAGAGTTTAAGCAATTTAACCAAGATCACATAGCTAGTAAGCAAAATTCAACTTCAAGGCCATAGGACACACACTGCTAAATACACACAATTCTTCCTTTGGAAGTAAGATAAAGGGGAACTGAGTAACAGCTAAGACACTGGCATAATTTATTTCAAAAGTTAGGAAAATGTAAATCAGGGATGTTACCGAAAGAAATACCCATTTTGCATGAAGAGTTGTACACAAAATATTTTTTAAAAAAGTAAACAAGAACTCAATATAATTTATGTCTTACAAAAACATTGAAGCATGTAAGTAAGTAGTAGGTTCTTTTTAAATCTAATTTGCTACTATGGAAAATGAACATCATATATTGTCACTCTAAAGATGAAAGGCATTCAACTTTATATAAATATGTATTTATAAAAGTCTGTTTAATAGCCACTTCATGACCTAGATTTATGTTCCACAAACAGTTGAGAACTGACATTTAAATCAGACACTTGTGTTGAGAATTATGTTTTTTTTTAAATAATTCAACATCATTTCTATAAGAGCAAAGTTTAAATATTCTGACTTATTTTAGGAGATTTTACATGATTAAGAAAATCTTCAAATATCTTATTGTAATCTAAATGTAGAAAAAAATTCATGTATAATTCAGATCGGAGCAAATATTTCATTCAAAGGAAAAAAAAAAGGCAGCATTGCAGCACTTTGAGAATAGTAAAATGCTTAGTTTCCATGGAATGTGTTTGACAGTAAGATTTTTTAAAAGATCTAAGAGTCTGACCTTTCTCCCCCGCCCCACAACTAAGTAGGTTTTTAAAATGAGCACATCTGGTTTATGTTTCTAAACCTCTGGCCTTTAAAAGCTTTGTTCCCAATTCACACAAAATACCATTCAGGATTGCTTGACATAATGACCCTTCCCTGTAGGTGGTTAGGTGAATAAAGTGATTAAATAGAATCAGGAATTTAACAGGTATGTAGCAAGTTAATTTTCGCATCCTGAAAGGATTTGTAAACAGTTATTGTTTGTGGACATACCTTAAATGATTTTTACTTTCTTAACATTTTAATTATATTGTTTTTCAAGAACCATGTCTTTTTTTTTTTTTTTTGGTAAGTAATCATCCTGGCACTCTTATCTGGTAATTTAGAACAAAGCACATAGTGTTAAAAACTGAAGGTTTTTTATTTTATTTCAAAGCTTCAATACTGTCACTGGAAAAAATAAAAGCCACTGAAAAGGTAGTCAGGTTGGATCCATAAATCCAGATGGCCGTTCAACATTTAACAAACTCTTTGGTACTCAATTGAGTTAAACACTAAATGGTGCATTGACAAGGAAGATTTCATTTCTATGAGGTCCACTAATAAAATGCTCAGAGTTATTTGTGTAGAGTGTAATTCCTTCTGACTGTGCCTTCCATTTGCCTGGAGGACATACCAGTTTAAAAATGTTCAGCACACTACACCATGCATAACAGGTAATCTGCCTAATTAAGTCCTATAAGAATGTTCTAAGTAAAAGGCTGAAGAGCTCTGGTAACCTCTGCTTCACACTCCCCATGCATCAGAGCTTCTGAGATTGAGAAACTCCAGCCATTAACTCAAGTGTTTACACTTGAAGCTCAAATTCTACTTTGCCAGAATGGCTCATTTCACATTTTACAAATCTGTTTTCTCATTTGTAGGCAGAAAGAGTCTGTCAATTTTTTATGTTATAATTCTCAACTTGTTCTGATAGGGAATGATCTAACTCATAACTGCAATTCATATTGCAAAAATCACGCTGGGACTGGGACTGCTATTTTCAGAGACCTAACAATATTTACATCCATGTTTTGAGTGCATTCATTTAGTATGTTTCAATGAATTATTAATTATGACCAACAATAAAATATTATTTTGCTTAGATGCACAGCAATAAGAAAGATGCCCAAGAGAAATTTATCTGACAGCTCAAAACAAAATGGCCAAATCCACTCATAGGTTACCCATCCAACGCAGCATGAAGTATATTTGCCCATCAAATACACTCAGTGAATGTTTTTCTCAACTTGTCAATGTTTTATCAAGAGAATAAAAGCCAAACTTTAAGACTCAGATATAGAAACCTCAATTTACTGATTAAAAATAAAGCACAATAGACAAATAATAAGGGTTTTGGAAAGCTTTTCAACTGTACCAGAAATTGATAACAGAGATTTTTATTTAATGTCAATATGGGTAGAATCATACTACATAAACCGAAGTACAGATTGTACTTTATTGAATTATACTTTATTAAATTTATTTCTATTGGCAAATAATACTCACTACCTCTTAACATGCTCCCTTATAATCATCTTTTGATCTACTCGACAAAATCCTGAGAAACCTCATACTATTCACTGAATTGTCTTTTTTTCTTGTTTACTACACACATTGGACTGATTGCAAAATCTGTGCTACTTATTTATTCTACATACACCTTTCATGTTTTTTCCTTCTTTATTTAGATAGATGACTTCAAACCTGACTGTTTCAGGAATTTTTTCTCAGTTGTACTACTAGGTCAGTAATAAACCCTCCAGTCTGTTGGTTGGCAGCTGTCTTAGAGATATTTCAGAAGGCATGGAAGGTACCAGCTAGTAACTGGTAGAACTCAAACCACGTCATTTGAGTTGCCAGCATCTAATGAAGCATCATTAGTTTCTCAGACCCAGGAAGAAATTTAAGGACCTACAGATGATGGGCCCCAGAGAGAGCTGATGTTAGTCAGCTAAATATATACATACTTGATTTTAGACCCAAATTATCAGAGGCAGACTTTGTAGCCTGGAAGAGCTGGATTTAATTTATTGCTGTGTAGGAACCTTGTGGGAAGCTAGTTAATTCATATGCTTCAGTTTCTTCATCTGAAATAATAATATGTTTTTTCCAGTAGTCAAGTATGGATATGAGAGTTGGACTATAAAGAAAGCTGAGAGCTGAGGAATTGATGCTTTCGAACTGTGGTGTTGGAGAAGACTCTTGAGTGTCCCTTGGATTGCAAGGAGATTGAACCAGTCCATTCCAAAGGAAATCAGTCCTGAATATTCACTGGAAAGACTGAAGCTGAAGCTGAAGCTGAAACTCCAATACTTTGGCCACTTCATGCGAAGAGTTGACTCATTGGAAAAGACCCTGATGCTGGGAAAGATTGAAGGTGGGAGGAGAGGGGGACAACAGAGGATGAGATGGTTGGATAGCATCACCAACTCAATGGACATGAGTTTGAATAAACTCTGGGAGTTGGCGATGGACAGGGAGGCCTGGCGTGCTGCAGTCCATGGGGTCACAAAGAGTCACGTATTACTGAGTGACTGAACTGAACTGAATCATGTAGATCCATTCAGAGGATTGAGAAAATGTTTGTGGAATGTTTAAAAAACAGACACATAGGTATAGGCAGTGCTAACGAAGAGTAATTATAGTTAGATCAACTCAGAAGTTCTGTAATCAACCTTTATGTCAAAATAGTTCTCTCTCATTATGACTTGCCGTTATACCATTTTCAGATATTCACAAACTACTCATGATCTTGAAGTCTGCGCTTCAAAACAGGTATGCTTCATTTTCACTTATTTCCAACTACTGCTCTTAATTTTACTTTTCTCCCTCATTTCAATGATCTTATGTAAAAAGTCTTTGAACAGAAATTAGAGACTGTAAATTGATGCTAGGATTTTTTAACCTTAATTCTTTTTTTTTTTTTTTTTTTGCTATTTTAAAATAAAGTCTGAGTTTTCACATAAACATTGAATTTAAATATTTTCTCTTAAATAATGTCTTCTCAAAAAAAAGCAAAGTTAGGTAGTATTTGGCTTATGTTAGCCTCATGGCAAAAATCAATTGAATGGTTTTCCTCTTTCATATTTATCTGTCATAATTCAAACTATTTCCCACTTCTCTGGTATCTGGGTGCCCCTTATAGGCATTTAACTTTGTGTTCTCTGCCTTAGAATCGTGTCCAAAGGCTAAATTATAAGTCTAAAATTGCTTGTGTACTAGGTTTTACTTTTCTGTTTTCCTCCTTATTTTGAAAGGTATTAATTATTTAATTAATTCTTGTGGTAACTTTTACAACTAACCTCTCTTAACTTCCCATTAAGGATTTTTATTTTAGCATCTGTCATATCTTTATACATATACATGTGTATATACGTATATAAATATATAAACACGTATATATATATATATCTGGTGTTGTTTAATCACTAAGTCATGTCCAACTCTGCGACCCCATGGACTACGGCACACTAGGCTTCTCTGTCCTTCACCATCTCTGAATTTGCTCGAACTTGTATCCTTTCAGTCAGTGATGCCATCCAACCATCTCATCCTCTGTTGCCCCTTTCTCCTCGTGCCCTCAGTCTTTCTCAACATCAGGGTCTTTTCCAATGAGTAGGCCACCAAAGTATTGGAGATTCAGCTTCAGCATCAGTCCTTCCAATATTCAGGGTTGGTTTCCTTTAGGAGTGACTGGTTTCATCTCCTTGCAGTCCAAGGGACTCTCAAGTCTTCTCCAGCACCACAATTTGAAAGCATCAGTTCTTCGATGCTCAGCCTTCTTTATGGTCCAAACTCTCCATACATGACTACTGGGAAAAAAAAAAAAAAATATATATATATATAAAATTCTTAGCTTCTAAAATTCAATTAAAATATAGATTAAGTACTGGCTGTGAAATAAATGAATACTATGGTCACATAAAAGATGATGTGATTTAAAGAAAGACAGATACAACATGGGACTAGTCTTAATGGGGAGAAAAGCAAGTGTGAAATAGAATTTTATTACAAGACTAAATGTGCTATGATAGAACAATGACACCAACAGGAACACTGGAAGAATAGTGAATAAACCTCATGGTAGCATGAAAGTGGTACCTGGAGACAGTGACACTTGAGCCAGGCCTAGAAAAGTGGCATTAATTTGCAGAAGAAGAAATAAAAGAGCTGGCAGGGCAAAGGAAATAGCAGATTAAAGTATGGAGTCACACATGCAAGAGGTCATTTCTGTTTTGGAGATTGGGATGTGTTGAGGAAGCAGATGGAGGATAGTGGAAGATAATTATATTAAGAATATTTCAACCAGGATGTCCATTTGCTTGACTGCTAGGCCATAGAGGACTTGATTTTGAAGACAACATTCAGCGACTTAGGAAGGTTTTGGAACAAAATAGTTACATAAGTTTCATTCTACTTTTCCATAATAAGATTCTATAAGCATAAGGTATCAATGAACAGGATAAAGATAACTGAACCTTGTCCAATATAAATTTCCTGATTTTAGGGACAGACTTCTACCACCCAGCTTGAAAGATGGCCATCCTTCTCAAGCTGTGAGAAACTGGAAAAGGTAAGAACTGTGGAATCTCAGGGACAGGCATGATGTTAAAGGTTGACTTTTGGTTTTGTTCTGTAACTTGCAAGATCTGCAATAAGAATTCACTCTGATGTCGGTGCTGGATGTGAATGTCCCACAGTCCAGTTCCTGTCATCCAGGTTAGATTGCCACTTAGTTATTCTGTGCCACATAAGATTAGACAGGGCTCTTCAATAAACCCCTTCCAAACTTGATCATTTGTCCTCTATTTTTACTTTTAATTATCTGACTTCCAGTTCATCCTGTTTACAAAACTTTTAAAATGTTGTGATAAGGCATTAATATGTGTCCCTCTTCATTATGTAAAAACCCTCTCCTTTTTCAAGATCACAGAAAATATGATTATTTATACATTTTATCTCTTTGTATTAGAATTTTCAGGCTCAGTGTTATTGATAAACATTGCACTAAAAATAAAAATACTTTCTTTACTTTCAGGTTACTATAGGGGTTTTTTCCCCAAGTTACTATGAACAAGTAATACAAGTATAACTGGGTTATGCTTTTCTATTGTAAATTAGAAAGACTAAAGAGCAAAATGGAGAAGTGAGATATTCTAAAATTGATTCATTCATTTGTATAACTGCAGATGTATTTATTATCCTTGATTTAAATCTTTTTTTTTACTTCTAATATCAGAATGTAAAGTAATTTTTATTTTTGATAAAAATATTTTAACTTATTTGAAAAACAATTACATGCCCTTTTAAATGTAATTACATGCCCTTTTAAATCTTTGTTTAATATCATCCTTATTATCCATGTGTTAGTTCTTCTTTACATGTGAGATTATTTTATATATCTTCATGATTGAGATCCTAAAGAAATTCACCTTTTATGAACATTTTAGAGGGAAAGCAATGATTCTTTTATAGCTCAAAATATTAAGATATTCAGCCTTCTTCATTCTAATTCCCATCATTGACCAATCATGGTTAAGAAAACTTCATCCTCACAAAAAAATCTATGGCACAGTTAAAGCTATTATAATTATGGAAAGAGTTAATTAAATTAGAATTCAACATATACTGAGTTATTGGTATAACTCAATAACTACTTAGCTATGAGGCATCCCTGAAGAGCATGCTTTTTTTTGTCCTATTATACGGCCACTCCATAAAATATATATGCACTTGAGGACATAATAACTTTTTTCTATCTGGGAAGAAGTTACTGTACTTCATTGAGAACTATGGACACCTCTAGTTATCTAGGTCGGTGAAGTTTACAATCCTTGTCTCTTACCTTGCTTCTTTACCTTGTTATGTGAGTTTTTGTTTGGTTTTCTACTGTTTACAAATATGCATTATCTTCGGTTTTTATATTAGTATCAAGACACCATCATTCTCAACATATATTAACCTATAACCATCATGTTTTAAATATCACAGACATTTGGACCCACTAGAATATTAATTTCAGGAAAGAGAGTCATAATCTTTCTTAGTCACTAGCATATCACTGGTATTTTAACTGTGTTTTTTTTTTATACCACTTCAGCAAAAGAAGAGGACATGATGTCTCATTTCTTTCACTTGTCTATAAATCTAGGTCCTTTAATTAGCCTCCAGTGATACTTGAGATCTTTTATGACATAACACTTGAGGAGGGATTGGGTACCTTTTTATAGTATGGAGGTTGTAGAAGCCTCATCTCACCAGTCAGCCTTTGTCAGGGTGGATTTAGATGGGACAATATTTTTTCTGAAGTGTTTGGATGGAGTTGAGTGGGCTAAATGTGATCTGTTATCTTGCTTGACTGCTCATTACCTGGACATTTGGTTAGAGCACCATTTTGTTGTTTTTTTCCTTTGTCTTTTTTTTTTTTTGGTCTTCAACCATTGGTGTGTCTAGGCTGACAGCTTCAACTCTTAAGTCTGGGATACATGAAGCAAGAAGAAAACAAAACAAAGTCATCACTGTCTTGTTTCTTGAGTCCGAAGTTCCCCAGCCAGCCTCTTACCTTCTTTCTGTCTTTTGGAGTTGTCTTATGTTGGTTTTACATACAATGCTCATGGCTTAGAATTATACCTTGGAGGAGAGAGAAAAAGATGTTACTCCATTTTTCAAACACTTGGGATGTAAACAATATACTTCTAAACAACCTTGGGTCCAAGAGAAAATATTAAAAATAAAATACACTAAGATATGAATAAACCTACTTGAGTCACTGACAAGATAGTATGTGGCAGTTGTCTCAAAGATATCTGAATCTACCAATAGCCTAAGATTTAGGTCTGCAACCAAGAGATACAGTTTCTGAAAAGAATACCGAAAGTTACCTCTGTCTCATAGCTGATGTCAAAAATGTGATTGCTAATGGAAATTATAGCCAACAGAAATCACCACAGAAAGCTGTAAGCTTGTTTCGTGGATAATCAGAGAAGCATAACTTTTTTTTTTTTTTGGTATGCACTTTACTAAGAGAAAGCATATGAACTTGGAAGTGTTGCAGACTGAGTACTAAATATAATACTTGATAGTGTTGAAGGCCTAGAAATCATTCATAGCCTAAATGCCCATGCATTAAAATATTAAAATATGATTTATAATCAAGTTGATCAAGATATTGACCAAAGATATCTAAAATAAGACATTGTTTTATACATTCCCTGAACTTTTCAGCAATACATTATATATTAACTTTTTATTTGTTTTAAAATTAATTCATGAATTCTAACTTCTCTATGTGATGTATAGATTATTATATAAGGACTGTTTTTCTCAATTGATATACCTTTGAGCTTCCTTTCCTATAGATTTACATATTGCAAAAAGAGTCTAGTACGCTCCAGGTTCTAGAAATGTCCTGAACTGCTTTTGAGAAAAACTGTCTGCCCAAAGTCCTGCAACCTTGCAATAGATAGATAAGTAAAGGAAACAGAATTATAATGATGTGAATAGCTCTGTATATATCAATACTTTCTGCACCAAATCACTCTTTCCCCAGCCATAACTCTTTGGACCAAGAATAGAGATTGATTGAATAAAAGAGGACATTCGATGCTTTGTGACTTCTAAACTAGCAGGAGATAAGGTTTAATTGCTTGAGAATACAATTTTCTGGATGATATAGTAATAGAAAGTTGTCAATATATTAAGCTGTTATTGAATTTCAGGGACTATTGCTGTGGATTGTTGACACTATTTACAGTTCAACTTTCTCTGTCTGAAAAAGTCTAAGTCCCAGAGCTGATGGTCAGGGAAGGGCAATGACTAGTTGAGTCACTGCAATCCCAGGAGAAAAGGAAGAAAGCCTCGGCCTATTCTCCCTGTTCTATAGTGTCTTCCATTCAACTAAGTAGATAGATAAAGCAAACGAAATTATAATGATGTGAGTTATCAACTTTATAGACCTGTACAGAGACAGCCATAGAGGCAAGACTTTTGTGACATCTCCAGTGTTGTCAAGTGTGCATGTTTCGATTTAGATATTTATACAAAATAAATATCCTGGGTCATATTGTTTGGCATTTGCTTATTTACTACTTCCTTAGTGCTAACCATAAAGCTATTTGACTTTATTTTCAAATATGTGCAAATTACATCATACTGTTTATGGTTAGAGCAAGTTTTTACTTTCTGTTACATTTTATGGAGAACAATCAAAATTAAATTGACTTATTTTTGTCTTTCATTGCCTTTATGCTGCTGTTTTCTGGTTTTACACTTACTCTTTTTCAAAAGTTATCTACTTATTTTTCTGATGATATTTAGGTATCAACACCCTAATATATTTTATTATCAACCTTATTCTGCATCATTGAGATTAAGGAGTCTATTCAGTATAAATAAAAGCAATATGTATGTTAGGAAAGAAAAATTTAAGACCATTTGTTTAGCTTTCCCTTCCATCCAGATATCCTGTTGAAAGCTCCTGCAATATGGAAATTCAGGAGATCTTTGCAATAAGACTTCATCACTTGAGGTAACCTACGTGAGGTCTTTGTTTCTTGCTTCCAAAAAGGGCTTATCTCATGCATTTCTTAATCTGATTAAGATACCCTCGTCCTTTTCTGTAAGAACTTTATGATTCTCTTTATGAAACTAGCAGACTTACTATGAATGATTCTGCTGGTAAAATTCTCCCTTTAATCATTAATGATATCTACATTTTATGAGTATAAGACTACTGTTTGCCTTTAGAATTTCTTGTACTTTGTTGATGCTATTATAATTCATATTATTTCCAACTGAATTATATCATCAAAATATTCATATCACCTATGTCTTTGAAATACTCAATTATTTCTCTAAATATGGCCGAATACTATTTCAGAGTATGTTTCATTCTTCTGTCTTCTTTTTTTTTTTTTCTCTTTTCTGTCTACTAAGACAGTTAGTTGGCTCTGTGCTTCATGCCCTTTGAAGAGGAGAGAAATGTAATGACATTGAATGCAGTGGTAACCTATAAAATGTCCCAGAATTTGTTTTCTAATAATCCTACTATATGGAAAAATATCAGGTCTGAGGGAAAAAAAAAAAAAAGTCTTGGGAAAAGCAGAAAAGATAAAATTGTGTCTTTAAGTCTCAGAAGGCATTCCCTTAGCTATGGGAAAGAGAGAGATGTATAGACTCTGGAAAGGGAGGAAACAAAGTCCTATTTTCTGACAGTGTCCTGGTGGAGGTAGGGAGACCCCAGAGAGGTAAAGCTCCAGAAGGCATCTCTGGATGTAGTAACAGAGGCATTAACAATTACGCCTCAAGTATGATCACCATAACCCAGATGACACCATATGGTGTCAAGTCAACAAATTTCCCAGGTCTGATGGACAAGGAAAGTAAAGTAAATGGAAAATCTTTGCAATCAAGTTTATAGAGTGTTGACTGATGAACAGAGAGTCCCTCACTCTACTGAACTACGTGAACTCAGTGTAAGATTCCAGAATCTTGAATATGTTGTCAAGTTGAGGACTGTATAGAAGTTCCAACACTGACTAACATTATATTTGTCCTAAAATAATGGAATGTAGTCTAGATAGCAAAACTCAAGTTTAATTTACAAAATTAAAAAAAATACATTTTCCACATATCTTATTTTTTAAGTTATTATGCAAATTCTCAGAAACCAGTTACATTCATACCATAAAGTATAATTCTAATTTAAAATATGTTATACTATTTAGATTTTTTAATACATTATTTGTTCATATTTTTCATCGGGGCAGTAGGGAGTATTTAAAATAGCTATGTTCACATATTATCTTTTATTCATTTTTACAGGGATAACATCATTTTAAAGATGACAAATCTTAAGCCAAGAGTATTGTTTTGTTATGTACATGTGCTTGTGTAAAATCTGGAATTAAGGCCTAGAGTTATGAATTGATTTTTGAAAAATGAGTTCTTAAGAAAGATCTCATTATACTTAAAATGTCTAGAGATTTCAAAGAGCATCTTAGATTCTATGGTCTTTCCTAGATTTCAAAAGTTCAACAGTTTATAGTCTCTTGTATTCCTTTCCTCTCATGAGACTAAATGTTTTGGAGAAATGACCTTGTAATGTGGTAAATTGAGATCTAACTACTAATTACTAATTGTTATTGCAGTTCTTGACCTGATCTCTAGAGGTGGAAATCATATCTTTGTCTCTGGAGTGTAACCAGATCTAATAGACAGCTTCTGAGTTGACACAGAATATATTAGCAATTGAGTGACTTTTAAAGTGTTACCTTAATGTACAGCAATGAATGTAATGTGTTTTGAAGCTCAAACTAGGTGAATGTACTTTCCTTTTCACTGATAGTAGCTAAGTACAAAATTCTCTATTCTTTTATTTAAAGTGAAGAAGCAAATTAGTGAAAAAAAGTATATGAATGTCCCCTATTGGTACATTTTTAATAGCTTCAAGCTGTTAACTGTTACATTGTATCTAGGTGTGGGGTGGCAGATGTTATGGTTAACTGATTAGCACAGAACCTCTCTTGACATATAGACATTTTCCTGTTACTCGTATCAGCCATGAAAATATATTTCCAAGCAATTAAGCCTTAACTCCTGCTGGTTTGGAAACCATGAGCCTTCAAATTCCCATGCAAATTATTCAGCACCTACCACTGGTGGAAAAAAAATACAACTTCATTAGTAAAAGTCACAAAGAAATCTATTGATAAGTTTTTAAAGTTTCTTTAACATGGGAAAAATGCAAAAGTGTTCAGATGGTAAATTAGCCACACAACTCCAAAATGACCTCACTTTCTTTTTTCATAACTCTAAGGATTTACTTTATGAGGTCTTAAGTTTAACAACATACTTCAAGAAGAATGTGGACAGCAAAATAAATATATGAAAGGTTATATGTAGGGGAGCAGGGAGAAAACTAGGGCAAAGGAAGTAGTTTTATAATGACAAAACTGTGTAGTTTCAACTTTTTTCAAGGTTCAGGAACTAGATATCCACTTGGCAAGTCTAAAATTGGAACAATTGAATATTAAGCATAGACATAGTGTTTGCCAATCAGTCCTCTCTATGCTCATGGACAATATCTGTTTCCCTTTCTCACTGTCTCAGAAGTGTGTTAAGCCCCATAGAGATATTTGCACATGAATCTGTGTTCTTATCTCTAGAAAGAAATAGAACAGGAGGGTAAAGTGAGCTGGGAATGGAGAAAAGTTCTCCTAAGTAATAATTTTGTGAAGCATTGGAGGATATTATTGAGATACATGTTTTATTCTAGAAAATTGTATTACTGTTTTCAGTGTCTGATGAATCAACTTCTTTCAATACCCTATAAATAGATTTACATCTACAAAGTTAGCATTGTTTTTTGAAAACATATGTAATAATGTTTGATGAGCTGGACTTCACAACAAATTAATCGAAATTGAAGCATATAACTTTACCAGGTTATTGAGAGTAAAATGATCGCACTGATATTTTCTGATCATATTATATGCCTTAATAGTAATTTCCTATCCCATCCAATATGTCAGAAAATGTATATTTTTAAAGGAAGTCAAATCGTTATAATGTAAAACCCTACATAAGTAGATGACCTACTCCGTTTTGTGGTTACGACTTTTTTTTTTTTTTTCCACTTTAAAAGCTCTGCAGTAGACTTGCAAGCTGATCAAGTGACATTATGTTAAACATTCTCTCATTTAGGTTTTAACTTTGAGCTTTAAGCTGTTAGTCCTTGTCCTTACAATAGTGACACGCTATCACGTTTTTAGATTTTTATGTGAAAATTTTAAACACTAACAAGTGAATTATTTTGAGAACTTCCTGGGTAGATCTTTCAAGGGTAGGAAAGAAGAATGAGCCAAGTAGATCTCTAATGAAAATTCAACACTGGAATTATCTCTGCAGGAGAAATCTATGTTTTAAATGCAGTTTCTCAATTGATTACTACAAATTATATTTATGACATCAGCATGGAAGTGATCCATGCTAGTGAATTAATTGTTTATTATCAGGGTTGATCATAGCAGATTTAGAATGTTACTAAAGTTTGTCACCTGTTGCCCAATTATTGCTTTTATCCATACCCTTTTAAATGTTTTGTAAAACTTTTTTATTAAAACCTACCATATTTTTTTTTTTTTTTTTCTGTAGAACTTAAAAATAACAAAGAAGTCAGGACTCCTCTTCAGGAACGTAGAGTCTGCTCAGAGAGATAAAACAAATATACTAAATTTTAAGTAATAGCCCATCAATGAGCAAAATATGTGTTAAACAAGTAGTGGAGATAGTAAAAACTTAACAAGACGTCGTTTCTACTTAAATTGTTGGAGTAAAACTTCACAGTGGAAGTGGGATTTGAATTGGATTTTAGATGACAGTGAGGTTTCCCTTGAGAATGACTAATTTTAAGTATGTTTAAGGACGGCAATAAGAGGCAAATGAATTAAATGTTACTCATTGTTATCGATAGTAATAAAGGAGAGTTACATTGAAGCCTGATTGTGAAGGGCATTGAATATCAACATAAAGCCTCTGAATATTTTCCTTATAAACAAAGAAGAATACTCAATTGAGTCTGAAGAGTGACCTGACAAATATTTTTCCTCTCAAATTTAGTCTTCCAGAGAAGTTTGAAGAGATGAAGGAAGGCGGAAAGTCTATGAAAGTATTCAGACTATGAATTACTAAGACTCTCAATTAGGAAAATGACAAGAAGAATGGAAAAGAAGAGATACATTGAAGAAGCCTTATCTGAGAAGAATCTGTAAGACTCCATTATTGAGTCTATATGAGCCAGAGAAACTAGCCAACATATTTCTGAGTTTATTATTCTGAGAACAGTGATGACCTTAGAGATATAAAATGCATTTTATATAATAGGGTGTTTTTTCTGAGGTGCTAGAAATGTACATTTTGACCTGAGTTATGTTTACATAGGGCTTCCCTCATAGCTCAGCTAGTAAAGAATCCACCTGCAAAGCAGTAGACCCTGATTTGATACCTGGGTTGGGAAGATCTGCTGAAGGGGTAAGCTACTCCCTTCAGTATTCTTGGGCTTCCCTTGTGGCTTAGCTGGTAAAGAATCCGCCTGCAATGTAGGAAAACTGGGTTTGATCCCTGTGTTGGGAAGACCCCTTGTTTAAAATCGAACTCAGCAGAAAGCTCACGAGGCTTAGTCTCAGATTCCAGTGTGTTGGGAAGACCCCTTGTTTAAAATTGAACTCAGCAGAAAGCTCACGAGGCTTAGTCTCAGATTCCAGAGGACCTCCGGTTAAGGTAGGAGATCCTCGTGCCTATGACTGGAGGGACATATGCTTAACAAAATCTTAATTCCTTTACAATCTCTCATTTCTTGTTTCCTCAAGCCCCCCCCACCCCCTCCCCCCGTCAATAGGTGAATGGCAGTGGGTGCAGTTGAGGAACTCTGGAGAGGCTAGTCCTTGGTATGTCCCAAAGGCACTATCTGCTGAGCCCCAGTAGCTGTTACCCAAGATGGTGGGGGTTCTTCTGTCCTCAGTCTTCTTTGTGCCAAGGATCAGGCCAATGAAAACTGTGAGCACATGTCAGGTATTTAGCAGATTTTCTGGCAGGCTATGCAGGGGATTCCTTGGCATGTTTTTCCCATTGCTTTTTCCTGCTGTCCTTTAGCTCCTCTCTCCTAGGACTTGAGCCTGGCCAAAACCCAGGACCTAATGAAGCTCAGGCTCTGATGTCTCATTGCAAAAATTCAGTGAGGGACACAGTGATAGGTAAGAGGTGGATTTGTTAGGATTCAGAGAGAAGTACACTCTTCAGGGTGTGGGCCATTGCAGAGGGCAAGGGTTTAGGCCATGGAATTGGTCTGGCTAGGTTTTGTGAGTGGGGTGAATTCATATGCTAATGAGTGGGAGGATCATCCCACCCATTGGGGAAGCACTCACTCCTCTGTCTTTTGACAGTGACTTGGAGCTGTCCTGCCACCTCTGGGTGTGCCATTTAGCTTACAGATTGGGGATTAGGGTTGTTTGAATTTGACTCCTCATCTTGGACCCAACTGATTTTAATTGGTTTATGTCATGCTCTTGTGCTGTGTCATTCTTTCAAAGGTTGTGCCCTGCGCTCTTCCATCCTGTTCCATGCTGTTTTCCTGAAACCCATCGTGACCCACAATGTTGCCTCTACAACCTTCTGGAAGGACAACCAGAAAATAGCTGACCCTTGGGAGGGAAATACTGTATAATACCCATTCCCTCTAAATATTCAGACCTTCATGTTTCCTACAGCATGTGCAACATCAGTATCTCTCAGTGAACCCGCTAGGGTGGGCAACAGGTACACGATGCCTGCTAGAAGTCCAGCTGTTGGCATCCCTTCAAAGGCAGTTGGGCTTCCAGGGATAATATTTGCCACTTTGGGAGTTAGCCTTGCAGGCCATTTGTGCCCAAACCCTTACCACCCTCCTCCTAAAGTTATAAACATATCCCTGGATCAAATCTCCACTCCACTTTTATAGGACATCTGTTTTGTTGCCTCTTACTAATTTGTTCTTAAGTCAATTACTAACTCCTTCAACTAGGATCCTGCCCCCTTGTAGGCAATATTGCTTCACATAGCCTATTATTAAAACACTTTATTGCCCCTAACAGGGCCAGATAACCCACTCCTTTGTCATTACTTCTGTTATTTTCTAAAGTGGGTCTATTACAACAAAATATTTACCATTGGAGACACCCTAACTTGCTCTTATGGAGGACTAGAGGAGGAAATCAGTGACTTACAATCCCTTAAAGCACTAAGAGGATAAGGCTTATGACCACTTCACCAGGTTCCCAGTCTCAGGGCACAGGCTTGGATTGCTTTACATCATGGTATCTATTCCCATCTGTGGTGAACAAACTGGCAATGAGTTAAAATTAAAGCCCCTTAATCCTACCCAGCACTGGTCATGCTGGAGATCTTGGGGATACCCAACTGCAGTCTGGGGGTTCCAGGAGGTCAACCTGCCTTGACCTGCCTAGAGATCTGGTCCTTGAAAGGTTGTCACACCTCAACCTGCTCAGGGATCCTCCAGTCCAGGGGTCCCAGGAGGTTGTCACACCTTGACCTGCCCAGGGACCCAATTCCTGGGAGGCCAACCTGCCTTGATGTGCCTGGGGATTCAATCTCCAGGAGGCTGTCATGCTTCAGCCTGCTTGGGGATCTGCACCCTGACCCGGGGACACCTGGCTCTCAGGTTGCAACAGTACTGGGTAGGATAAGCTTCAGAAAGCCTCACCCCTAAGGAAGTCCACCCATGGAAATAGAAGGAAGCCTATTACTTGTGGGACTGTACCCAGTCTCAGCAATAACTCAGAAGCTCAATGAGAACCCCACTGCCTTTCTGGAAAGGCTAAAAGAGGCCCTCCAAAAGTTTACCAATCTGGACTTAGACTCTTACAAGGGACAGGTGATTTTTTTTTTTTTTTAATTAATTAATTTATTTATTTTTTCAGTGGGTTTTGTCATACATTGACACAAACCAGCAATAGATTTACACGTATTCCCCATCCCGATCCCCCCTCCCACCTCCCTCTCCACCCGATTCCTCTGGGTCTTCCCAGTGCACCAGGCTCGAGCACTTGTCTCATGCATCCCACCTGGGCTGGTGACCTGTTTCACCATAGATAATATACATGCTGTTTTTTCGCAACATCCCACCCTCATCTTCTCCCACAGAGTTCAAAAGTCTGTTCTGTACTTCTGTGTCTCTTTTTCTGTTTTGCATATAGGGTTGTCGTTACCATCTTTCTAAATTCCATATATATGTGTTAGTATGCTGTAATGTTCTTTATCTTTCTGGCTTACTTCACTCTGTATAATGGGCTCCAGTTTCATCCATCTCATTAGAACTGGTTCAAATGAATTCTTTTTGACGGCTGAGTAATATTCCATGGTGTATATGTACCACAGCTTCCTTTAAATTCCTGTCCCAATGTGCATCAGATATCACTCACCCTTAGATGGACACCACTATAAGGACTCTGAGGCCTAAGACTAGCAAGAGGGGGAGGACCAACACCCCTCACCATCCCACTTCAGCAGGAAGTATCCAGAAAGACGTCGATGCCCCTATTCCCAAAGAATTGGGTCTCCCAACTCTTGAGAGGGGGATGTTAGGTAGTTAGACTAGGAAAAAGTAGTCCAGAATGGCTGTGGCTAAAAGACAAGGAAGGGAAAAGCCCACGAAAATAGAATAAAGGAATGTCCAAGGATCAGGGTGAGGACCTGAGGTAGAACAAACAGCCCTCCTGACTAGCCCGATTAATATAGGGCATGCCCAGGGGGAGGAAAACACATAAAAAAAGAGGAACCAAAGGGCCAGGGGTCTTTCTCTCCTGTGCGCGCGCTCACTCTCTCTCTCTCTCTCTGCTCTCTTCTCATCTTTTGGGGCAGCATGCCCTCATGCCTTGAGGATGTATTTTCCTTTATTTTCTAAATGAAACTGATTTGTCTGAGAGCTATAGCATGATCTGTCCGAGAGCTGAGAACTATAACACTATAACTGTCCGATAGCTCTGACCCTCCGAGAGCTTTAACAACTGTCGCTTCAAATTTTTGTTGTGATGAGGCTGAACCGAGGAGATTACACTCCCCTGACACATAGATGTCTAAATAAAAATTTGTCAAGCTATACCCTTAAAGTTTGTGCATTTTACCTTATGTAAATACTCAAGGGAAAGTATACAATAAAATGATTTATTAAAATGTCAGATTGTTAATTAAAATATTCTTTAAATTTTTATATTTGAAGTATTTGTCTTGTGCAAGAGGCATGGGTTCGATCCCTGGTCAGGGAACTAAAACCCCACATGCTGCATAGTGTAGCCAGAAAAACAAAAAACAAAACAAAACAAAAAACCCTCACTTTTAGGTTTAAATTAAAGAAGATGTATAATAGGTAAAAAATTCCAAAGGGAAATGCCAAACCTCTGCTTGCATATATTCAAAGGATATATGTGTAAACCACTTCTATGACTCTTGGACATTTCAGCTCAAACAAGGATATAGTAAGGAAGAACATATAAATGATTAAAAAACAATTCTGACAGTTCTTTATAGAGCATTTGTCATTCTGTGAATCTCTATTCCTCACTCCAAAATGAAGAAGGAGGAAGCAACTACATATCTTTGGTAAAATTATTTAGAAAATTAGAAAGAGAAACTAACATTTCACTGAAGAGGATATACAACTGACAAATAAGCACACAAAAAGTTGTTCAACATCTTAGTCATTAAGTAAATGCAAACTAAACCATAATAAGATTTTACTACATACCCTTAAGGAATAAGAAACAAAACAAGGAAGCACCAAAGGATGCTAAGAAAGAGTAACTATTAGAAAGTGTCCTGTAACCATATAAACTAAGTGTCTTAATAACATCCATTGTATGAAATGCTGCCCATGGTCAAGTAATTAAGAACTGATTGTTAACCAACAAATATGACTTGATGCGGCATCACACCACTCGGAAATACCTCAACACGTTACAGCATAGTGCAACACTTCTAACTAATCAGACATCAGATAGAATCTCTACAATATGGAATGATTATGTGTGTGTGCTTAGTCGTGTCTAATTCTTTGTGACCCCATGGACTGTAGCCTGCCAGGTTCCTCTGTCCATGGAATTTTCCAAGCAAGAATACTGGAGTGGGTTGCCATTTCCTACTCCAGGGGATATTCCTGACTCAGGGACGGAACCTGCATCTTTTGTGTCTCCTGCATTGGCAGCCAGATTCTTTACCACTGGTGCCACCTGGGAAGCATGGAATGATTGGGAGGCAAAAATTGTGACTCTCCAATATAGTGTTATGATTTATACTTAGAAATATATGTTTGATCTTTGGCCATGTTTCTGGCACAGGGCTTCTAGACTCCTTGGCATTTCCTAAGTGATGAATGATAAAGCCTTTTGTTATGTTCTTGAGGTGGCCATTAGAGTGGAGTTAAGGATGGGAGCTGGTTGCTTGTGAGGGGAGTCAGCTGTGATTAAAGGGTTAAAACTATCAATCCTACCCTTGCCTTTCAGGTAGTGGAGAGGGGCTGGAGATTGAGTTCAGTCAACCAGTGGACTGTGATTTAATCAATCATGTTTATGAAGTGAGGACTCCATAATACCCCAAAAGGGTGAGATTCAAAGAACTTTAAGGCTGGTAAACATGCAAGTTTAGGAAAAATGCAACACTGCAAGGGCACGGAAGCTCAGTACCCTTTTCCAATTCCTTGCTCTATATATCTCTTCCTTTCGCCTGTTCCTAAATTACATACTTTTATAATTAACCGGTAACCCAGTAAGTAGAATGTTTCTGTGAGTTTTGTGAGCTGCTCTGGCAAATTTATCAAACCCAAAGAGATCAAGAGAATTTCTGGTCTATAACCAGTTCGTCAGAAGTACAGGTGACAACCTGGGCTTCTAACGGTGTCCAGGAGTCTTGTGAGACCACACAAGAATATTGTGCATTAGTGAAAAGTGAAGTCGCTCAGTCGTGTCCGACTCTTTACAACCCCGTGGACTGTAGCCTCCCAGGCTCCTCTGTCCACGCGATTTTCCAGCCAAGAGTACTGGAGTGGGTTGCCATTTCCTTTTCCAGGGGATCTTCCCAACCCAGGGAACAAACCCTGGTCTGCCGCATTGCAGGCAGACGCTTTACCCTCTGAGCCACCAGGGAAGAATTAACTATATTGTGCATTAACTATACTTCAATTAAAAAAAAAAAAAGACACCACATTAGTTTAGCAAAAGTTCAAGGTATTGATTAATAGGATAATCTCAAAGAGTGAGTATATGTCAAACCTATTGAAAACTATTTTATTTCATAGTGAAAGGAACATTGGCCCTGTTCATATACTGGATGTGATAGTAAATGATGCTCCATTCCTAATTAATTTTGTGTGTGTATACCTATATGCATGTATATGTTGATAAGACTGAATTTTAACCAGTTTTGTTCTGTGCCTTTTAGTGAGCAAAATTCTACCCTTATTACTTATAGCAATGAAAACAGATGAGTGAAAATAGGTACCCTTTAATTTTAAGAAGATCATCCTGAATTTGCACTTGAAATGTCAAGAAAAAGTCATCTATGAGAAAAATTTCACAACTTATTTCTATAGGTCATGTCTCTTGGTTGGAAAGTCATCACATATTACCAAATATTGCATAGAAATAGGTTTGAAAAATTGAACATAACAAAAAATATTGCATAATTGGTTTTGAATACTTTGCTCAGTTTCTATACATTGCTTGGAAGTACCTTGTAGTGTCAATCATTGCTAACCCTCTTTGGGAAATCACAATCTAAAAATTGGGTAAGAAGCTAACAAGTGTGACCTGGGTATTCTTGACTCAGCTCTCTAAACATAACTGTCTTAGGTTACAGTTTGTGGAAACAAGTAGTCATACAGTTTCTCAGTTTTAATTATGAAAAACTAGGGTGATTGGTAAAGTAGCAATTTAACTTGAACTTTTAAAAATTCAACATATTGTTTCGAAGTATATGTTTTCAAGGTTTTATTATAACCTAATTTTATATTTTTCTAGGGAGAGAGAATAATTTGCTATGTAAAAGGAAAAGGAAAAAAAAAAAAAAAACTCTCTGTAAGACTATATGACATAAGAGAAATATATTCCCAATCACTTACTTGTGGTATGGAAAGGAAATAAAAAAGGAAGAGATGATGATCATCATGACGTGACAAGTTTTTCCAATACCCAGTCTGACAATGTTTCCATTTTGTTTCATCAGCAAGTCACTTTTGGGACTCAGAATTTGGAACATGGAATATTTTCTTTTAAAATTAACTGTCTCTTGCCCCTTCCACCCACTGCTGGATTATCATCTTGACCAGGTCAAACCTGTGTCCCTGCATTTTCTGCATTGGTGGGCGGATTCTTTACCACTGTGCCACCTGGGACACCCATGTAGGAGTAAAATACTGTGCAATTGCTTAATAGTATTAATGATATTTTTCTTATTAAGACAACTTTACTGAATTATCTTTAATATTCAAGGATTCTTGCCCTCTTCTGTCCAACTATTCCACACAATTCTTATTTCTTCTTAGAGCAACCCAGTGAGATTTTAAAGTGGCAACCATTACTATTTTATTTCAGTAATGGGAGAAACTGAGGCAAAAAGAGTTAAATTGCATCATACAGCATGTCAGTGGTAAGGCATAAAACAAAGCCAGTCTTTTTAATGTTCATGACTGAAGCATACCTTAGAAAACTGAAGAAATTTCTTTGCATCAAGAAAAATAATAGGGGAATACCGTATTACAGTATCACAATCATGGGGTGTTATGAGGCCTAACGTGTTTCTGAATATTGTCTGTAAAGTTTATTTCTTTTAACAATACATTTATTATTTACCAACTGTGTAGTGAATTTCTAATACTTTATAGATCAACCACAAAACATGATAAGAAAAGGCATGTATAGAATAAGCTTAGCATCTTAAAGTACTCATTGCATTTCAATCTATAAACTATCACTTTGTAAAATAGTAACATTATTTTCCCAATCTCCCTCAGAAACACTCACATCCAATCTTTTTGCTCAAAAGCACTTTAAAATAAAATTTTAATTATTAATTAATCTTATGGATAACAGAAAGACATCTTCACCAACTGATCAACAGATAGTAGTAGATAAACTTAATACAGTTTCTATTTAGGTACAAAATCTACTGTCTGAAATGTGCAGTTTAGGTTTAATGTTGTATGTGACAGAATTTCTACAGATTCATCTTAAGGGGATTTAATGAAGCATTGTGAACTATTCATTGAATAGAAGTTACCTTGTCCTGCTGCCCAAACAACATATGTATGGTAGAAGAGTTCACTTAAAACTTTTTTTTTTTTTTGGAAAGTTAAATTCATCTTATTTTCCAGGGCTGAGAGCCCCAAATCCCCATGACTGATAAACATATAGACTTCAGAAATTCATTGTGGAAACTCTCCAATATAAACATATGAAATCCTTTCCAATCTGATTCTACTTTAAGTTTATGCAAAATTCAATATTGTTTTTCTAAAACTTCCAGCTTTGATTTCCTGCTTCTTGAGAAGCAATTATAATTTATTTAATCATTATTATTGAAAAATTGTTATTCCCTTATTTTTTTATGGAACTCTGTTTTTGGCATCACAAATAATTGTATTTCTTTTAAGCTTAGCATTTTAAATTTTATCAAATATTTTATTATCTGTGAATTTGGTAACATGATAGAATATTTTAGTAGAACTTTTAGTATTATTTATACAAATGTAGGTTGCATTTCCTTAGTTTTTTGCTACCATCAGAGATGAATTCTTGTTGAAATTTTGCATTTACTTGCAATGATTTTTGTTTACTTGTTTAAAAATTAGAACTAATTTCACTTATTTGTACATCTTTATTTCACTGCCTTTTTTTTTTTGTCATGGTAATTTTTTGTTGTTGTTATTGTTAAAAATACATACACACACATATAACATGAGATCTACCCTCTTAATGTATTTGTAAACCTACAATCCAGAATTGTTAAAAACCAGCATGATATTGTACAACAGCTCTCCAGAACACTCACATCTTGCATGTCTGAAACTTTCTATCCATTGAATAGCAACTAACTCCCCATTGCCCCTTCCTCCCTAGGGGTTGCCATCTTTTCTATTTCTGTTTCTTTTAATGTCATTTTCTTAGCCTCCCCATGGCCTTTTTATACTTCAGTCTCCCAGTATTTGCATACTACTCCTAATTTTTTGACATAGTTAAGAAGACAGTGAAATCATGTAGTACATATTAATATGTAACTGGTCAGAGTATTCTTACATACTGGCATTCCCTATTCCCCAGCAATTCCCTGATCCCTACTGCTATCACCATCAGTGTAAGAAGGATTTTACAAGTCCTGTTTCTCTTGGATAATTTTATGAAGATCAAGCTTAATGAGTGAGAACAGGAGCCAGAAGATATGAAAATCTGTGAGTTGGCATTGAAAAGAGTAATTGAGCACCATACATTTAGAAACTGTAGGTAAATGGATCAGGAGTATCAAGAGCCACTACAGACTTGACAAAAGATAGAACTTTGAAGATTTTTAGGAAGATTTTAGAAATATTGTTGAAAATATTTTGCAATGCAAAATGAATCAAGTCTTCTGAAGTTTTTCAAGAGAGGCAAATCAAGATTACAATTCCTTCTGTTTCATTTTGTTTGATAAACTATTAGTTTGTAAATTTGAACACTTAAGTATATTTAGGGGGTCCATTGTTTGCGATTTTACTCCTAAGGAATTTACTATACATCTAACATATATCAGTTCAGTTCATTTCAGCCACTCAGTCATGTCCAACTCTTTGTGACTCCATGGACTGTGGCATACCAGGCTTCCCTGTCCATCACCAACTCTTGGAGTTTACTCAAACTTGATGTCCATCAAGTCGGTGATGACATCCAACCATGCTATCCTCTGTTGTCCCCTTCTTGTCCTACCTTCAATCCTTCCCAGGTTCAGGGTCTTTTCCAATGAGTCAGTTCTTCGTATCAGGTGGCCAAAGTATTGGAGTTTCAGCTTCAGCCATCAGTCCTTCCAATGAATATCCAGGACTGATTTCCTTTAGGATTGACTGGTTTGATATCCTTGCTGTACAAGGGACTCTCAGAATCTTCTCCAACACCACAGTTCAAAAGCGTCAATTCTTCAGCACTCAGCTTTCTTTATAGTCCAACTCTCACATCCATACATGACTACTGGAAAAATCCTAGTTTTGACTAGATGGGCTTTTATCAGAAAAGTAATGTCTTTGCTTTTTAATATGACGTCTCGGTTGGTCATAGCTTTTCTTCCAAGGAGAAATCATCTTTTAATTTCATGGCTGCAGTCACCATCTGCAGTGATTTTGGAGCCCAAGAAAATAAAATCTGTCACTGTTTCCATTGTTTCCCCATATATACATATATATGTGAACCAAAGACATTTTCACAGTGACCTCCAAACTGTTATTAAAATAACAAAAAAAAAAAAAAATGCAAGTTAATTAAAAACAGTGACCATAATGTTTCTTGTAATATGACAGCATTGTCAGAGGAAATTTCAGAAACTTCTCTGATTTATACTTTTGAAGGACAAAGAAGTAATCAGGAATGGTACAAAAAGATAACTAAACACATGAAGCTTACTAAATTAAATAAATAAGATACAGTCCCTTAGAACATTGTATAATGAACATTAGTTTTAACCTATCCTCAATGGACTCTTATTTTCATAGAAGGTAGCCTCCTGATGGATGCAAATAGATTAAAGTTAAATGCTTCTGTTCCACTTTCCTTCATAGAGAGCTGATACCTTGAGAACCTAAGTGCTATTGTAGGATTCTTAACTATTTCAACCCAGAGAAGGTACTACTGTTAGAATATTAAGAAGGAAAGAATTGATAGGAAGAGAAAAAAGTAATAGAAAGTCAGTACAAGAGCCATGGACATTTATACATATTTCACCCCTCTCTCATAAACACTCACACACACGTGCTTGACAGAATTCATTCAATTGTCCAGTTATTACTTTTACATCTTCACCTCAGTTCTTGAATCACCTTTATGATACATGTGGCAAGTTTTGTAGATCACATATCCTTTATCTATTAACAGTTTTTTTCTTGCTAACAAGATTCCACTGTTGTTGTATACAGGAGGAGAAGGGGATGATAGAGGATGAGATGGTTGGATGGCATCATCGACTCAATGGATATAAGTTTGTGCAACCTCAAGGAAACAGTGAAGGACAGGGAAGCCTGGAGTACTGCAGTCCATGGCATCACAAAGAGTTAGACAAGATTGAGTGACTGAATAATAAGGTAAAATTAACTATACCAAAATTGACAATCATGTTTCCAGTTCCTCAACTTCCCTGGCTATTGATCAGGTATCTCTAAAAGGGGTAGGGAGCTCTTACTCTGTTAATAAAATGGACAGTTGCTGCTGGAACTGCCCATCTCCATATATTCCTATATTAAACATAGATATGATGATATGTCTGGGACTGTAGCTCTTATCTTGTGACTGCAAGGTGACAGACATGAGGATAATCAATGAGTTAGTGATGGTCAAGTGGAAAGATAAAAAGAACCTGGTTCCCTTATTGTAAACCTATTGCCTATGTAGCTTCCATCTAGGCCACCATATGGTCTCTGTGGCCTAAGGGCATGAGAAATGACTGTGAAAATGAAGGTCATGCTCATTGCTTTATCATGACTACTAAATCATTTCTATGTGAGCTAGATTCCTGTTTTCTCCAGCATCCAGAAAACTGTGGCAGATTAACTCATAATTAACTGGGATTAATCTAGATAGCATATTAAAAAGCAGAGACATTACTTTGCCAACAAAGGTCCATCTAGTCAAGGCTATGGTTTTTCCAGTGGTCATGTTTGGATATGAGAGTTGGACTGTGGAGAAAAGTGAGCGCCAAAAAATGGATGCTTTTGAACTGTGGTGTTGGAGAAGACTCTTGAGAGTTCCTTGGACTGCAAGGAGATCCAACCAGTCCATCCTAAAGGAAATCAGTCCTGGGTGTTCATTGGAAGGACTAATGCTAAAGCTAAAACTCTAATACTTTGGCCACCTCATTCGAAGCATTGACTCATTGGAAAACACCCTGATGCTGGGAGGAATTGGGGGCAGGAGGAGAAGGGGACGACAGAGGATGAGATGGCTGGATGGCATCACCGAGTTGATGGACATGAGTTTGAGTAAACTCCGGGAGTTGGTGATGGACAGGGAGACCTGGCATACTGCGATTCATGGGGTCACAAAGAGTCAGACACGACTGAGCAACTGAACTGAACTGAACTCATCAAAAGTAAGATAAAATATCAAGATGCTTCAGAGTTCTTCACAATAAGTACTATGTTTTAAAGTTTTCTTTAGTTTTCTCTAAATTTATTTAACCCATTATTTCTATTGTTGCATACTAGTTCATGATTTCCCTAGTGGCTCAGTTGGTAAAGAGTCTGCCTGCAATGCTGGAGACCTGGGTTCACTCTCTGGCTCAGGAAGATCCCCTGGAGAAGCAAATGGCTATCCACTCCAGTATTCTTGCCTGGAGAATCCCATGGACAGAGGAGCCTGGTGGGCTACAGTCCATGGGGTCACAAAGAGTCGGACATGACTGAGTGACTAATTTTCATATTAGTTCATGTAATACTATGTGAACAGATTTGTATATGCCCCTTTGTGGATTTGTGAGAGAGTAATTTTTCATTTGGGAGTGTTATAAACCTAAGAGCAGGACAATTTTAAGTGTCTTGTCTATATTAAATTCGTATCCTAAGGTCAGATTGCTATCCTGAAGAACTGCATCAATCTGTGCACCCACCAGCAACTTATGTACATGTCACCTTCAGCATTTGACACATTCAGTTTCCTATTTTTTGCCAAAATAACAATCATAAAGTTATACATAAGTTTAGCTCTAATTTGCATTTCTCTTATTACTCATGATTTTGAGCATCTCTTTTTCTGCTTCTTCGCTTTTGGCATTTCCTCTATAAATTGCCTGGACATATCCTTTTTTGTTGTTGTTGCAAACCCTAAGTAATCACACTTTTGTACTCTGCTAGAAACTAAAGATTATACTTCCCTGTATATTCAGTACTCCCATTTAATAATTCTATAGATGTCCTTGGCCCATTTCACCCTTTGTACCTAATATGTCACCCATTACCTAGGCAAAGTAATATTATTATTGTTTTGGTACTGTGATATATCATCAGGTTGTACAAATCAATGTTTTGATGTAATTATTAGATCCTAATAACAGGAATTGTTCCTTATTCATAGAAAGAACAAAAAGAAGTGCAATTGGCTTAGAGATGATAAGGAGGAATATCCTACAACAACACCTTGGGTTGGATTTCAACTTTCCTTTTATTTAAGAGATGCCTGTAATAGCAGTCATTACCTCTTGAAAGAACTTGGAAACAAAATAGAAACATTTCATTTGAGCCATTTCCTTTTACTTACATTTGGGATACCCTTGCCATAGTAGAGATTCTGGCCCTTTAATAGAAAAAGAAAGAGTAATTAACAATGGATAATGGGCACTTTCCTAATTTATTTAATGGAGCTCCTTTGAAAACTTCTCAGTCAAAGATATGACTTGTTCTCCTTTGTTCACTCTGATGCCACACTGTTTGGCATTGGAATGAATGTTTAAGCAAGTAAAAGGACCCGTCATTCTCAAAATTTTTACTTCTTAGAAACAAGCTTGCAGTAGTTCTCTCAAAAGCAATGAGGCCTGAAGTTTAGATTGTGCTATGAAGCCTACTGCTACAAAGCTGCTGTTTTGTTCTTGGAATGTACTGGAATACTAAAGGTAAGCAAGGTTAAATACTAGAGACTAGTGCTGGTTTATCTCAATCAGGATTTTTCGTAGGAGTTGGGTCCCATCTTCGACTCTTTGCTTTTAGTCAGACTTGCACATTTATGCATTGAAAGTGCTGCTTCCACTTATGTATCAGTGTGCTTACCTAGGTAGTTGAATTGAAAAATGTGACATGGGGGGTGGGGGGGAGGAAGAGACTTAGAGATTGAAGCACATACAGATGACAGTGTGGAGAGTAGCTGGGTAACCTGGTTGGGGATGGAGAGGAGATTGGAGGGAACAGGTTGGTGTAATGATTTAGATATTTTTACCAGTGTTCAGCATATGTATGTAAGAATGGCAGAAGATAAATTTAGACTATTGTCTTATGGATGTAACATGGACAATGAAAAATAATGTAGGGCCTGGGGGAATAAGTGTAAGATTTTGATAAGGAGAGCAATTTAACAAGAATTATATTTGAGAATCTCTTTTTGGCAGTTCACTGCAGCATGAATTTATGTAGAGTAAATCAGGAGGCAAGGACACTCTTTGGCAGATTGTGGTAGTTGTCCAGCTGGGAGGGCAGAAGCAGTGAAAGAATTGAGAATGGAAATAAAGGCATGACAGATGCTATGGAATTTGGAAATGCTCAGATGAAAGAAAAAGGAGAAAGAAAAGAATTTATGATGACTGCTAGGTTTTAATTCTGGGTTGCTGAGAATATGGTGACTCTATAAAAAAAAGATTTAGAGCTATTTTTATGAGTTAATGTTTAAGTCTGATTTAGAATTAACAATGTTTATTTGGATAAAATATCAATATGGATGCTTATCTGGCTTTTAAAGACAAGGATAATGAATACAAAGAATGGTTCAGCTTGGTTACAAATTATATAAGCATTTGTTTACAGTTGATAATCTGTGAGAAAGGGTAAGTTTGTTGAGAGAAGTGGTAGAAAGTACATCAGGGCTGTATATTGTCACCCTGCTTATTTAACTTATATGCAAAGTACATCGTGTGAAATGCCGGGCTGGATGAAGCACAAGCTGGAATCAAGATTACTGGAAGAAATATCAATAACCTCAGATATGAAGATGACATCACCCTTATGGCAGAAAGTAAAGAAGAAATAAAGAGCCTCTTGATAAAAGTGAAAGAGGAGAGTGAATAAATTGGCTTAAAACTCAACATTCAGAAAACTAAGATCATGGCATCTGGTCCTATTGCTTCATGGCAAATAAATGGGGAAACAGTGGAAACAATGACAGACTTTATTTTGGGGGACTCCAAAATCACTGCAGATGGTGACTGCAGCCATGAAATTAAAAGACACTTGTTCCTTGGAAGAAAAGCTATGACCAACCTAGGCAGCATGTTAAAAAGCAGAGACATTACTTTGCCAACAGAGGTCCATCTAGTCAAGGCTATGGTTTTTCCAGTAGTTATGTATGGATGTGAGAATTGGAGTACAGAGAAAACTGAGTGCAGAAGAATTGATGCTTTTGAACTGTGGTGTTGGAGAAGATTCTTGAGAGTCCCTTGGACTGCAAGGAGATTCAACCAGTCCATCCTAAAGGAAATCAGTCTTGAATATTTATTGGAAGGACTGACGCTGAAGCTGAAACTCCAATACTTTGGCCACCTGATGCGACGAACTGACTCATTGGAAAAGACCTTGATGCTGGGAAAGATCAAAGGTGGGAGAGAAGGGGATGACAGAGGATGAGATGGTTGGATGGCATCACCGACTCAATGGACATGAGTTTGAGCAAGCTCTGGGAGTTGATGATAGACAAGAAGGCCTGGCATGCTGCAGTCCATGGGATTTCAGAGAGTTGGACACAACTGAGTGACTGAACTGAACTGAACTGATTTAAAAAAAAAAAAGAAAGAAAGAAAAGAAACTCTTTGGAAAATGGCCTTATTTAGCAGGGAAAATATCTCTTTGCCCCATCTTTTGATAGAAGCATAGTCTTACAAAGCCCTATATCACTGAACACATAAGAAATGTTGTAATTACCAGTGAGAAAACATCTTACTGATCTAATACAATATGATTTCTTTGGAGAATCTTTAGTCCTAGAAACTAAATAATGAGCCTTCTTTAGAGTGAGAGATGTTATACATCATTTGGTTGCATGAGAAGCAGAAATCAAATTATTGTATTAGATTTGAAACACATTTGAATAACCAAAACTGGTATAATCAGAATTGTAGATTAATGTCTCCTTTTACTTTTGGAAACTTGGTAAACATATGTGAAGTAGTAGTTGTATATGTAGTGGTGAGTCAGTTACTTAGCAATTATAGCAGAATATGTTATTCAGCAATCTGATGTCTTTTCATCTAGGGCTAGTCATTTGAAATGCAGTTTCACAAAGAACAGGGCCATTCAGCACTAAGAGTGAATATTCCAAGTGAAAGTCACTCAGTCATGTCCAACTCTTTGCGACCCCATGGACTATACAGTCCATAGCATTTTCCAGGCCAGAACACTGGAGTGAGTAGCCTTTACCTTCTCCAGGGGATCTTCCCAACCCAGGGATCAAACCCAGGTCTCCCATATTGCAGTGGGATTCTTTACCAGTTGAGCCACAAGAGAAGCTTAAGAATACTGGATTGGGTAGTCTATCCCTTCTCCAGAGGATCTTTCCAACCCAGGAATATTCCAAGGCCTGGTGCAAAAGTTGATTTTGCTAATTTAATCAGAATTTGTATTCCAATTAAACAACATATCTCAATTCCTTTTAGAGATGTGCATTTATGCTCAGCCACTCAGTCCTCTCTGACTCTTTGTGACCCCATGGACTGTAGCCCATTAGGCTCCTCCATCCTTGGTAATTTCCAGGCAAGAATACTGGAGTGGGTTGTCATTACCTTCTCCAACTTTTAGATACAGTAGACAGTATTTCACAGACTTTTGTTCTTGGAAACACCTCCTACCTAATATGTTGAAACTTCAGATTTGCAGTATAAATATTATTCTTGATCTAGAAATTTTTAGTGGTAAATTTGAGTGGTACCCATAATTCTGTAGTTTTCTTGTGCATCCCTAGGTGATATTCATACAAGTTTTATATAGAAAACACTGATTCAAAAGCATGAAGGCAAATAAGGCTCAGGCCTTGTCTCTAGTACTTAATGTAGAAGAACAAACCTGAAAACTATAAGCATTATAGATTGTGGTTCTTTAGAAATAAGAATATAGAAGTAAGTGAATGATATGAGTAGAAATGTGTATTTAATATAGTCTATAGAAGTAAAGTCAAAAAGAGAATATTACTAATTATATGTAATTGGTTTAATCACAGAAGTGACTTTGTGTTTATCTTTCATGTGCATATTTACCATGATGATCAAAGTGAAAGATGTTCTAAGCAAAGTGAGCAGCATGATGAAAACCATGGGAATATAAATCAGTATAGTATATGAGTAATATACTGGTCATTAAATATCTATTGTTTGTCTTTAATTTGGATTATAGTAAAAGATGAGATGTCATTTTAGGAAATTTGGATTCATGCCATATGCAGGGGAATCAATTGAAGGATTGAATGCAAAGTAGTGATATTATCAGGACTGCATTCAGAAAGCTCACTCACGTAGAGTGGACGAAGGTGGACTGAAGGCAGTTAAGTCTCTTGGGTGAAAACTGATAAAATGTATACTAGAAGTCATTGTAGTTTGAAAATATTTGAATGCTACTGTTCAGTCCTTGCTAAGAACCAACACAAGGTCATTAGAACTTCTGTGTCTACTAAGTGATAATAGACATGGACCACAGTCTTGTCGAACTGAGTGAAACTAAGCCATGCCCTGTGGGGCCACCCAAGATGGATGGGTCATGGTGGAGAGCTCTGACAGAATGTGGTCCACTGGAGAAGGGAATGGCAAACCATTTCAGTATTCTTGCCTTGAGAACCCCATGAACAGTATGAAAAGGCAAAATGATAGGATACTGAAAGAGGAACTCCCCAGATCGGTAGGTGCCCAATATGCTACTGGAGATCAGTGGAGAAATAACTCCAAAAAGAACGAAGGGATGGAGCCAAAGCAAAAACAATACCCAGTCGTGGATGTGACTGGTGATAAAAGCAAGGTCCGATGCTGTAAAGAGCAATATTGCATAGGAACCTGGAATGTTAGGTCCATGAATCAAGGCAAATTGGAAGAGGTCAAACAGGAAATGGCAAGAGTGAATGTCGACATTCTAGGAATCAGTGAACTAAAATGGACTGGAATGGGTGAATTTAACTCAGATGACCATTATATCTACTACTGTGGGCAGGAATCCCTTAGAAGAAATGGAGTAGCCATCATGGTCAATAAAAGAGTCTGAAATGCAGTACTTGGATGCAATCTCAAAAATGACAAAATGATCTCTGTTCGTTTCCAAGGCAAACCATTCAATATCACGGTAATCTCAGCCTATGCTCCAACCAATAACACTGAAGAAGCTGAAGTTGAATGGTTCTATGAAGACCTACAAGACCTTTGAGAACTAACACCCCAAAAAGATGTCCTCTTCATTATAGGGGACTGGAATGCAAAAGTAGGAAGTCAAGAAACACCTGGAGTAACAGGCAAATTTGGCCTTGGAGTACAGAATGAAGTAGGGCAAAGGGTAATAGAGTTTTGCCAAGAGAACACACAGGTTATAGCAAACACCCTCTTCCAACACAAGAGAAGACTCTACACATGGACATCACCCGAAGGTCAACACCAAAATCAGATTGATTATTTTCTTTGCAGCCAAAGATGGAGAAGCTCTATAGAGTCAGCAAAAACAAGACCGGGAGCTGACTATGGCTCAGATCATGAACTGAGCGACTGAACTGAACTGAGTTTGCTTTAAGAATTTTGCTTCAGGAAATACTTTTCAAACTTATTTAAGGATTTGCTTTCAAATCTTTCTCCCAATAAAAAATTATTCAGTTAAAAGTTAACACAGAGAGCAACGGAGCTGTTCTACTTCCAGCAGGTGCTACAGGAGGGAAAGACTCCTTCCCCCTGGACATTGCTTCTCCTCACTCATCTCTTGACATGGCACCTTGAAAACTGAAATTTTAGTGTTGTGAATCAGCTTGAAAATGACTAGATGAGAGCTTTCTATAGGCATGACAAGGTTTTATTATTAAGATCATAAGTTAAGATCACCACAGAAGTATCATTTCAAGAATTCAATCTTAAAGCTGTGTATAAGGGAAATCTGTTTCTACAGATTTCATATATGGGGAATATATATTCCACATAAAATATAAGGTTGATTAAAAAAAAAAGACAAAGGTAGGGTAACAGTTTTCATGGAATTTAAATGTTACAATATGTAGACTAACCCATTTTTACATTTAAAAATGAACTGAATTGTGAATAAAATATTCTGTGTATTTCCATATCTTTATTATATTTAATAAACATGGAATTCACTAGCTCCAGTCCCAGAAACAAATCATTTCTATTTTCTCTAAGTCTTAGTCTTTTTCATCTTTCTGTACTGCACTTTACAATAATAGCCTAATCATTCTCAACTTCTTTGGTATTTATTGCAAGGACATTAATTCTGATGGGCTCATTTAGTATTAATGTGGATGTCATAAGTACTTCAGTAGGAATAGGATTTCTACTGGAATTCAGCATTAATTAGCCAGGTCATTACTTCAAAGTGTTACTCTTTCCTTTTTGAATGGCTGCACTTCAGCATACTTCTTCCTGCAAAGTACATCAAGTCTCTTTCTGTTAGAAGGGGCACTTCTAAGTACTTGAATCTACTAAGACAGAGTTGTGGAAGTGAACAGGATACAATAGATGAGGTATGGTAATTACTAGAAAACTGATTAATAGAAAGCCGATGTTTTAATTGAGTTTCTATGAGACCTACAATAGTTTGGACTGAATAGGGGACTTAATTGCACTCTACATTTCTTGGAGCATAAGGAAACAATAGCATAAACAAAAGGTTCAAATAAGTCCTTCAGTTTTTCATACTGAAAAAATACACATCTAAAACCATAACAGTTGGTGTATTAATCAGGCACTATCTTGGATTAGAAATACTTGTATATTCATAACTGAAGGTATTTTTTAATGCTAAAAATACACTTTTAAATTTTGGGTACTTGTTTGAAGAAATATAAATTTCTTACTTTTTGTGATTTTATTGCATTATTCTAACAAGCTTTTAAATGTCTTAGAATAGTTTTCATGTGCATCCAAGGTGCCAAGGTCAACCTATTATTCATTAAAATAACCAAGAAATTTAAGTTCTTAACCATATTACAGGGCTTTCTACCTTTTCTATCTTTGTGAAAAGGATTGACTTGATAAAATAGAAAATCATTTTAGACTTGTATAAATGGGAGGGCAAATTCACTTTTTTTTCCAGTGACCTCTTAGTAACTAATTCTTTAATCATTATGACATTGTAGCAAATACCTTTTTAAAAATTCTGAATTTTATTCAAAGCGAGGATCACTTTTTCACTCTTCTTTAAGAATGCCATTTAGATTTCTAACTTAACTATAGGGATTATAGCTTAGTTTAAGAATAATTCTAAATATCCTCTTTATAAAATCATTTGCTTCAGACCTACTGTCCAAGTTTTCTATGACATATCAATGCCCATGATTAAAGGGACTTATCATTTCTAACAAGTGCTAATTATTCCTCTTTTGCTATGAAAAGATAATATCAAATTTCTAAATCAACTGAAGTAAGACTAAACAGTACAAAGGAACAAGGCTGAATAATAAAAAAGAAGTATAAACATCAAGATCTTAGGGTACATTAAATATTCATATGGAAAAATATTTTGTCCCCTACTTTGCACTATACACAAAAGTCAACTCCATATCTATTATATATATATCTACAATCTTAACTGTTTTACCTAAAACGGTTAAGATTGTAGATGGCAATATTGGAAAACTACTTTGTGATATAGAAGTAGGCAAATATATTTTAATCAGGTATGAAATTGCTAAATATGACTGAAAATTAATAAGGAGGCTTATTAAAATAGAAATCTCTGTTTAATAAAAAATACCATTACGATAATGAAAAGTCAAGTTACCAAGTGGAAGAAGACGTTTTCAACATGTATATCTAACAAAAGATGCCAAATCTATTAAGCCTTCTATGAATTCATATGAAAAAGGCAGCCAACACAATTTTTTAAATAGGCAAAATATTTGAATAGGCATTTTGGAAAAGATGATATGCAAAACTCCATTAAATAGTTTTCAGGGAAATACAAATTAAAACCGGTAAGTGATATACTTTCATGAGAATGGTTAAAAATAAAAGATGAAAAATGCCAAGTATAAGTGAGGATTTGGAAACTTGTACAATGCCAGTGGGCTATAAAATATTATAATTACTTCAGAAAACTATTTGACAGTATCTACCTGTCATCTACAACATCTACCCTGTTGTTATTCAGCCACACAGTCATGTCTGACTCTTCATGACCTCATGGACTGGAGGATGCCAAGCCTTCCTGCCCCTCACCATCTCCCAAAGTTTGCCCAAGGTCATGTCCATTGCATCGGTGATGCATCCAGCCATTTCATCCACTGATGCCCTCTTCTCCTTCTCTCTCAGTCTTTCCCAGCATTATGGACTTTTCCAATAAGTCAGTTGTTTGCATCAGATGATCAAAATACTGGAGTTTCAGCTTCAGCATCAGTCCTTGCAACAAGTATTCAGGGTTGATTTCCCTTAAGATTGAGTGGTTTGGGGGACAGTCCCAAGTTGCTGGAGGAATAGAACAGGGAGACCACTTTCTCCCCCACAATTCATCAAAAGATCATTTGAATGCTGAGCAACTTCCACAAAAAAAAAAACTTCTGAATGCTGGCAGGGGACACCAGGCACCCAGAAAGGCAGCCCATTCTCTTTGAAAGGAGGTAGGACAAAATAGAATAGACAAAGAGAGACAAAAGAGTTAGGGATGAGACCCATCCTGGGGAGGGAGTTGTGAAGGAGGAGAAGTTTCCAAACAGCAGGAAACCCTCTCACCGGTGGGTCTGTGGGGAGTTTTGAAATCTCAGAGGGCAACATAACCAGGAGGGGGAACACACACACACACAGAATACACACCTAACCACAACTCCCAGTAGAGAAGTAACCCAGATGCCCAAGTCCACCACTGGACAGGGAGGCGCAGGTTGCATGCTTAGGGTAAGTACTGGGCCTGAATGCCCTGAGGACAGTCTGAGGGAACTAACGTGAGATAGCAACCCAAACTGTGGGATAGAGAGAGAAAAAAAAAAAACAGAGAATTTTCCCGCAAAAGGCTCTAACCTAACGTGCAGCCAGGCCCACTCACCGAACAAAGGGTTGAACGAATACCAAAGGAGAGCTAGCTGACTGCGGACCAGCCCCTCCCCGTGCCGGAGGCAGAGAGGCAAGCGTACAAACAGGCAGAACCAGAAGACAAGGGGCAATCTCCGCTGAGACAGCATCCTCCACCAAACTGTGAGCAGGCTCCCAGTTGCTAACCAAATCTTCCTGGGATCCTGGATGGTTGACATGTGCCAGTAGGGCCGCAGCCTGAGATCAGCTCCCCAAAGGAGACACACACCTCACCAGAGACAGTGTTCTCGTGGCGCACCTGGGAAACTGAGTGGCAGGGACCGGGGAGGTGAATAAGATGCACGACCCACCTGGGACAGTCCACTGGCTAGGCACCTGGTCTCCTGAGCTGCCTGGACCAGGGAAGGGCACAAAACGCATGCCTAACCAAGTCTCTGCCTTTGTGGAGTACCCAAGAAGCTGAACCTGAGCCTGAGCAGTTTAGACCTGGGAAGTTCCAGAAATGCAGGGCCCGCTTTACTTATTTATTTTCATTCATTTATTTTTTCAGGGCCCACTTTAAACAGTACCCCTGCAGAACAACCTGGAGACTGAGCAGTGTGGACTGAGAAAGCACACGCAGCTGTGAGCTGGGACAAACCCAGTATGGTCCATACACGGTAAGCACTCCCCACACGTGTCAGTGATATTTGTTTGAAGTGTTCCTCCCTCCCTGCAACACAACTGAACAAGTGAGCCTAAATAAGTGGCCACCTTCACCCCCTTGGGTCAGGGCAGAACTTAGATGCTGAAGAGACTTGCAAACAGAGGAAGTCAAAATAAACAAAGAGGAAGGAACCATTCTGAAAGTGAAAGGTGCAACAGATTAAAATGCTGTAGTTAACATTGACTAAGCATTGGAAGGGGCCTACATTGAGAAGAAGTATAAGCTGAACAAGGGACTATCTGAAACTGAACTGACCCCGCACTGCACTCAACAGCTCCAGAGAAATTCCTAGATATATTTTTACTATTATCATTTTTTAATTTTTTTTTAATTTTTAAGTTCATCACTCCTTTAATTTTCATTTTTATAACCTACTATTCAGTTCAGTTCAGTTCAGCCGTTCAGTCGGGTCCACTCTTTGCAACCCCATGAATCACAGCATGCCAGGCCTCCCTGTGCATCACCAACTCCCGGAGTTTACTCAAACTCATGCCCATCGAGTCGGTGATGCCATCCAGCCATCTCATCCTCTGTCGTCCCCTTCTCCTCCTGCCCCCAATCCTTCCCAGCATCAGGGTCTTTTCCAATGAGTCAACTCTGCGCATGAGGTGGCCAAAGTATTGGAGTTTCAGATTTAGCGTTAGTCCTTCTAATGAACACCCAGGACTGTCTCCTTTAGGATGGACTGGTTGGATCTCCTATTGCCTTGCAAAAAAAAAAAAAAAAAAAATCCTATTTTTAAAGAAAATTTCATATATATATTTTTATCATTTTTGTGATTAATTTCATTTTGTATTTTTAATATCATATTTTTGAGAATCTAACCTCTACTCTAGATTTTTAATCTTTGCTTTTTGGTATTTGTTGTCAATTTTGTACCTTTAAGAATCTAACCTTCAGTACCCATTTTTACTTAGGGGTGAGATTACTGGCTTGATTGCTCTCTCACATTTTGACTCTCCCTTTTCTCCCTTAGGTCACCAATATCTCCTCCCTCCCCCTTCTCTACTCTACTTAATTCTGTGAATCTCTCCGGGTATTCTGGGCTGTGGAGAACGTTTTGGGAACTGATTACTGGCTAGATTGGTCTCTCCCCTTTTGACTCCCCTCTCTTCTCTGGTCACCTCTACCTCCCTCCTCCCTCTTCTCTGTAACTCCGTGAACCTCTCTGAGTGTGGCAGACTGTGGAGAGCACATAAGGAATTTATTACTGGCTAGTTTTCTTTCTCCCTTTTTGCTTCCCCCCTTTCTCCTCCTGGTCACTTCTATCTCCCTCCTTCCTCTTCTCTTCTCCATGTAACTCTGCGAACCTCTCTGGGTATCCCTCACTGTGGAGAATCTTTTCACCATTAGCCTAGATGTTTTATCATCTGTGCTGTATGGATGGAGAAATCTTGAGGCTACTGTAAGAATAAGACTGAAAGTCAGAGGCAGAAGGCTTAAATCCAAAACTTGAGAACACCAGAAAACCCCTGAGTCCAGGGAACATTAACTGACAAAAGCTCATCCAAAAGCATCCATACCTACACTGAAACCAAGCTCCACCCAAGAGCCAACAAGTTTCAGAGCAAGACATACCAGGCTAATTCTCCAGCAACGCAGGAACACATCCCTGAACATTAACTAAAGGCTGCCCAAAGTCATGCCAAACACATAGGCACCCAAAAACTCACCACTAGATGCTTTATTGCACTCCAGAGAGAAGAGATCCAGTTCCACCCACCAGAACACAGAAGCGAGCTTCACTAACCAGGAAACTTTGACAAGCCACTCGTCCAACCCCACCCACAGGGAGGAACCTCCACAATAAAGAGAAACCACAAACTCCCAGACTACAGAAAGGCCAACCCAAACACAGCAATCTAAACAAAACGAAAAGGAAAAAAAAAAAAAAATCAGCCGGTAAAGGAACATGATAAACACGCACCAAACCAAACAAAAGAGGAGGAGATAGGGAGTCTACCTGAAAAATAATTCAGAATAATGATAATAAAGATGATCCAAAATATTGGAAAAAAATATATTGAAAACAAAATGGAGTTACAGACAAATAGACCAGAGACAAGGATTGAGAAGATGCAAGAAATTGAAAAGGACCTGGAAGAAATAAAAAATAGTCAATCAATAATGAATAATGCAATAACTGAGATCAAAAGCACTCTGGAGGAAACCACCAGTAGAATAACTGAGGCAGAAGATAGGATAAGTGATGTCAAAGGTACAATGATGGAAATAAATGAAACAGAGAAGAAAAAAGAAAAAAGAATTACAAGAAATGAGGACAACCTCAGAGACCTCTGGGACAATGTTAAAGGCTCCAACATTTGAATCATAGGAGTCCAGAAGAAGAAGTCAAAAAGAAAGGACATGAGAAAATACTTGAGGAGGTAATATTGAAAACTTCCCTAAAATGGGGAAGGAAATAGCCACCCAAATCCAAGAAACCCAGAGAGTCCCAAAGAGGATAAACCCAAGACAAAACACCCCAAGACACATATTAAACAAATTAATGAAGATCAAACACAAAGAGCAAATATTAAAAGTAGCAAGGGAAAAGCAACAAATAATACACAAGGGGATTCCCTTAAGGATAATAGCTGATCTTTCAATAGAAACTCTACAGGCCAGAAGGAAATGGCAAGACATACTTAAAGTGATGAAAGAGAAAAGCCTATAACCCAGATTACTATACCCAGCAAGGATCTCATTCAGATATGAAGGAGAATTCAAAAGCTTTACAGACAAGCAAAAGCTGAGAGAATTCAGCACCACCAAACCAGCTCTTCAACAAATGCTAAAGGATCTCTCTCTCTTTCTCTGTGTTTCAGGAAACACAGAAAAGGTTTATAAACTCGAACGCAAAACAACAAAGTAAATGGTAATGGTATCATACATATCAATAATTACCTTAAATGTAAATGGGTTGAATGCCCCAACCAAAAGACAAAGAATGGCTGAATGGAAACAAAAACAAGACCCCTATATATGCTGTCTATAAGAGACCCACCTCAAAACAAGGGACACATACAGACTGAAAGTGAAGGGCTGGAAAAAGCTATTTCACGCAAATAGAGACCAAAAGAAAGCAAGAGTAGCGATACTCACATCAGATAAAATAGACTTTGAAATAAAGGCCATGAAAACAGACAAAGAAGGATACTACAAAATGTTCAAAGGATCAATCCAAAAGAAGATATAACAATTATAAATATATATGCACCCAACATATGAGCACCACAATATGTAAGGCAAATGTTAACAAGTATGAAAGGGGGTATTAACAGTAACACAATAATAGTAGGAGACTTTAATACCCCACTCACACCTATGGATAGATCAACCAAACAGAAAATTAGCAAGGAAACACAAACATAAAATGAGCACATACAATGGAGCAGTTAGAACTAATTGATATCTATAGGACATTTCACCCCCAAACAATGAATTTAATCTTTTTCTCAAGGGCATATGGAACATTCTCCAGGATAGATCACATCCTAGGCCATAAATCTAGCCTTGGTAAATTAAAAAAAAATTGAAATTATTTCAAGCATCTTTTCTGGTAAGATTAGACGTCAACTACAGGAAAAAAAATTAAAAATACAGACCCATCACGAACATGGAAATCGAAACTGTAATCAGAAATCTTCCAACAAACAAAAGCCCAGGACCAGATGGCTTCACAGCTGAATTCTACCAAAAATTTAGAGAAGAGCTAACACCTATCTTACTCAAACTCTTCCAGAAAATTGCAGAGGAAAGTAAACTGCTAAACTCATTCTATGAGGCCACCATCCCCCCTACCCAAACCAGACAAAGATGCCACAAAGAGGGAAATCTACAGGCCAATATCACTGATGAACATAGATGCAAAAATCCTCAACAAAATTCTAGCAAATAGAATCCAACAACATATTAAAAAGATCATACATCATGACCAAGTGGGCTTTATCCCAGGGATGAAAGGATTCTTTTTTTTTTTTTTTCCATTTATTTTTATTAGTTGGATTCTTCAATGTTCACAAATTAATCAATGTGATATGCCACATTAACAAATTGAAAGATTAAAACCATATGATTATCTCAAGAGATGCAGAGAATGCCTTTTACAAAATTAAACATACATTTATGATAAAGCCCTCCAGAAAGAAGGCATAGAAGGAACATGACTCAACATAATAAAAACCAAAAATGATAAACCCACAACAAATATTATCCTGAATGGTGAAAAATTGAAAGCATTTCCCCTAAAGTCAGGAACAAGACTAGGGTGCCCACTCTCACCAGTACTATTCAACATAGTTTTGGAAGTTTTAGCCACAGCAATCAGAGAAGAAAAGGAAGTAAAAGGAATCCATATTGGAAAAGAAGAAGTAAAACTCTCACTGTTTGCAGATGACATGATCCTCTACATAGAAAACCCTAAAGGCACCACCAGAAAATTACTAAAGTTAATCAATGAATATAGTAAAGTTTCAGGATATAAAATTAACACACAGAAATCCTTTGCATTCCTTTACATTAACAATGAGAAAACAGAAAGAGAAATTAAGGAAACCCATTCATCATTGCAACAAAAATAATAAAATACTTAGGAATAAATCTACCTATAGAAACAAAGGACCTATATATGGAAAACTATAAAACACTGATGAAAGAAATAAAAAATGACACAAATAGATGGAGAAATATACCATGTTCAGGGATCAGAAAAAATCAATGCAGTGATAATGAGTATACTACCCAAAGCATCTATAGATTCAATGCAATCCCTATCAAGCTACCATGGTATTTTTCAGAGAACTAGAACAAATAATTTCACAACTTGTATGGAAATGCAAAAAACCTTGAATAGCCACAGCAATCTTGAGAAAGAAGAATGGAACTGGAGGAATCAACCTGCCTGACTTCACACTATACTACAAAGCTACAGTCATCAAGACAGTATGGTACTGGCACAAAGACAGAAATATAGATCAATGGAACAAAATAGAAAGCCCAGAGATAAATTCATGCAGCTATGGATACCTTATCTTTGACAAAGGAGGCAAGAATATACAATGGAGGAAAAGCAATCTCTTTAACAAGCGGTGCTGGGAAAGCTGGTCAACCACTTGTAAAAACAGTGAAACCAGAACACTTTCTTTTTTTTTTTTTATTTTTTTTTTATTTTTTTTTCAGTGGGTTTTGTCATACATTGATATGAATCAGCCATAGATTTACACTTATTCCCCATCCCGATCCCCCCTCCCACCTCCCTCTCCACCCGATTCCTCTGGGTCTTCCCAAGTGCACCAGGCCCGAGCACTTGTCTCATGCATCCAACCTGGGCTGGTGATCTGTTTCACTATAGATAATATACTTGCTGTTCTTTCGAAACATCCCACCCTCACCTTCTCCAACAGAGTTCAAAAGTCTGTTCTGTACATCTGTGTCTCTTTTTCTGTTTTGCATGTAGGGTTTTCATTACAATCTTTCTAAATTCCATATATGTGTTAGTATGCTGTAATTTCTTTATCTTTCTGGCTTACTTCACTCTGTATAATGGGCTCCAGTTTCATCCATCTCATTAGAACTGATTCAAATGAATTCTTTTT